>NC_083742.1:17887500-18210000 GCF_033458585.1 Syngnathus typhle | reverse complement strand
TGACTCTGACTGGAAAACTTGGGTAAGATCCTCGCCGGTTGAATGGTCATTCTGGATCTGTCCACTTTGCTCTGTCGTCTTCTGATTCTGAGCTTTCAGCACTGAAACGGCATAGGAAAGCATGTGAAACGTTTCCATGGGCTTCCGAGATCCTTTTGATGGCCCTTCGGTGTCTTTGGGAGACTTGAATGTTCCTGGAACGGTAATGTACTCCATTTCAAGGCACGATGACAAATCCCCGTCTGAATTGGACCTCAGTTCGTCTCGACTGCCCGGGCTCAATTTGAGTGTCTCTTCGTCAACACCAGAACTGGGGCTGAGCGACATTGCCTCTTTCATGGAACATTCTTGGCTTTGATTATCAGCGAGAGTAAACCTTTGTGGCAGACGGTCGGATGGTGACGCTGGTCCAGAACTTTTGGGTTTACTCGACGCAAGACTCGCCGAACTATCTGGGCTTTGAGATAAAGAGTCTTTCTTCTGGATTGGATATTCACAACTTTCCACTAAATTTGACTGCCGATCCTCTGAAAATGCCTGACAGTTGTCAACCAGAATAAATGGAGAATGAATCTCGACTGTTTTCTCAGCTGAACTCGAGTCACCCTGCTCCTCAAAATGAAAGACTTTACCTGAACTGCTTCCGTCGGATTCCGTTTTGTCTTCTGCGGGTTTGGTCACGGCTACGAATGGGCTGGACTGCTCTTCCAGTTGTATCGTATCTACGACAGGACCGCAGTCAATCTCAGGGGAAGTTGAAATGCTCCAACTGCAGCCTCCTACGTTGTCGTAGTCTGAAGTGGAGATGACCATGCGAGGAACAGGAAGATTCCCTACTGGGTCTGACCCTCCGCCTTCTTCTCCGTCTATTACTATTTTGACACTCCGCTTTTGACCCATCAGTCTGATATCCATTTCTTGTTCTCCTCTTTCTGTTTCTCTTTCCTGCTTTTTGGTTGCAGTGGTCTCCCTTCCGTCCACTAAGTCAGGGTGACTATGGTCTTTCCCATTCCCAGGTGCTTCTGGGCTTGCGGATGAAGAGCTGTCTTCTTGTATGGTTGTGTTCCACATTTCCATGCCTCCATAGGAGAATCCCTGAGGGCTTTCCAAGGAAGCTCCTCCTCTCATGTTGGGAGTCGCCCCAGGGAAGTTTCCAGAGTCTTCAGATAAAGGTGTCACGAGTGGAGAAAAACTGTCATCTCGGATTGTCGTATTCCACATGTCAAGCGATTCCGGGTATGAAGTGGTGGTTCCGCTATCTGATTTCAGAAAACCCTTCTGTGCCGAATAGGTCCAAAAATCCAGCGTCTGCATTGCTCTACCCGCTTTACTCTCCTGTGCGTCATCATTGTCCTCCTTTGATGTGTCTGGCGTTAAAGTGTTGAGTGTCATTTTCTTCTTCTGTGAAGGAAGTGTCGTTTCTTTGATTCCAAAGACGCCAGCTTTGCTTTCAACTTCCTCTTCCGGTGGCGTCAACTGGAGATCGGCCGCAGTAACGGGGTTCCATTGATCGCCAAGTTCAGAATCCGGGTTCCAGTTTTCATATGATTCTGTCTGTTCGGTGATCAAACTAAGCTGCGGTTCCAAGCTCCAGTCCCTCTGTGACCTCCCTTCCCTACTTGTTTTTTCACCATCAGACTCTTTGCACCGTAGTTCCTCCAGATTCTGAGGACTCTCTGTCCCTCTGGTTCTACTCCAGGCATCATTCGAGGAAGGCGCGTCGAAGCCGAGCTCCTCCCAAGTCTCGGACAAGGATGACGAGACGCTGTCCTTGTGCTGCAGGCCGCTGATCCTCTCTGCCACGTCTTCGGGGAAGAACCTGGCGCCGCAGCTGCCGGAAGGGTGACCGCCTGCCAGGCTATTGACCGGTGTGGGAGGAACCACCGTTTCCATCATTTCTATGACTTGACAGTCTGGATCAGAAGATGAGTGCCTACTTTCCAGACCACCCAAAGAACTGGGATCGGAGAAATCCACCGTGTTTAGTTCCTCATATTCTGAGAGGCTGGAGCTCCCCGCCGTTTGCTGATCGTTGTCTGTTTTTCCTGCGGCATTCTGGAGGACGTGATGCGGATGGAGCGGCTCAAAATGAAACTGATCAAAGTGGTCATTCCTCTTTTTGTTTGAATGCTGACGCCGCCTCCTCTCAGGCGGTGCAGGAGGTGAGAGGGACAACAGCCCCAGGGGGGAGGGGTTCCTCAACAGAAGGCCCCCGGGACCTGCCGCTGACCCAATCATCTCGGCAACAGGGCTGTCATCGCTGAGAAACACTGAGCTCTCCTTGGAGGAGCGGCTGCTGCGGATGGTGTTCATACCGCTGTCGGGGCTCACCAACTCCACACTTGCTTGGACTCCTCCTGGATCATTCTCACCCTCTGGCACCACCCTTTCGGAACACAAAAAGAACAAGATTGGACGACGTTGCTTTTTTGGATAATTGCCCCTTTTACACACCTCTCCATCGCTACCACATCTCCAGCACCTCCCTCGGCTCTCTCGGTGTCTGAGCCTTCCATGTCATTGATGCCAGACGAACCCTGGGAGAACTCCACGCTGCCCGCCACCCCCTCGGTGGAGGACGTCATGCTGCTGGGGCGACAGGCTAGCATGGAGCTCCGCCGATCCACAAACTCCTTGAGGAGGCCACGGAGCTCTTCCTCCAGCAGCAACAATGGCGTGCCCAGAGGCGAGAAGCTATTTAGTTGGACCTGGTAGACCTGTAGATCACCCCTGGTTTCTGGTTCGCCAGAGAGAAACACGCTGGTGGTCTCCTCTAGCTCACAGCAGATCTGCATTATTAAAAAAAATATTCTACAATCAAACCATGCTATTGAAACATCTGGCAACTTCATAAAATCCACGTTACCTAGAATATATTGTCCAAACAGAATAAAATGGCAGCAGATATTTTACCTGGTTGAGGAATTCACTATTTGACGAATAGACTGCCACCTGCAGGCGGGGAGGAATAATGGCATCCTCAATGGCCAAGAGGAGCATCAGTCCATCATAGGCATGACGATTGCAGAAGGATTTCAAGGCTTCTTCGTAACTATGCCAGTGCTGGGAAAGAATCAAGAAGTATCAACGTAAGCAGCCAAAAACACAGATGCTCATTGTGGAAACTTTCAGCTCCTCAAATTAGTAACAATTTTTTTTTTTTTTCTTTACAAAAAAGAAGAAAATTAATCTTAATCAAGGGAGGAGGCAAATACGCAAAATATCTTCTAACTATTGAATTCTTAAGGTGTGAAAATAGCTTGATAGATTTTTTTCCATACATCTCATTCACGTTTTTATTGTGTGTGGAAAATGTGGAATTCTGGCAAAACTGGGAATGTTTTGAAGGTGTAAAAAAACGAAGCACCAATGTCTTGAATTATTTGTAAATTTGATCTGAAACAGTAGAGAAATGAGATTGGACAAAAAAAGTGAATCATTTTGGTACGGAGTAACCTACGACGCAGAGGGCAAGGAGAAACAATCGTAATAGTAGTGCAAAAATGATTCATAAGCTTTCTGCTGTGGTTACAGTCGACAAAGTCCCCCAACTGATTTCCCTCGCAAAAGGAGGCCTTCATCAATGATAGACAAAGCTGTCACCGTGATTTATCGGCCGGCAATTAGCGTTTGCTCTTAAAACAGCCGCCGCGCACAGATTATGCTAATTCTCTTGCGGTGACGAATGACTGCAGAAAGTCGCGGTAACGGATCGGCGTGTTTGTTGAGCAAAAGTTACCCCAAAAAATATTTGCTCATTTTGTTTGCTTCACTTACGCAACTGTTGGTTTTGCCTTTTGGAGTATAAAACCAAACGGACAAGTGCCAACTTGTAATTTCAGGCTTTTCCTAGTAGTTAGCTAAGATTTGTCGAGAGATCGTCAAATATGCACAGCAAGCGGAAACGTACCGTATTTTCCGCCCTATAAGGCGCACCTAAAAACCTAAAATGTTCTCAAAAACCAACAGTGCGCCTTATAGTCCGGTGCGCCTTATATATGGACTAAATTCCTAAATTTAAACTGGCCCAAAGCATTGTGTCATGAAATCAATCATAAGTGGCCCGCTGAAGACTATGAATCATGACTCAAAAAGACTATGGATCATTATTTTATGATTATAAAGTAATTTGTTCCGTCTGAAGTTGAAATAAAAAAGATAAAATGGAGAATGATTTGATTTGGATTAAACATCTGACATGATGCATTAATGGTGCGCCTTATAGTCCGGTGCGCCTTATATAAGGATAAAGTTTTAAAATGGGCCATTCATTGAAGGTGCGCCTTATAGTCCGGTGCGCCTTATAGGCCGGAAAATACGGTAATTAAGAGACTGGAATGCCATCGCGTGTGGGCAAGGAGAGATAGCGTAGCCGCTAAAAAAAACAAAACAACATTTTGTGCGTGTGCATGTTTGTGAGATTGATGAGGGTTGCAGGCTGTCTCTCTACCAGGGCTGTGTCAATATTAACCTGCCAGGATGAGGTAGCACATCACTCCTCCCTCCCCCCATCCATCTCCCCAATATGGCTGCTATCCCACCCATTCATCGTTAACGCACACATGATACACACACGTACATACACTTCACTGACAGGGGCCATTTCTCAGCACTGATATCCTGGAGAGTGCAATGAGGCTTCCCACATATTCAAGTTGTATACGGCCCACGAGCCGCAGGTTGCCCACCGTGGCTTTAAAGTTACAACACGCACACACGCACACACACGAGCATGGAGAAGATGGAGCGTGCAAAGATGGGATGCGATGACACGCAGGGAGACAGTCTGTCCGCCATTTGGCTCTTAACGGCGTAAATTAGCCACCCATCTAGTTCCACAGATTGCACTTCCTTACAAATTAGCAACATGTTAGCACTAATCCGCCTCAAAAACCGCAAGTGATTTTGAGTGAAGGATGGGGGGTAATCGAAGCTATTGGTCAACTGCTACAATAATATTTTTGCGAGGTTGAAAATTGACTTCATGGAAAATTGGACTGAAATGCTGTGCAATGAATTGAGTTGTTTAAATGTCAGATATGAGACTTGAAGTTGCAACGGTCTGAATCAGTCAAAAAAATATAGATAAGGTAGATGTTAATATGTAAAATATCGTAATTTGGGAAGTTTGTTGTGAAAATGCAAACTTTTTTTTAGATGTTTTCATTTTAAAAATATTGAAAATATTTTAAATTATAAAAATACCAGTGTTTACCTTTATTATGTAAGGTCAAAATACTGTGATATATTGGTGTGATATATTAGGTATAAACTTTTTTTAAAATATTTAAAAAATATATAAAACAAGTAACTATTGTGACTCTCAACATTTAAGTGTTTTTAATGTTTTAAACTCTTTATACATTTTTTTTACCTTTATTTTTAATATCAAAATACTGTGATATGTTGGTGTAATATATTAGATATTTGTTTTTAAACATTAAAAAGATTTTGTGACAACATATTGCGTGTGTATTTAATGTCTCACAATTTTTACAGATACATATTAAAAAAACTTGTTTGAGACTTGGAACTTTTTAACCCTACCGCGTTCTTATCCACCCACACACACCACATACACACACACTTGACTCCACAGGCATGTGTTGTGTTTTTCCACGCCGGCGACACGCACAGCCCCAGGTGCACAACTCCTCACATCGGGGCCCGATCATAAGTCACATAAGCTGGCACGCAAACCCAGTCCAAAGGGGCGTTTCCCGCTGTCGCCGTCAAAGAATTAATCAAGCGTTTAGCCATTTAGGTTCTTTGCATACCCTTTGCATACTCAACACAACGCTGAGAGACAATCGACGCTTTTCCGCCACCCTGATGAATCCATCAAGGCGGCTGAGATTTATATACGCGTCTGCCTTCACAGCGGAGGCCACCCCGCTGAAACGCGCACACATCAACACTAGAGGGAAGCAGGGTGGGTGGGGGGGTGGGGGGGCAGAGTTTGCATAAAACAAGCGCATATGTCCATCTTTCAGTCTCTTGATGATGATGCTTCATTCGCTCAACGCGGGGATTTGTTGAAGGGGGGCCCGGCGCGCAACTGAGTTGAGCTGAGTCCACAAATGTTTTGTTTTGTTTATTCGCTCGCAAAAGCCCAAAGATACTACGAGGAGGGAATGAAAATAAAGCGAGGACTTAAAAAAAAAAAAAAAAAAAGAAAAGTTAAGATGATTAAAGCAGGGAGTCAAGTTAAAAGTCTTCTATACAATATGTTCTAGGCTCTCCCACTGGTCTAAACACGGCATTCTGATTCACTGCGTTTGTGGATAATGAATTAAGCCGAAAAACGCACTCATGGTCATGGCAGCCAATTTTGAGGACTTGCCATAAAACACAAACTCCACAAGTCCAGAGTTTCAAACCTTTCGCGAAATTCAGCCCTTGAAGCCAATTTCACTTGGCAAGAAGAAATTTGGTGGGCATGCCAACCATGAGTAGACCCACAAAAACATCTCAAGAATCTGCCATTTTTGGAGCAATTTGGACTCATCTGGAATATTTTTCAGATTGTCAAAACATTATAACTTTCCTCACTGTGGCAGTGAAGTTTGATGACTTGTCATGAACGATCTTCTTAAAGTTATAAGGAGGAACTCTTTCAGTTCAATATCCCCAAAAATTAAGTGAGAGGGTGCTCGTCTTCAATCAGTCCCCAGGAGGCCTGCGCTGCACCTGCTGTCTCCTGGCGCCTCCCATCAGAAAGGCATTTAGCGGGTGCTGTGGCTGCGGGCCCTGTCATTAGCCAGCGTAATTATTTGTGCAAGGAGCGTCGTGGCAAAAGTGGCTGCGCGTAAGCAAACAGAACGGCCGCAGGACGGAGAACAAACAAGCCATTAGAGGCCATCCGAAGCTGTGAAAACCGCAACAAAAAAACAACTGCGACTAAACACCCAAAAGCAGGTAAAGCGGTCTCCGGAGGAAGTGACAAACAGGAAGCGTATACAAAAAGCATAAATGTCCATATTAACACATGGGAGGGGAAAAAAAGAAACAAGACATTACTCACAAAGTCATGTTTGTGGCTGCGGGCGCTGTCCCTCCTACAGTTCATCAATTCCACAGCATGACAAGTCGTCATCCCGACAATGCTTCATCTGCTTGTGCTCATTTGCATACACACACAGGCACACACTTTCACACAAACTTGACACCAACTCTAAGATTTGAGCTTCATGCTGCGTGATGTATGTATTGTCTTATCACCAAGATCACTTTCTTCACTTGCACTTCTAATGGATCAATAAAGTTTTTATCTACAAACAGAGATGCACGCCCGCACTGGAGACCACAAAAGTGGTGTGGCCGCCCATTGGGACCAAAAACTGCAGTGTACGTGATTGGTTAATTCTGAACACAACCACATCCCTATTTTTCTAAAAGGGTGTGCACACTTGTGCAACTACAATTCTCTCTGTTGTTTTTTTGTTTTTTTATTGGGTTGCACAATGCTGACATTAGTGGTGGAAAAAGTTTTGATGGTGATCTCAATTTCACATACTACAATAACCTGATGTTTCAACAGGGGTGTGTAGACTTTTTATATCCTCTAGGGCAGCAATTGACAATTACCTTGATTAAAATTTACTGTTGACCAGTGTAATCTATTTGATTTTATGGAGGACTATACGAAAATCGAGGTATACTATTGAGAAGCTGAAATTCTGTTGATTTCGATTCATTTGATAAACGATTAGTTGTCGATTAATCGTTACATTGCTTATAACTACTGTATTTGGTTTCGCACTTGTGAGACGGTCCCAAAACTACAACCCGAGGAACCACACTGTGCAAAATCCCCAAGTTTTCCACTCAATCAAAGACGAATGTCCATTTGTAGTTCAAATCTTTACCCACAAACCGAACTTAAACTTCACACACACACACACACACACGTCGCCAAACACACAAACCATTACCAGCTAATTGAAGGTAATTTATTTCCATCTTCTGCAAAGATCCATTAAAGGCAGAAGAAGTCGCACCTCCGGAAATGACCCGGTCGTATGGCGCGCCCTCTTTTCAAACACAATTAAAACACCACGTATCAATACACACACTGCAAATGACACGCACGCAAAGGTGGGGGAGGGGGGCTCATCTTCTCACGTCATTAGCAGCCCACCATGACACTGGGCCGCTGGCCATTTCTTCTATATAAAGTCTCTAATGGGAGCCCCACTCTCCATGCTAAAATATGCACAGAAAGTCCAGCACACGCACACACACACGCCGTGAATGGTTATTTATTCACTAAACGAGGATGTGGGTGTTTAATGTTCCTTGGACGTTGGGTAGTGTTCCGGGGTAGGCAGAGCTGGAGCCCCCCGGCAACAGACATCATTTATTTTACACATAGCCCTAATACCGCGCGCTAGGCAGCCGCACTCAGATGGGCTTTGCATGGGAGACGGAGAGCTTAATGAATGTGTGCGTGTGTGGACGAACACATTAAGACGCGGAGAAGGGGGAAACGGAGATATCTTGTGCGTGTTGGATCTTTTATTCCTTTCTCTTTTGAATCCATCCGTAGGGAGGAGACACCTGGTTGCAACTCACAGGCCTCATCCAAATGCACAACATTGCAGGGTGCACCGATAGACTATTTTGCATAAACAAAAGGTTATTGAACGTTTTACTAAAATTATCATATTTGGGGGGGTTGTTTGATTTGTAAAGGGAATTTTTTTTTTTCTTGCCTGTTTTAAAGGGGAATAAATAATGAACCTAACTAGTTTTGTTATTGTTTGTTATAACTAGATGTTTTGATATATTTTGTATTTATTAATATGAGTATTTTTTTATTGTAATGGATGGTTTTATTTCATTTGGTCATTATTTTATTTGATCGTTATATTTATCAGTATTTCTAATTGTAATGAAGTGGTTTTTTTCATTTCTCTCTGATTTTTATTAAATTCATTCATTTTTATCAAAATTATTGATATCTTATTCACTTATTGTTATGCAAATTAGCAAATTGTTTGATTTGTAAAGGGAATTTTTTTTTTCTTGCCTGTTTTAAAGGGGAATAAATAATGAACCTAACTAGTCATCTCTTGGCACATTTGATTTATTAATTGTTATAACTAGATGTTTTGATATATTTTGTATTTATTAATATGAGTATTTTTTATTGTAATGGATGGTTTTATTTTATTTGGTCATTATTTTATTTGATCGTTATATTTATCAGTATTTCTAATTGTAATGAAGTGGTTTTTTTCATTTCTCTCTGATTTTTATTAAATTCATTCATTTTTATCAAAATTATTGATATCTTATTCACTTATTGTTATGCAAATTAGCAAATTGTTTGATTTGTAAAGGGGACTTTTTTTTCTTGCCTGTTTTAAAGGGGAATAAATAATGAACCTAACTGGTCATCTCTTGGCACATTTGATTTATTAATTGTTGTAACTAGATGTTTTGATATATTTTGTATTTATTAATATGAGTATTTTTTTTATTGTAATGGATGGTTTTATTTTATTTGATCATTATTCAGTATTTCTAATTGTAATGAAGTGACTTTTTTCATTTCTCTCTGATTTTTATTAAATTCATTCATTTTTATCAAAATTATTGATATCTTATTCACTTATTGTTATGATGCAAATTCCTTTTCATTTATTTATACATTTTTGTAATGAGATGGATTTTAGATCAATATTTTTATGAATCAATGCATTTTTTATGCATTTATTGTACGGACATCACGTTTTAATCAATAATTTTTCCGCAAAATGACTTCTGCTGATTGAATACTTTCGTATTCAAATGTATTTATGGTCGTGAAGTGACCGTCTTGGTCCTCCAGCCTCATAAGATACATGTAGTCGCCGAGGCAACGATAAAGATGCTATAAGAATGCTATTCCAGAAGATTGCTATTAAAGCACCTCCCTTTCTCATAAATGGAGAAACTTACCTCCTCACCTACTGTGACCGAGGTGAGCGCAATGGTCGTCTCGCCGTCCGAGAACTCCTTGAGCTCCTTGGACAGCAGGTGCTCCAGACCTTGACCATGTTAGCACAACACAAGACGACTAAAAGTTATACAGCGAGCCAATGCCTGTGATGTCAGCGTTCATCATTGGATGTAGAGATTTCGCACAATACTTGGGGCCCCCACTACAAATGCATAGAAGCACAAAGAACATGAAAAAAGTCACCTTTTAGCATTCCCTTGCTATCACTAGACCGCTCCAAGCGTCTCAACAGCTCATCCAGTTGCAAGCACCGGCGGCCATGTTTGAGCACGAAGGCTTCGCTTTGGAGCCGCAACGCCTCTGAAGACACACACACAAAAAGATTTACTGATAGGTCTTTTGCCTCTTGTTTTAAAACGGTCCACAGGCCTTTGTCGAATAAAACCAGTTGTAGTTGTGTTGTTTTATCAGCCTTCCACTCGCTTGTTATCTTCCTCTCAAGTTTTCTACTGACCCGAATTCACTCTTCGCTCCATCCATCACGTTTGCACCGATCACTCTCGAGTCAAGACCCAAATTTGGTTCTTGCCTCATTTGAACTTTGCTGGTAAAATAAAAACAGGAGCATCTAAAGCATGTCATGCCAGAAGTTATTAAAACTTTCCGAGACGCACAACCTTCCTCTCCTGGTTGCTCTTGAGCGCCGCGTCGCCCCATTACCTCCCCCAGGGTGCAAGCGCGCCTCTCTCTCACCTCCGAGACTCTCCCTCAGCGTCCGTCCGACTCGCTCGGGTGCCTCTTGAAGAAGCTCTCTGCAGATCGTCATCGCCGCGGACGCCGGGCTGCAGTCATCATCATCATCATCCTGATGATGGACCACTCGCAGGATGCTGGAGTCAAAAGCTCGGCTCTCAGAGCTGATGTGCATAAACACATACAGTCAATGAATGCATTAGTGCAGACACCCCCCTCCCTGCCCCTCCCCCTTGCATGCATGTGTGTGTACCCATCCAGCAGGCCGTCCCGCATCAGCGTGATTGATAGTTTTCCTGCCCGATGGACTTTCATCAGGTCCAGGTCGTCCTTCCACAGTAAGAGGCTCTCGCACACTTTGATCTTGCGTAGGTAGCTCAGGGTCTCCACGGGCAGCGAGGCGGACCCACGCCGGCCGCACAGCAGCGGCACACACACACCCAGGGAGGGATCCCTCTGAAGAGAATGAGACATGGAGGTCAAGGACAAACATGTAGACACACATACTTGTATACCTGACTAAGGTGTAGCGCTAAGCACAGCGTGGCGGCCACAGTGTCCACATCTGCCTCGGGACCACCTAGCACAGCATGGATACACTTGTCACTCCATGCCTGGAAAAGACACACACACACAAGGGAGATGAGTTTCAGTAAACAATCCTGTTGGTGGGTGGGCGGGGGGGGGGGGGGGTTGATATTGAATCCTGACATTTCTTCAATATTTGACTGTGATTTGATACGGTATCACGGCTGTGTTGGGTGAACCCAATACACTGCATTCATATTGAGGTCTTTATCATGGGGGGGGTAACATGCAGCAAAATCAATTTGGGAAAAAAAAAAGTTTATGTGAGAAGAGATGACTTTTATGAATTCCACAGAGAGGTATTTTGTGACTTGGAAATGAAGTGCTGTCGCTACAAGTGAAAATACGACGCGTGCTTTCTTTCTGTTTCCATGGGGGCCCATATTGGAAAAGCCGCAGTTCAACAAGTATCCCCACCCCCACCCTGATTGTTGTCATGGAAACGAAAGGCGCAGGTGTTAAAACAAATCGATCGACGCTCATGCAGAAAGCTTGTTTCTGCTGCAGAAGGGAATAAGGGCCAAATGCGTTCGAAACAGGAATGATGATCAAAGCGAGGAATGACGTCACGAGATTGAAGGCAGAGAAGTTTTAAAATATATCAAGTGCGTGTGGAGATACTTAATGACCAAAAGGCTGGGAAATGGATGCAGAAATGTGATATGTGAAGATGAGGATGGAGAAGAGAGCGAGAGGGAAGATGAATCAATAGTGGTCGACCAGAGAAAGGAAGTGATGCATTAGTGGGGGAACGTTCCACTTAGTGTCTTTTTTGCTTGCTGTGCATGTGTGCATATGTGTCAGCGTTCAATCTGGAAAACCTGAGATTAGCCAAGACAGTCGATACTTTTATTTGGTTTGTGACCAACCAGGTAATAGACTTCAAATAAAATGGTTTTACTCATTATATATACGTATATATGTATTTTTTTTTTAAACATAAGTCCATTAATTGTTTATTTGAATCGACAAGCCGACAGAAGATGGATGGATGGATGGATGGATGGATGGATGGATGAACGGACGGATAATTGTGCCAAATATCAGAATCAGTCTAAAATAAATCCCCACTGGTCGAATCCTGAATTGTAATGCTGTACGTGTGCCTTTAAGGGGTGTGGCCAAGTGACCGACATTAAGAACTTGGCCATGGAGTCGGCGCGTGAGGGCCTTTGCTGTAAATTGTGGACTTTTTTTTATTTTTTTAAATTGGAACGAGCCTGACAGGTTCGCAAGGATGAACTTGACGAGCGTCGGGCCCACACGTTCTCCGTTCCTCACTCTTATCGCAAAGCCTCCCGAGTTAAAGACGTAATCGGATGGGCTCCGGGCGAAAGGGAACAATGCTGGAAGTCTACTCAGCACATTGTCTTATCTGCAGAGCGAGACACGATAGATAGAAAGAGTCGATGCGAGTAAGAATCAGGGCAATTAGGAGAATGGATGCTCTGGATGGTGGCCACGCACATCAGCAATGACAGAGAGGCCTGCAATGGCACAAATTAGCCTCGCTTACATTCAAATACATGGAGGACAAAAACAAAACAAGAGAAACTGGGTCAAAACTCCTTCATAGTCTTCCCACGTTTCCAAAATAATGTAGTTTAGGTCAAGTGAACATTCTAAATTGTCCCTGTGAACTAAGTTGTCAATCTGTTAAAAAAGGAGGTTGGTATGTCGCTAAGCCGGAGATGAAGGTACATGAGGTGCTTAAAAAGAGGGTAGATACATTTCGAGTTCCTAATTTGGTTTCCGTTCCAACTTTTACGGTCAAAATCAGACTTTTGAGTAAAATGATTTTCTTGCACTGTACGAGAATGCTACTTTTTATTTCTCGACTTGCTTTTTAAATGCCAAGAGTTACTTTGCTTTCAAATTGTGTACTTTTTAATCCCATTGAGTTAACTCGTGCTACATAAATAAAGCTGCTTTGCCGAAGGTAAGATAGAGAGGAATTAATGGTTTATTATGCTTTTTATTTTGTGTCGATTAATGATGCAGCTTCATTTATAGCAAATGATTTTGTTGGACCCCACGCTACAGCTCGCTGACCCAAGTTTGAGTACCACTGACGAGTGCAATGCTTGCATGCAAGGAGAGGAGGATGTGTAGGGTGGGTGGGGGGCCTGAACTTGTTGATGTCAATTCGGAAGGGGTACACAAGCTTCTTCGTTCCTATCATACCATGCAACGGTGCTATCCATGTGTGGCTACAGGTGCAGCAACAGGAAAGGAGCCTGTAGCACGCACACGGGGAGGCTTCTGTTGTGTTGGGAGGCTCGCAACTCACCCCGAGTCTGCAGTCCACCCTCCGCAGATAGTCCTCCATGTCGGCCTGCGTCGGCGCGGTCCCAGCGTGAAGCTCCACATAGGACAAACAATAATTCACTTAGGGACGTTTCTGTGGCGTGTCCATGCGTGTGTATGTGTGTGCGTGTTTGATGAGCGTGTGTATTGCTGAGTGGAGCGGAGTCCCCCCCCCCCCCGCTACGCTCGCACTGCAGCAGTCCCTCTGCAGCGGTGTATGATTGGCACCGCCCCTTCTCGCGAAGCTGGTTGGTTGGCTGCAGGTGACGGCCGGCACTAGTTGTAGTGGCGGAAGTAGAAGCGCGTAGGCTTCGTCGTGCATTACGACGTCAGTTTTTTTTTTTTTTTAAACTAACGCGCGTCGGTCATTTTGCCAGTAAAAAATATATTAAAAAGATATGGTGACGGAAGGAAGGAAGGAAGGAAGGAAGGAAGGAAGGAAGGAAGGAAGGAAGGAAGGAAGGAAGGAAGGAAGGAAGGAAGGAAGGAAGGAAGGAAGGAAGGAAGGAAGGAAGGAAGGAAGGAAGGAAGGAAGGAAGGAAGGAAGGAAGGAAGGAAGGAAGGAAGGAAGGAAGGAAGGAAGGAAGGAAAGAAAGAAAGAAAGAAAGGAAGAAAGAAAGAAAGAAAGAAAGAAAGAAAGAAAGAAAGAAAGAAAGAAAGAAAGAAAGAAAGAAAGAAAGAAAGAAAGAAAGAAAGAAAGAAAGAAAGAAAGAAAGAAAGAAAGAAAGAAAGAAAGAAAGAAAGAAAGAAAGAAAGAAAGAAAGAAAGAAAGAAAGAAAGAAAGAAAGGAAGAAAGGAAGGAAGGAAGAAAGGAAGAAAGGAAGAAAGGAAGAAAGGAAGGAAGGAAGGAAGGAAGGAAGGAAGGAAGGAAGGAAGGAAGGAAGGAAGGAAGGAAGGAAGGAAGGAAGGAAGGAAGGAAGGAAGGAAGGAAGGAAGGAAGGAAGGAGATAGAGAACAGTACGAGCATAGACAGCAGTAGTGCGCTCTACTTCAGCACCATGGACAGCGGCAAGCAACTCGAAATCATCACGCATGAAACAATTTCAACGAAATCTGCCGAACCATAATTGTCCAAAACATTGTTGAGGTTGTAATTGAATATGATTGCTTTCAAGTTTCTTTCTTGAAATATGTGGAAGGTTTTTTGCTGAAGCGGGCAAGCTTGGCGTCTTGTGTTGTTAATGGAAGCCGCAACACTGCAGAGAGAGCCGGCACAATTTAGGACACTCAGTTAATCAATATCAAGCATCTGATGCAAATGCAAGCAGAGCATCATGAAGTGGTTGGTTAACATATTCGTCACTTAGTGAGTCAGGAAGTTGTTTACTCAACCAATCCAATTTCGCAGTTAGCCAGGATTTGTCATTAGTCATTTGGTCACTGTGCCGACTATTCGGGGAGTTAGTCAGTAACAAGTTAAGTCAGTCTGTGAACCATTCAATCAAAACGTCAATCAATCAGGTGATGGATTGAGTCAGTCTGCCTGTCTGAGTTTGTCTGTTTGTCATTCTGTTTGACAGTTACCCAATCAGTTAGTGATCAATTTGACCAATGCAATTTCATCACTGAGTCAAAAAGTCATCATGTGAATTTTTCTGTTTTCCGATCGGTTTGCCATTCACGAGCGAGTCGGTCAATGGATTCGCCGCTCAACAAATCCATTCCTGTCAGCAGTCTGTCTGAATTCTGACGTCTGTCCGTGCACATTTAGAATGAAACACCTGGCTTCCGTTGCTCTTTTACAACAAACCTGAGAAGCTTGAACTCTCTGGACGGGTCTTATAGGACATCTGCTCGCCACTATTAAAACCACTTTAATTTTTCCACTGGAAACAATAGGCCTCACTAATTGATTTTAATGGCTCTCTTTGCCACGGCGCACCCCTCATGAGTCGCGGAAGAGGTCTTTAAGATTATTATTATTATCACTGTAATTGCCATTACCCCCCCTCCCTCACTTCCCAACGTGAGAACGCGGGAGGCGACGGTTGGAGGAACATCTTTGCCCTTAAGCCAAAAACATCATCATTATTGCCGAAGCCGGGAAATAAACAGACACAGTCTCCACCTTCGCATGCAGACCCCCTCCCGGACGACCTTGTTCCCTCCGCGTACAAGCCCACCGCTTCCTCCGCCGCTTGTAATTTATGCAAAATTAATTGATACATCTTTTATAATTGATGTGCTGTAAACTTAATGAGTAATTTATGTAATTAGTCAATTAGGGATAATTCCGACATATGTTGGCTATGCCCAGAAGGTGTGCTTTACAACCAGATATTTGTCCAGGAGTTTGGCGTTTTCTTGTGTGTGTGTGTGTATGTGTGCGTTTGTGTTAATTAATTTTGTTATGCAGATCTGCCATGGTGTCTGTTTAACGGCGCCCTTTGTGAAAACAGATTTAATATTGATCTTTCCTGAGCATAAAGAGCACCTTTTTTTTTTTTTTTTTTTTTTTTAGACCCGCAAGGGGCCTTCCCTCACGGTGCGGGAAAATCAAAACAAACCGAGAAGAGGAGGAATAAAGACAAGAAAAACACGTACGACTTGTGAATATATTAAAAACATTTTCCCGATTTTTTTTTAAAAATATGTTCCTGACGTCACCTCGGCTGACCTTTTGAGTGGCGTCGTGTGCGAGGCGGCTAATTAACTGACGGTGGGGTTTTCCTTTTTTTCTTTTTTTGTGAATATTCATACCTCGCCCCTTAATTACATTGTTGGACTTCCTCTCCGAGGAGGCCAAACTCACCAAAGGCTTAATTATTGCAATGTATTCGGGTGGGCCCCCGCATCCACCCCGCGAGAAGACTGTCAAGGACCCCCAGCCATGACACCTGGCCAAAGAAAGATGTGTATCGTTACAGCACGGAAGAGGGGCGAGGGTGGTTCTCCACCGAGAGTCGACGTGAAGTTTGTTTACATCCTTGTAGGATCCGCCCGAGAGTGTTTGAGCAGACAGACAGCCGCTGGACGGCCTGCCCTGCAATTAATCAACGGCGGCGTGCGCGAGTGTGTGAGCGCAGTGATGATGGTGCGCAAAGGAAGACATGATTTATTGTTTGCAAAGTCGCAAAGTGCAGTCGAGCACATTTAAGCGAGGCCGCCGTTCGTGTCTTTACCTTTGAAGCGCGCACATCCAAGTTGGACATTAACAAAAGATAATCATGCTGAATGGTTATCGGTCCCTTTCCGAGTTTAATTGTTTAACGCTGAGTGACGCTGTGTGATCGTTTTTACGATCGATTGTCACTTTTACTTTTTATCACTTTTATCCATGTGGTGACGTCACAAAACGACGCCGACATGAACAAATCCCCTCGCGTGTGGTCGAATAGTCAAACACTCAAATGTAAAAATGAGAAGACTCAATTAAGGAGCAACTCCTGCTGCTGGTGTCCCTCACAAGGCCACGCCCCTTAAATGCACGCTCGGCTAAAATAGTAATAACATTTGACAAGATACATTTATGTTATATTCTCTTCTAAGCTTTTGTACAATACAATGACTTTTTGGACAAATTAATAACGTTTTGATTGATTTTGATGAGTAAAATGAGTTTATTATGAGTAAATGATTCAGGAGCCTCGTCATGGAAGAAAATATTTGAAAGTCACAAAACTGTATATTTACTGTGGTATCGATCATACTGAAAAGCTGCATATCTCCTGACAATGTTTCTTGTGCCAATAGGGAATTTTTTTAAATACCCTCCTCATTCTTCATTTTTATTCATAAGTCTCTCTCACTCTCTCTCCTTTTCTCTCCCCCTCCCACACATCCATTCACAACTACCCTTGCGTGTCATTTTTAAAGTGTCTGGATAATAGCAGCCTCACAGACCTGCGGGGGTCTCACACACACACACACACACGCACACACACACGAATACAATTGGAAGCGGGAGCATCGCATATGAGGAGGAGAGCGAGACCAAAGTTGGACCACACGGCTTGCGAGCAGGCAACGAGAGGACATCTATGGCAACTGTTAGGCGAGGACTTGCACTTTTTTCGCACCAGGGTTTTTCTCCTCAGGTGATGTCGGAAGGCTGCCAAGTTTGCTAACTATTCATCGCCGCTCCTCCGATGGCTCAGACATTCGGGACCAATCTCTCCGTGGGGTAGTTACTCTGAAAAGGCCGCTTTGAAGTTAAAAAGGAAAAACAAAAAAAGAAGTCATGCCACGACCAGGGAAAAACTCCTACAGTGACCAGAAGCCTCCCTATTCGTACATCTCCCTCACGGCCATGGCCATCCAGAACTCCCAAGACAAGATGCTCCCCCTGAGCGACATTTACAAGTTCATCATGGAGCGCTTTCCCTACTACAGAGACAACACGCAGCGCTGGCAGAACTCCCTGCGGCACAATCTCTCCTTCAACGACTGCTTCATCAAGATTCCGCGACGGCCCGACCAGCCGGGCAAGGGCAGCTTCTGGGCCCTGCACCCGGATTGCGGCGACATGTTTGAGAACGGTAGCTTCCTGCGCCGCCGCAAGCGTTTCAAGGTGCTGGCGGCGTGCAAGAGCTCGCCCATGTTGCACTACTTCCACCATCACCACCATCATCATCACAAGCCGGAGCAGCGGGAGCCCCCCGGCCGCCTGCCCCTCATGCACCCGCCCACGCCGCCCGCCCACTTCCAAGGCTACCCGGGCATCCCCTGCGCCCAGCCGGGTGTCTTCAAACACCCGTTCGCCATCGAGAACATCATAGGCCGCGACTACAAGGGCGTGATGCCCCTCACCTCGGTCATGCACCATCTGGGCTACCCGGTGCCCCCTCAGCTGATGACCTCCGTGTGGCCCCACGTCGGGATGCTCTCCGAGCCTCTGGCGCCGTCCCCGGAGTACGTGCCCTTCGGGGTCCCGACCAAAAGCCTGTATCACCACAGTGCCAACGGGCCCGGGCTACCCGCCGTGCCGGTGCCGATAAAGCCCACGCCGACGCTCATGTCACACGGTCTGAGCGGGATGTCCTCTTCTAGCAGCTCCACCTCCTCCTCAAGCCACCACGGTGACGCTCTGGAGGGGAAAGGCAACCTCCTGCACCCGGCCCTCCTTCTGTCTTAAGCGAAAAAGGGTGACAAAATATTTGTATAGGCCGATTGTATCTTTTTGTTTGCACATTTGATTTACTGCATTTGCCATGTCTTACTAAATAGTACAATCAGACACGCTGAACCCAAAGAGAATGTAGTCGGAAAGTTTCTCTCAAATTCAATGTACATTTTATTGACGACATTTTCCTCCATTCGTCATTTTTATATGCTTGGTTGTAGCAGTGTATTGCTTGTATGAGAAATATTTATCTGAAGATTTATAAAGAATTTACAAATGATGGTCCTCAAGTGTTATTTGTTTATTTACGTGCATATTTTGGGCCAGTGAAAATATCTATGTCTTTTGAGGAAATTAGTTGAATCAATTTGTTATGATAAAAATGATTTTGATATCAAAATCTTACTAGGGATAAGGTCAATAACATTGTGTTTCCTCATAAAACACACACATTAGCTGTGTGTGATCCCATTATTTTACTGAAGTTGCTTGAGTGACAAGACTCGTACAAAATATTGAGTTTGTAAAGTGATGATATGGTCAGATGACTTTCCCCTTTGTGCAAATACAAGTACAGAATATGCTCACACATGATTTGGATGTTCATCTGAAAATCCCAAACATAGTGAGCATGATTAAAGGCGAGGCTGACCTGATTTGAATCATAACTTTTTTCCGTCTCGCGCAAAACACTCGAAAACATGGCTCACACACGCACGCACGGTGGGATGGACGTCGGAGCTGATGTCCCAAATAAATGGATGCGCACTTCAAACGGGAATCGGGATCAAGTTTTCCCTCTTTTGTTTGACGGCGTTTAAACGGTGGCTTTGAAGCTCGCCTCCTCTCCTCTCTATGCACAAAGCATCACTGAGAGTGACTTAGATTCAAGCCCCGCCATCCTCCCTGCTTAGCATCCCAAAGGCTCCTGGAGATGCCCCCCCCCCCCCCCACCACCACACACCACTCCAGTGTCACACCAGCCTCTGAACAAATAATTGACATGCACCAGCCGGACAAGAGAAGACGAAGGCGTGGGAGCGATGGAAAGAAAATAATTAAAAACCTATTTGGTGTTAGGGCAAGTGGAGCACACACATCAACACGGTGGTGACCTCTGTTCTCCTGTCGAGTGTTCAGTTAATCAGCAGGGTGGACTAGTTTCAGATTATTTTAATAATAAAAAAAAAAGGCTGCTCTTATAATGACTTATTTCTTGAGTTCCCGTTCCTCCCAATTCAGTTTTAAAAAAAAAGGAGTGCGTATCTGAATGGGAGTGAGTTAAAAAAAAATGAAATCTCGATCTCATTTGTTTTTTTTACGTAAAAAAAGTTCATGTCAAATGTAAATTGTTTTCAGACTTTTTTTTTTTCAAATGATTATACTCTAATCAAGTATCTATAATGAGGCACTGTAAGTGGTTAGCACAGGGGTCTCAAACTCATGGCCAGAGGTCCATTTGTGGCCCACGGTATGATATTAAGGTCGCCGCTTGACATCAAAGTTTAATATTACAGTGGAGCTCTCAGCAAATTGTAATTGTAATTCTCGTGTCTTTTTCAAAACAGCTAATTTCAAGAAAAAGTGAAGACAGGATTTTTTTTTTTTTTGGTCCTCCACCACAAATCTTGTAATCTCAATCGGCGTCAATGACGACAAGCGTGCACGTGTGTGTTAATTCCCTAATTTGCAGGCTCTAATAAGCCTTGCTGCACTACAGTATAATTAAATGGCACCAATTAAGACGCAATAAGAGGAGTAATAATGCAGACATTAGTGCCCTCTGTGATCTGTTGAATTACAGTATGAGGGCTTTATTTTTTTTGCAGCAAACAGATAAATAGTGGTGCCAAAAAAAGGCTGGGTCGACCAACTTTTTTGTCCCCATTGAAAATAACGGAACTAGAAATGGCGACACAAGACTGTAAGTCAGTAAACATCCTGCTTTTTTTTCCCGCATATTTGCGACAGTATTATAACACAACGGATCACTGTATAAAATTTGAGTTGAAAATGAGAAATATGAGTCTTTTGAACGACTGAATAAAACATGGGGGTCAGAGGTGTGTTCGTGTCACAAGTGAAACGACAGTGTTGCATAGGCAATGGGGCATTAGTGGGAATTAAGCACCCTTCACAGGGGCCACAAGTGTAAATTCGACATGCGTTGTTTTACCGATAAGGCCATCATAACGAGCATTTTAATTTTCTTCTTAATCATCGTACCTCATACAAGCTGCAAAACATAATTGGCTGGAGATTCATTTGCAAGTCAGTGATTAACACCCATCTTGACCGATCTATAACCACAAACAAGATTAATATTAAGTGTTGAAAAGGGTGGCGAATCAAACTTCATTCTAATGCTTTGGCAAACAAGGTCAAAATTTGGGGGGGATTTAGGGTCGCATCTCGACTTCAAATATTGAAATGTTGTATCAATCAACGAAACATCTCAAGGACTAGTTATTTTTTGCCGGTCCCTGGAAATAAAATAAAAAAATAACCCAAAAATAGCATCTTTAAACCAAAATGGTGGACTTTGGGGGGGGGGGGGGGGGGTTACGCATGTTTTTTGGTGACTTTTTTCGTGGGTCTGCTCATGATAGACAAGCCTACCAAATTTCATGTTGCTAAGTGAAACCGGCTTTGTTTGTTTCATTTTAAAAAACAGAGCATAGCTATTGTTCCTAATAAATGTAAAAATTACAGAGTTTGAACATTTAATTTAGCAATTTCAGCTAGTCTTTTTTTAACTGTAGTTGTGTTTGCCTTTCCCACATGCTTCAAAGACCAAAAAAAAAAAAAAGACATTAAAAAAGGTTCACATCGAGGACTTGGACAAAGAACCACAATTTGGAGGGGGATTCGGATTGTACTGAAACACAATGTGAATATTTGTGAATGTTTGCGTGAGAAGTATTAAAATGAAATGCGCGGTATTAAAATATTGAAGCATTTAAGCACCAGTTTGCAAAGATGTGAATTAACAATAATGTCATTTTCTCTTTTTAGTGTGAATTGCAAAATATCATCCAAGGCAAGGTCCTCCTCTAAGTCGCAATGGTTTATCTCTGCATCACAAGTGAGCACTTTAGCTTTTATTAGCGTAATAAAGTCAAGCTTCAAATCCGCAAAAAGCCTCCTGACCTCTGGGCCCTGTCACACTCCTTCAATTAATTTTTTCCCATCCATATTCCATCTCGCACACAATGAGTATTCTATTTCCCATTAGGATGTATTTACCAGACAACTATCGCAGAGCGTTGTTAATATTAGGGCTTGTTGTATCGCAGAAATTGGCTCAAAATATTGAGAAATATGTTTCGAGTAGTGTATTCATCTGAGTGACAATCATCTAGTTTGATTAGATGGAAAAAGAAGCAGCTTGTTGAAATCTTAAGGCTTGTTTGGTATCATAATAAACCAAAGGCCAGACAGAGAGACATTTTTTGGTGAAAAACAAAAATCCGATTTTATTTTAAGGCCATCTTGCCCAGCCCTCAAGTTAAAGTTTTAAGCCTGGTGGTGATGTCACTTCAAGTTTTAACCATTTTCTCATGTGTTCTCCTTTACATTTATTTGGTGAAGAGACTGTCTGGCCACTCACTGTTTAAGAGCCAATTCCAGTGTGCCCTCTAGCGGAAGAAGGTGGATAACTTATCTTACAAATAGGCCACAAGTGCTTACTCTATTGCTGTGTTCAAATTCATAGTTTGCGTCCTTTGAAAGCATTAAATGACGTCATGTAGCCTGAAAATAAGTCGTCGAGGACGTAGTCTTTGAATTTGGACGCCGTTTGCGGTTGGTGAGTCGGAAGGTTTTGAGGAAGGGACGATGCGCAAGTGCAAAAGGTTCCGATCAGAAACCGTTACAAGGTCATGGTTCTTTTTTTTCAAAGAATTATTAGAATTATTTTATTGTTTTTTTGGGGTCAATTAAACATGGTCAAACAACAGACGGAATAATAATGCATGGTAAATTTAACAATAAGTAGATGAAATATAAGAAATCAATTATGAAAATGCATGGTAAATCTAAGAGAATAACAACATGGTAAATTGAACAAAATAATGATATTGCATGGTAAATCATAATATCGCATGGTAAATCATAATATCACATGTTAAGTCAAGAAGAAGAGGAATGCATGGTAACTTAAACAGAATAATAACACATGGTCAATCTAACAAGACGTCTAATGCATGGTTAATCAATCATAATAATGCATGGTAAATTGAACAAAATAATAATAATGCATGGTAAATCATAATATCACATGTTAAGTCAAAAAGAAGAAGAATGCATGGTAACTCAAACAGAATAACACATGGTAACTTTAACAGGACGACTAATGCATGGTTAATCAATCATAATAATGCATGGTAAATCAATCAGTCAATCAAAAGGCATGGTAAACCAAGCAGGATGATCATGCAAGGTCAAATGCATTCATAGGATTACTCGCAAATTGCATTGGCACTTTCCAAATCCAGCGGATAACGCGCTGTGGGCATCTTGCACACGTAGCCCTTTAATTCCATGCAGGACATCTTCTTCCATTTGCCAGACTGAAAGTCAAAATGAGATTGATTTTAAATCTAAACTTGTCTTCGGCGAGCGGGTCAATCTTTTCTGCACCTACCTGGCTCAAGGTGGCCACGCAATTCTCCATCAGGCCGGTAGGTTTTCCCGGAGCCCAGTTGGCGAAGATCACCTTCTGGCGGTCCGACCACACGAATCTGCCGCGATTGACCAGGTCGTTGAGTCCGGTCCACGCGTCTCCGGGGGCTGCAGAGGACAAACAGCAACAGAGTTCTCAATGGCTTTCCAGATATGGCAGATATCGAGCCAATGTGAGCGACGCACCAGACTTCAAGAGGTCCTGCAGCCAATCCCGCTCAGCCTCGGAGCGAATGGACACCAGATTGGCATCGAGACCCCAGCAGAAGTGTCGAGCGCCGTACCACGTCTTAGTATCATCAAAACGTTTGTAGCAGAAGTCCGCAAACTCCTCCCAGTCAGGTCCCAAGCATCTCGGCTCTGCGCGCAAGATGGCGTCAGGTGAATAAATGCTTTTTATTCTGGACGGTCTACTCACCCGTGGCAGCAAAAGTGTAAGACGGAGACGGAGCCAATTCATCAACATATCTGCAGACAGTAAAGTGAGAATGAGCCGGGCATCTTTAAGTGGACTCGCCAGTGAAAGCGGAGCACGCACACTTTCGAGACGATTCCGTTACAGCTGGAGCTGTTGTAGGCTTTCTGTGGTAGTCTCTTCAGCAAAGTCACATCTCCTCCAATCTCAATGATGCCCGAGTGAATAGCAGCCGCGCAGATATTCGAGTCCTGCACTCAGAGAACGTCTCAGACATAGAACAAGAACTCCGCTTGCAGGTCGTGCGGTAATTAACATACCTGTTTGTAGAGCCGAGTTCCGTAGACCTTGTAGCCGGCTTGGGTGCAGCCCAGTGGGCACCGCACCCTGCGGAAGTAGTTTGTTTAGTAAGGAGGAGGCTTTTTGGCAAGAAACGTCATACAAAGTCTGACTCACGTCATTGAACCGTCGAGGCTGAGGTCGGCGGCTGTGCTGCTGCATAAGATGTCTGTGGGTCAGAAGGGAAAATCAGAGCCCGTTTCTTGCTAATTTCTCACTGCACTCCAAACGTCGTACTCACGAGCGGTGTCGTCAGACGTGCACCCAAAGACGTCAAAGCGTAGGCCCAAAAACTTTGGCAGGAGGCGGACGTACTTGGCGAACACGGGCCTGTTTAGAATATACGTCCCCACAGAAGGCTGGAAACAAAACACGCGCGTTTGCAATGAACGACAACAGCCTGGACGACAAAGTCGAGAGTTAGCGACCGCTCACCTGTATTGGGTGGCGATACCAAGTCACTCCGTCAATACTGAACAGCATCTCAAATACGCTGGAACTTTGGAATCGGTATCTACAGCTCTGGGTCTCGACGCCTGTCACCTTGAAGTTCTGACCGAGGTTCACCTGGATCCAGCTGCCGACTGAGGGCGGAAGGCATTCCATTGCACAGGATACCAAACTACGACGGACGAGGTCGACGAGCTGTGATTTTTTTTTTTTACGTACACATTTCGGAGGCTCTCCAGCAACCGCTGCCCCCCAGACGCGCTTTGTGAGGTTCGGCATTGATCGCAGAGGAAGAGGCTGAAAAAGAGGAGTCTGGGATTCTCCTGTCCGCGATGCCCAAACTATCAAGACACACTGAGGAAAGACAAAAAAAAAAGACAATGTGAAAGGCAAGCTCGCTCATTCATTCTCATGTCTGGTCACCCGTTCCTAGCCGACGCTCTATCTGGGGATCCATTGGATTCTTTCCTTGCACATCATCGGCAAGTGTCAGGATGTGAAGCCCACCTTTCTTCTCACAGCTGTAGACGACGCGGAGGTATTTGGAGACACCAGGGCAGGAGTCCGTATCCGTAAGGTAAAAGGGGTAAATGGGGCAAATCTGATAGTTGTCACACACTCCTCTGAAGTGACGGAGAGCCCCTTCCACCCTGCAGGCACCTGCAAGTGACAACACACCACCATTTCACTCACACACTTGCATACTGACTTCAACTTGTCACAGGACGTAGGGGATTTGAATGGTTAATGACTATTAGAAAAAGAGGACTCCAAAAAGCGCCCGGCTTAGCTCTTTTTCATCGTTTTCTATTTTTATTCATGAAAAGGTCAAATAAACGTTTTCTATTGCCATCGCTCACACGTCCATGCCCATGCATGTTGATATTGAGTTATATGTTACAAACGAGTTACCGCCAACGCTGACAGCGTGTGAAAACCTCATGACAGAAACGGCTCCAGGACAGCGAGCCAAAAACAACGATGCCACTGGAGGATTCTTACCGCGTGATCCGCCGCCACTCGGACAGACATCGCTATCCTTCCGTCCATGGAAAGCCGACCGTATGCGGATGACTTTTTCATCGGGACATTCAAGGGCTTTCAAATTGTCTTGGCAGAGAAGCTCCTCCATGTAGCCTGTGAGAGCACAACCGTTGACTTCTCTCCTCTTTTTTTACACAGACTTTGAAGGCGACTTACCGTCATGTGGCGGCAGCTGATGTGTCTTTCCTAGAAGCGAGAACCAGAACGTGGATGTCGACACGTGATGACGGTCCATCGCGGGACGTCACATCTCACTTACCTCTTTTCTTGCAGACGTAGCCTCTCTTCTTGTCGCACTTGTCGCGCTTCCAGTCGCCGCTGCCAGTGAGCAAGAAAAGACATTCCCCCCCTTCAGCGACACCTGGAGGGAGGGAGGGAGGGAAACAAGATCTGAGCGCTGATCCGTTCCTCCAAAGTGCAGCTGACAACCGCCTCAGCCCCACCTGCACTCGGGTGGAGGTAAGAGAAGGAGGATCCGTCAGTCCACTTGTCGCCGTCACGCTTGATGGAGGCGTCGGCGCCCAACCACAGGGAGGCATCACCAATCAGACTCTTGGTGTAACCTTTGGATCCCAAAGAGAACATGCAAGATTATTCCAAAACGACTCACACTTGACCCTGCACTACAACTTGATGAAACAAATAAAACAACAACCGAGCAACGCTGGCCACATCTCGCTCGGGTTTATCAGGTTTTGAGTTGCACAGGAAGGAAAAAAAGTTTTTTCTCAAAGACTTAGCAAATTCATGGCCAGCCTACCGCGTACGAAGACATGACGCCTTTTTCGATTTACTTTAGCTTCTAGTTCTCGTTTGCTTCATGTCGGAGAATAAGAATCGATCCACTTGTTTACGGCCAATACATTTTAATTCACGGCCCCCTACCTCGTACGAAGCCCTGCTCGTCCGAGTCGGCGATGCTGAGCAGGTTCCCTTGGCGGCCTTTGCAGTCGGCTTGCGCCTCCTGCCAGGTCTTGGCGGGCTGAAAGTTGAACAGGTAGCAGAAGTCGTCCGAGGCGTTGTCCAGCCACCAGCCGCATTTGTCAGTCCAGCCTGCGAGACAGACGGCGCAGGAGGGCAAAACAGCATAAGACAGCGGAGAAGACGGCGGCGGTGCGAGACACCTACCATGTTGGCTGGCTAATGGTGGCAGCTGTCGAGGCCGTCCACGCTTGGCTGCAGGGGAGCGCGAATGAGTAAATGCATGAAGGAGTGCTCAGAAGGGACATTTTTGCACCTGTTTTGCAGACAAATGGCCGCTTCGTTGTGCAGGGGCTGCCGCCGATCTCCCCAACAGAATTTGGGAACGCGCAGTCCCCCGTGGCGCCATTTTGCCACGTGTCGTAGTCCTGCGGACGACATGAGGGTGTTGGACTCTCGGCTTCCCAACGCCCTTCCTCCGCGCAATTGTTGTGCTCCAATTTCAACTTTCCCAACCTAGCTCGTGCAGAATGACTTTTCCAAAGTCCGTCAGCAATTTACTTACAAAAGCTGTTCCGTCACTATACTCGTAGTTGTCGCTTTTCTTCTTCAGTCCCAGCCAAGAAAACCAAACGCTTTGCGAGTGATCTTGAGGAAAGGAAGGACAACAAGAGCTTCAGGGCAAGAAGAGCTTCGGCCAAATGACGGCAGCTTTGTGGGACCGACGACTGCGGCGGTTCGTCTTAGCGCTCACCAAACACGAATTGAGCCTCTTGCAGTGAGTGGACGCTAGCCAGGTGGCCTCTCTGGGCAACACAGAACTTCTCGGCATCCTCCCAATCTTTGTACAGCTTGGAGTAAAAGTAGCAATGATCGCCATACAGTAGGTTGCCCGTGTCGCAGGTGGAAGCTGAGGCCGCAATGGAGAACATTGAGGAGGAAACCACGACCACATGGTTAAAGGGCAAATAAGCGTGCTGCAACTCACTCTCCACTACAGCAAGACCACTTTTGGGGGAATACGTCTGGTTCTCCAAGGAGCCTGCAAAAAAAAAAAAAAGACTGTTTGCGCCTTTCAACGGCAACGTGACCGCAGACGTGGAGGCTTACTCAGCGGCCGTTTGCACATGTAGGCCAACGAGGAATCACAGGAGCCAGACCTCCACTTGCCGGGCTGACCCCTTCCCCCTTGGTTGACGTAGGCGCAGGACGCGACGTCGGCGCTGTCGGTAGATTATTAAAAAAAAAAAAAAGAATTTTCCTTCAGTGGTCCTTCTCAAAATTGGTTCCAGAACCTTTACGCGTCTCCGCCTGACAACAGCATGCAAAGTTGTTACGGCTTACCTTTCGAGTTGATTTGAGGCCCAGTTGGTGCGTGTCGTCTTCTCGCCATCGGACCAGGTCAGCTCCTGGCTCCCGCCTTCAAAGCGACACCAGACGTCGTCGCATTTCTGGGGGGGGGGAAAGAAAACGGCTCCAGTTGTTGCTGCAGAGTCCACGACCGCTTGCGCTTCTGTCTCACCAGGTTGGAGAGTCCCAGCCAGAAGCGGGTGTCCTTGCCCATGGTGTCCTTCACAAAGCCCTCCTCGGCCGAGGAGGTGATGGAGAGCAGGTCGCCGCCCTCCCAGACGCAGTGGTGCCAGGCCCCCAGCCAACCGTTGGGCTCCTCCACCTTCTTGTAGCAGTTGGTGCCGTGCTCGACCCACCCGGGAGCACACTTGTTGGCTGAGGGCACAATTTGGGGAAGAGATCAGAGCACACTCCTTGTTTTGGCTCTTCAGTCCACCATTTTGAGCAATTTGCAGGTCACGGGTGGCCAAAACTTGTCTCGCACATGTTCTCAGGCAAATTGGAAGATCCGGGACTCGACTTGTTAGGTTAGCCCAGTGCGGCGCGATACCAAGGGGGGCGCGTGTGACACCAGGGAACATGCTTTTCTTTTGGCTGTACTAGATGAAAAGGTAATTAGACATCCACTGCAGTAGGTGGCGGTATCACTGGAAGAGTGTGCGCAAGGAGTCTCCGCTCTACACTGGAGAGCGCACGGAACGTTCGCACACACAGCACAGAGCAGGGGGGGAAAAAAGTGCAGTGGGACACCATGGAAAAATATTGAGCGGGGTTGCCAACAATCATCCCACTTTGTGAATGCTACTTTAGTCAATCAGCAAGCACTGTAGGCATCGTATAAAGCAGCGTACCATATTGCTCAGTGCAAAACAAAAACACCATTGCAGAAGAGCTGATACTACCTGCAGCCGTGGAATGCTGCCTCATTTTGATTAAAGAACAGCACAAATTGTTTTCTTTTTTTTGTAGGTTACATTTTTTGATATATTGTGCTCCTGAGTTAATGTTCCTGATTACTTTGAATTGAATCTTATTGCTCTTAATATTATGTACGTTTATTATTATTTTATTGTATTTATTTGTATTGCGGCTCGGTGGGGCACTGGGTAGCGCGTCCGCCTCACAGCTAGGACGGTGCGGGTTGGATTCCACCTCCGGCCCTCCCTGTGTGGAGTTTGCATGTTCTCCCCGGGCCTGCGTGGGTTTTCTCCTGGCACTCCGGTTTCCTCCCACATCCCAAAAACATGCTTGGTAGGCCGATTGAGCGCTCCAAATCGTCCCTAGGTGTGAGTGCGAGTGCGTATGGTTGTTTGTGTCTGTGTGCCCTGCGATTGGCTGGCAACCGGTTCAGGGTGTCCCCATCAGAGACGTTTCCAATTTGAAATGACCCCCCCAAAAAAAAAAAAAATCACCTTTATAAAGCACGGTTGTGAAACAAACATTGCCACATGCGAGTCAACGCGAAAAACATTCAAGTACATTTGCGCACTTAATGAATTAAGAAAAATTGCACAGAATCTACTGACTAATTTTGTCAGGCTACTTACCGTCAGAAGACAGCGAAGGTTCTGCCACTCCTGCAAGAAGAAAGGCAAAGACAGACGTCAGGGTACAGACGGACGTCGGGGCAAAGACGGACGTCAGGGCAAAGACAAACGTCAGAGCACAGATGACGGCCAGCGGAGCATCACAACTTACTCACCTTTTTTCATCTTCTTGCAGACGTAGCTTCTCTTCTCTTCGCACGTGTCGTGCTTCCAGACGCTGCTTTTAGTGATTAAGGAAAGACACTTGCCGTCTCCGGGGTCACCTGGAGGGAGGGAGACAAGATCTCAGCGCTCCGCCGTTCCTCCAAAGTGCAGCCGACAAGCATCAGACATGCTTTCAGACAGACCTGCACTCGAGTGGATGTAAGTGAACGGGGATCTGTCAGTCCATTGGGCGTCATCTTCCGTGGTGGAGACATCGGCGCCCAACCACAGAGAGGGCAGAGACCCGACGTAACCTGTGGACCCAAGGCAAAGGTGGAACAGGATCTAATAATAACAATACATTATATTTATAACGCACTTTACATTCGGAAGAATCTCAAAGTGCAAGGACAAGTTTAAAACAACTGGACGACAACCAGGATATGGGAACAGGAATTACGGAAATGCTCAAGAGGTGAGTTTTAAGTCCGGTTTTGAAAGAGTCAGTAGATTGGGGTGCTCTTCGGTGGATCTTCCAGAGATACGCTTTACTGACCCGCTCATTGAGCCCATGAGGCGCATTTTGGAACGACACCATTCATTCGAGTCATTCATCCATTCATCCATCCATCCATCCATTCATTCGTGACACCAACAAATGGCCGCCTACCCTGCACAAAGACCTGCTCCTCGCGGTCGGTGATGCTGAGCAGGTTCCCTTGGAGGCGTTGGCAGTTGGCTTGCGCCTCCTTCCAAGTCTTGGTGGGCTGGCGGATCATCAGGTAGCAGAAGTCGTTGATTGGGTCGTCCAGCCACCAGCCGCATGTGGCAGTCCATTCTGCGAGGCAGACGGCGTAAGACAGCATAAGACAGCGCAAGACAGCGTAAGACGGCGGCAGTGCGGGACACCTACCCGGCTGGCCGACTAATGGTGGCAGCTGTGGAACCCCTCCGCGCTTGGCTGTAGGGGAAGGAGGGGGGTGTTTACAAATATGAGCAAATGCTTGATGTGTGCAGAAGGAGCGCTCGGGAGGGGCCTTTGCACCTCTTTTGCAGACAAATGGCCGCTCCGTTGTGCAGGAGGTGGCACTCAACTCCCCAACAGAATTTGGGAACGCGCAGTCCCCCTTGGTGTCATTTTTCCAAATGTTGTTGTCCTGCGGACGACATGAGCATGTTGGACTCTGTCTGCTCGGCTTCCCAACGCCCTTCCTGGGCATTTCAAAAGGCATTTCACTTACGTAAGTTGTTCCGTCACTCCACTCGTAGTCGTCGTCCTCCTTCTTGAGTCCCACAAAAGCAGATATTGAGGTTTGCGAGTGATCTTGAGGAAAGGAAGGAGAACACGAGCTTCAGGGCAAGAAGAGCTTCAATCAAATGACGACTGCGGCGGTTCCTCTTGGTGCTCACCATACACAAATTGGGCCTCTTCCTTGGAGTGGACGCTAGCCAGGTGGCCTCCCCAGCCAAGACAGAATTTCTCGGCACCTTCAAAGGTTTTAACCGTCTTCTCGTAATGATAACAATAATCGCCATAGCGGAAGGTGTTTTTGTGGCAGTCGGAGGCTGGGGCCACAAAGAAAAACATGACCATGACAAGATGTTCAAGTGGAAATAAGTGTGCTGCGACTCACTCTTCATTACAGCAGGACCACTTTTGGGCGAACACTTCGGGCATTCTGCATAAAAAAAAAAGACCTGTTTGAGCTTTTCTCTTTTCAAAGTCAACCTGATTACAAACGTGCAGGCTTACTCAGCGGCCGTTTGCACATGTAGGCCAACGAGGAAAGACAGGAGCCAGACCGCCACTTGCCGGGCTCACCCCTTCCCCCTTGGTTGACGTAGGCGCAGGACGCAACGTCGGCGCTGTCGGGAGAAAAGAAACAAGCAATTACCGTTTTTTTTTCTTTTCCCTTTCCCCAAGTGGCCCTTTTCAAAATTGGCTCCTCCGCCTGACAACAGCATGAAAAGTTGTTACGTCTTACCTTTCGAGTTGATTTGAGGCCCAGTTGGTGTGATTCATTGTCTCGCCATCGGACCAGGTCAGCTTCTGGCTCTCGCCTTCAAAGCGACACCAGAACTTGTCGCATTTCTGGGGGGAAAAAGAACAACAGTCCCACTTGTCGCAGCAGTCGACGGCCGCTTGCGCTTCCGTCTCACCTGGTTGGAGAGTCCCAGCCAGAAAGGGGTGTCCTTGCCCATGGTGCCCTTCACAAACTCCTCCTCGGCCGAGGAGGTGATGGAGAGCAGGTTGCCGCCCATCCCGACGCAGTGGTGCCAGGCCCCCAGCCAACCGTTGGGCTCCTCCACCTTCTTGTAGCAATTGGTGCCGTGGTCGCCCCACCCGGGAGCACACTTGTTGGCTGAGGGCACAATTTGGGGAACAGATCAGAGCACACTCCTGTTTTTGCCCTCCAGTCCACCATTTTGAGCAAAGGGCAATTTGCGGCTCACGGTTGGCCGAATCTACATTTTCTCGGGCAAATTGGAAGGATCCGGTACTCGACTTGGTTAGCTTAGCCCAATGGCATCAGAGACGTTTACATTTTGAAAGGATTCCCGAACATTCACCTTGGCGCTTGAGAAACAACCAAAGTGCCGCTGTACAAGGTAAAACGATGCAAAAAACATTCAACAGGTGGCTGAGTACTTCATAAAAACGAAAAAGCACAGAATTTGTTGGTTGGCATGGTGTGACTCCAGGGTCATGGTTTTCGACGCAGTCGAAGGCGACTTACAGTCAGGAGGCGGCGCAGCGTCTTTTACTGCGAAAGGAAAAGACAGACGTCAAGGCACAGACAGACGTCAAGGGGCGATGACAGTCAGTCGGTGGGGCGTTGCCTCTCTTACCATTTCCTCTCTTCTTGCAGACGTAACCTCTCTTCTCGTTGCACGAGTCGTAGTGCCAGTTGCCGTTGCCAGTGAAGAAGGAGACACAATTATCCTCGGGGGTACCTGGGGGGCGGGAGAGAAGATCTCAGTGCTCCTCCGTTCCTCCAAATGGCAGCAGACAACCGTCTCCGGCAGACCTGAAGTCGTGTGCACGTAAGTGAACGAGGTTCCGTCATCCCACGCGCCTTCGTCACCGATGGGGACATTGGCGCCCAACCAGAGAGAGGATGCGTTCGTCATAGCCCTGATGTAACCTGTACCAGAATGAACGACATCATCAAGAGGAGCCGAGCGAGGAGGACGCGTCATCCGTTGAGCTGCGGGTGATTGACTTTCTCAGCTCAAAAGGAATTGAGGTAAACAGGGGGACCAACGAGAAATATTAAAACCAAAGCAGCAATAATTAAGTGCGGATTGCAAACACAAATTGGAGCTACTGAAACAGGGTAGACGGCTGAGGGGATCAGACCTCAACCAGCATCTGACAAAAAAAAAAAAAAAATGCAGATATTGCATATGTGTGTGTATATATAGCGAAAGGCTTAACTATTTCTTGGTGCGGTTGGCACCAAAGAAGTAGTAGAGATTGTAAAGAGAAGTGAAAACAAAACCTCAACTGATTACAATGAATAAGAAAAGTGAGCGGTGAAATTGCAGAAGCGTTTCATCTGGTCAATGACATGAAAATAGCTCAAGTAAATGTGGGGATAGACTGGTACCATATTACATGAATTACAGGCCTGCCGTATCTACTCGCTCTGTTCTCCAAGATCTTTGACTGTTCACAGAAAAACAAGATTGAAGAAAAAGAAAAAAAAAAAGCTTTTAGCTGACAGTCAATATGGATTCCGGAAGGACACGAATGGATCTTATAGACAACTTCAGATGATCAAAAAACAAGTTATTGGAAATTTCATCGACTAAAAGCATTTGACCCAGTAAATCATGGCATCATGGACTGGCTGAGGAGCTACTTCAGCAACAGGCAGCAATTTGTAAAAAGTCTGGAGATCATGTATCCCATGACAGGTGAACAACCTCTGCCCTTGGTCCTCTTCAACAACTTGTGTATCCAACATCGTGAAACGATGATGATACAAACATCTATTGCGCTGGGGACAATTTACAGCAACTTATGGAAACCAACAATCGCAAGAGAAATGAATACGTGGTTTAATGTAAAACCAAACTGCCAACAACTAAATTATTTGTCAGGTGTAAATCAAATTTATAAAAATGTATGTATACATTTTTGGGTTATTTGTTTCAGTGACTTAGATATGGCACTTTAAAGTGGTGTTTTATTTTCCTATTTTAAATCGGTTCAAAATGAACATATAACAACAACAACATGTTCATGGCCAATATTTCAATTCATGGCCGCCTACTGCGTACGAAGACCTGCTCCTCGCGGTTGGTGATGGTGAGCAGGTTCCCTTGGAGGCGTTGGCAGTCGTCTCGCGCCTCCTCCCAGGTCTTAGTGGGCTGGCGGATCATCAGGTAACAGAAGTCGCTCTCTGAGTCGTCATGCCACCAGCCGCATTTCTGAGTCCATTCTGCGAGCCAGACGGCGTAAGACAGCGCAAGACAGCGCAAGACGGCGACAGTGCGGGACACCTACCCGGCTGGCCGACTAATGGTGGCAGCTGTGGAGGCCCTCCGCGCTTGGCTGCAGAAAAAGGGGAGCGAATATGAGCAAATGCTTCACGCATCCAAAAGGGGCGCTCGGGAGGGACGTTTGCACCTGTTTTGCAGACCACAGCGAATGTCCCGGAGCAATAAAAGTTTCTGTACAGGTATTTGTTGGTAGACAAATATGAACAGTCACCAGATGTGTAGTAGCCAATTTTTCCGTAGTCCTGCGGATGAGATTTTGGACAGAACTTTAGCGTGTTGCATTCAATGTGGTCATCTTCCCGGCGCATTTCCTCACTTGCAGCGTTTTCGTACCTTCTCTCATTAAAGTTTCACTTTGGTTTTTGGGTTCACTTTGTCAGTCATAGTAGTATGAACATTGCAATAAAACATTGTGCCCGCCCTGGCAACCCAAATAAATGTCTGGGAAAAACATGCACAAAGCAACTAACCCTGTCAGTCAAAGTAGTATGAACATTGCAATAAAACATTGTGCCCGCCCTGGCAACCCAAATAAATGTCTGGGGAAAAACATGCACAAAGCAACTAACCCCTAAGACCTAAAGACAAACCCGAGCCACCGTCCAGGATATAATATCTTAACCGCCTCCTCTCTAAAATCAGAGCGCCAATACTTTGTAAGCAACAGCCTGATGCCTCTAGACAAGAGGGATGGATGCCTGCAACATGACTTTTCCAAAGGCCTTCAGCAATCCACTTACAGAAGCTGTTCCGTCAGTCCACTCGTAGTTGCCGCCCTTTTTCTTTTCTCCCAACCAAATAGAATAGAAACTTGAATGATCTTGATGAAAGGAAGGAGAACAAGAGCTTCAGGGCAATAAGAGCTCCAGCCAAATGACGACTGTGGCGGTTCTTCTTGGTGCTCACCAACAATGAATCGGCCATCTTGATCAGAGTGTATGCTCGCCAGGTGGCCTTGGCGGGCGAGACAAAACTCCTCGCCATCCTCCCAACTTCGTTCCGCCTGGTCAAAAAGATAGCAATCATCGCCGTAAAGGAAGTTGCCATCGTCGCAGTCGGAAGCTGAGGCCACAAGGAAAAACATTGAGGAGGAAACCACGACGAGATGGTTAAAGCGCAAATAAGCGTGCTGCAACTCACTCTTCATTACAGCAGTAACACTATTGGCGGTACACGTCTGTCCCTCCGGGCAGCCTGCAAAAAAAGACCCGTTTGCGCATCTCACCTTTCATCAGCAACGTGACCACGGACGTGCAGACTTACTCGACCGTTTGCACATGTAGGCCAACGAGGAAGCGCAGGAGCCAGACCTCCACTTCCCAGGCAAAAGACGAGCTCCTTGGTTGACGTAGGCGCAGGACGCGACGTCGGCGCTGTCGGTAGATTATAAAAAGGAACATTTTACTATTTTTCCTTGAGTGCTCGTTCTCAAAATTGGTTCCAGAACCTTTACGCGTGTCCGCCTGAAAACAGCATGCGGAGATGTGACTTCTTACCTTTTAAATTGGTCTGAGGCCCAGTTGGTGTATGTCGTTGTCTCGCCATCGGACCAGGTCAGCTTCTGGCTCCCGCCTTCGAAGTCACACAAGATGTTGTCGCATTTCTGGGGGGCAAAAAAGAAAACAGTTCCAGTTGTCGCTGCCGAGTCCACGACTGCTTCCGTCTCACCTGGTTGGAGAGTCCCAGCCAGAAGCGGGTGTTGCCCATGATGCCCTTGACAAAGTCCTCCTCGGCCGAGGAGGTGATGGAGAGCAGGTCGCCGCCCTGCCAGACGCAGTGGTGCCGGGCCCCCAGCCAACCGGTGTGCGTCCCCCCCTTCTTGTAGCAGCTGGAGCCGTGCTCGAGCCACCCGGGAGCACACTTGTTGGCTGAAGGCACAATTTGGGGATCAGGCGAACAGAGCAGAACACATTGATGGAACACTTGCATGTTTTTATTCTGTGCTCTTCATTGGGGGCATCTGAACCAAATGCACGAGGATTCTGTCAGGGGTGGGGTGGGAGATGGGGGGGCCAACGCCCATTGTCGCTTTGGCCCCTTCCAAAAACTTGCCTGTCCTTCATTTTTGGGTCCAGCCAGCGACATGCAGCAAAGTGGAGCTGCTGATTGTTTGCATAAAAGCATCACTTACGGATTGCACACAATGGCCCCAAAGTGATGATACTAAGCTTCAGATGTACAGTGGGGCAAAAAGTATGTCGTCAGCCACCAATGGTGCAAGTTGTTCCACTTAAAAGATCCCATCATCATCACCCTCAGCAAATACCCCACCCACCAGTTACGCACGTGTGGCAGGCATATCGATGACCAATGAGCTAAGCTCAAATCAGGTCATCGCACATTTCACCACTGGAGGGTGCTAAAGCACAACGCAACTCAATCGAATGGAACACGTTGCAACAGTTGGACCGCTCCCCCCTTCTTAGCTCAAGAAGCCCGCCCGCCCTTCTTTATATCAAAGTACAAAGCCAAGCAAGCAAGCCAGGCCTGGCTGAATGTTTCATGGAGAAGGGCTTTTAAACTGCGGCCTCAATCAATTAATCAATCCTAATAAGCATGGACTCTTAGGGGCAAATGCAATTCTTCAGATGCGCCCTGCGATTCACTCGGAGAAATGAACACGCATTGAAATCAGAGTCTCCTAAAAGTCCTACTCAATTTTGCAATCTTTGAAAACATTATGCCGACACATTTTGATGATGCACAGCGATATTATGAACTTCACAACTGTGTTGCAACTTTTTGGTGTGTGATGATAACAGACCAGACACGAAGGTTTATTATTAATAATATAATTACAATGAATATAAGATAATGATTATAATCTATATTTAGATCATAATAACCATGATTTTTTTGTACAACAGAGGTGCTAAGAAATATCTATTGTATAAAGGGGCTGTAAGAAATGATTGCTAATACTCTGTCAAGGACTGTCAGAAACTATTAATAATAATGACTAATAAAGATGAATTATTATTCATTATAATTAGCTCATATAAATCATGAAAATATTCGTATCATAGGGGCGCCAAGAAATATCTTGTCTATATACACATGTGCATAATATATTGTATAAAGGGCTGTAAGAAATGATTATTCTTATTTATTATTATCATCATTATTAATAATAATAATAATAATAATAAATGTATTACTTTTATGATTATTAAACTAGTATCACTATGATCACTATTATCATTATTATATATCATTTATTCTTCTTCTTGTGTCTTATTGTCATTCTGTGTCTTAAACCCTAACGGTGCAACTCATCTAAGTGTCACAAAGTCCAATCAGCCGCTCCTGAATTCCAAGCGTGCCCATGTTTTAGGAATTAAAACATTTTTAAAAAAACAGAGCGAAAGAAAAACAAAAGTAAACACGGAAAAAAAGAGATGGAAGGAAAAGCCCAGTAAAAACACATTCGGCTTCCAAAATAAAAGGGCCAATTTTAGATTGGATATTTTGAAGTTATATGCTCAACTTCAATACGTCATCCTGACAGCCAGCGCGCACTTAAAATTCACAAGCGGGGCTCGTAAGAAAACGCAAAGACACTTGACTCAACGGTTTTAGCTCGTCCTTTCAAAGTCAAGTTGCTCGTATGTTCGGACACAACGGCTTCCCACATAGTGATGAAAATGATGATAAAGGCAAGCCTCGATAACAAGAAAGGTCCGGTCCGGGAGAATTGACGTACACAGCAACTACATCAAAGTGTCCGAATAATGAAGATTCTTCAAAGTTCCTCAAAGTTTTTGTCGTCCAAATGTGTGACATTGCAATGATTTTTTTTCTTATCTCAGGCAATGTTAGAATATAAGCAGATGCAGTCATGCTAACTCACAGTACAGTACATTCCAGCTCTTTACTGTTGTTTCAATGGACTAAAGATACAAATTGCTTACCTGAAGCACATGTCCAAAATATGGCCATCTGGAGAAGAACACGGTTTAGTTCTTTCCACATGTTGGAGGAAAATGCCCCTTCTCACTGAGGGTCGCAACGATTGCAGTCGGGAGAAAATCAATGATAAGTCTCTCTCAGTAGAGCCAAGAAAACAATGAACGTTTCGTGCACTCTGCTCTGATCCAGAGGCTGGCCACGCCCACACGCCGCCGTACGTCAAACACGTCACCTTTGATGCTAGTCATCTCAAAGCACTCTCAAGCGACGTGGGGAGTTGCGCGCGCGTGTGCATAACCAAAAGGATTTAAAAAAAAAAAAAAAAAAAAAAAAACTTTGATTCCTTTAGTTTTTGTGACTTTGTAAATGTTCTGGACGTGAACAACAGCGAAAAGCAGTCAACTCGTTTAACAGTAAATACAAATAATTAAATCCAAGTATATGAAAGCAAAACTGTTTGCCTGAAAATATTCAAAAGCATGTCGTACGTCTTCCCACTCCTCTTTTTCAGACAAGTAAACCCCACCCCTGCACCCCGCGCAAAATTCAAGGAAAACAGTTTGTTTTGTTTGTGCTTCATTTGTGCTGATTCATGCTGTAAAAAATGTTGTTTTTGCTGCAACGTTTGTTTTAGTTATGAGAAATCATCCAGATTTCAACGCCCATCTGCTCCTAATGAACCCAAAATGCCGACTGTTTGTTTGTGCTTTGTTTGTGCTTGCCGTACGGTTCGGTAGGTATCACACATTTAATTTTTAACATGACGTCACTCAGGCGGCGCACTGGGTAGCACGTCCGCCTCACAGTTAGGAGGGTGCGATTCCACCTCCGGCCCTCCCTGTGCAGAGTTTGCATGTTCTCCCCGGGCCCGCGTGGGTTTTCTCCGGGCACTCCGGTTTCCTCCCACATCGATTGAAGACTCCAAATTGTCCCTAGGTGTGAGTGCGAGTGCAAATGGTTGTTTGTCTCTGTGTGCCCTGCGATCGGCTGGCAACCGGTTCAGGGTGTCCCCCGCCTACTGCCCGATGCCGGCTGAGATAGGCTCCAGCACTCCCGCGACCCCCGTGGGGACTAAGCGGTTCAGAAAATGGATGGATGGATCACGTCACTCAGAACCCCCCCCCCCCCCTCCCATCCGCTCCAAATGAACCCAAAACGGTACCGTTCGTTTGTGCTTTAATTGTGCTGCTACGGTGTGGAGTGTCTTCTTGAACTTAGGTTGTAAAATCCAGGACCTACTGTGACCGACGTTTCACTTTTTGGCAGGAAGGAGCACGCCCGTACATGTTTAAACCCTCACTACATTCAGTCTAAATACATGAATACACTTTATTTGAGAACTTAGAGTCTCGGAGTCATTGCTGTGCAACAACATCCTGCTCTCCACACCTTTTTTTGAATTGTCTACACTGTACTGTCTCCTCTCTGCATCCATTGTAGCCTGGCCATCCTGGAAGAGGGACCCTCCCTCCTGTGGCAGAGGCTGTGATGTACCGAAGTCAAATTCCTTGTTTGGCACGCCCAAACATGGCGAATAAAAATTCTTGAATTTTGAATCTTCTAAGCTACCCTCTCAACCTTATCAAGCACTCTGGCCTAACCCCCTTTCCTAGGACACCAAGCCAAGCCATGCCATGTATCTAGTATTTCAAGGAAATGTAAATTGGGTTTCATGACCAATTCTACCATCTAGTGGTACAGTCAGAGGCAGACAATGTGAGTTTCTTATTAAACGAGGTCAATTTAGAGGGGGCAGCAGCTCGGCGCACTGGTTAGCATGCCCGCCTCACAGTTAGTAGGGTACGGGTTGGATTCCCCGTCCGGCCCTCCCCGTGTGGAGTTTGCATGTTCTCCCCGTGCCCGCATGGGTTTTCTCCGGGCACTCCGGTTTCCTCACACGTCGACCCCCCAAAAATATGCTTGCTAGGCCGATTGAGCGCTCCAAATTTTCTCTAGGCGCGAGCGCAAATGGTTGTTTGTCTTTGTGTGCCTTGCAATTGGCTGGCAACCAGTTCAGGGTGTCCCGATGACTGGTGGGATAGGCTCCAGCACACCTGTGACCCCCGTGGGGACAAGCGGTATAGAAGATGGATGGATTTAGGGGGTGAGTGTGCACATGCATTCAAAGGACTCAGCAGCTCACGCCTAAAACCACTCCTCAACTTTCACTGAGCGTTTTTTCTGATATACGTACATCAGGGCTGTGGACTCGGTCGGATTTTTGATTTTTGCGAGTCCGAGTCCGGCCTCTTGACCATGAGTCCGAGTCCGAGTCCGGCTGTCCATTTTTTCTGTTAATTCATGTGACTGCTTAGTCTTTATTCAAGGCTAATTTAGATCAAAATCTAAATAATTACAACAGTTTTGTGATGGCTTTGTCTTTATTAAACATGTAAACGAATACAATAAACAGATACTTTCAAGTTTTAATCATTAATTACACCATTATAGCTCAGACATTTATCTAAACACAAATAATTAGTGACGACCCCTTAATTGGAAAGCGAAAAACCCATGTCGTACGGCGTCAGCACTATGTTGTTTTCAACAAAAACATGAAGAACTCACGTTTGCGTCAGTCAATTTTAATCTTTATAAAGGATTATTCTCATTTGATGTCTTTAAATTCATCCGCGTTCTGCCATTGAAGCGGGGTGCATTCAAAGACCAGTCGTACAGACGGAACACTCATTCACTTCACCAAAACGCAACAATATAATTACGTGAGCTCTTTGCATAAACCTCGATGCAAAGAAACTCTTTTGGGGTACAGGCTACAAGGAGTATATATTACAAAGGAGACTTTATACTTAATTGTGATCATCATTCATCCATCCATCCATTTTATTTTATTACTCAGGTATTTTCAAAGCAAATTAATATTGTTGCATTTATTGCAAGTATCTTATGTTTGCCGTGACCTCATCGGTCGTTTAGTCGGTTTGATTTTTCCTTCTTGGAATAAATTGTAAATTGAATAAAAGAGTTGTCGATGTGTTGTAAGGAAATGAGTGGAGTGCGTACAGACAGTCCAGTGGGCGCTTGGGATGAGCGTGACGTCACGACCCCGCCCACCATCACGCACGTTACGTCGTACAAAGCAGCAGTCAGACGGCTGAATGTAAACATGGTGACAGGGAGATGAGAAGAGCTCCAAAATGGTCTTCGAAAGCGTCGTGGTAGACGTTCTCAACAGATTTCTGGGCGACTACGTGGTCAACCTTGACAGTTCGCAGCTTAAACTTGGCATCTGGGGAGGTAAATCAACTCGATTTGTATGTTATTCTTTGGCGAGGCGGTGCCATCGTGCGCCGATCGAGCTAGCGTGCTAGTGTCGGATTGTCGTTAGCTTGGAGCTCCTCAGGCTGTCATCTGTCAGTTTGTCGACCCCCCCCCCCCCCCCCCCCTCAAATGCTGCTGATTGCTGTTGTTAGGCTGGATAAGTTATTAAACAGAAGTTCTCACAGATATGCAATTCTTTTCAAAGACATTTTCCCGTGCAAAGCTAAGGTATTACTGGGGCGAGTTTTGCAGGATTAATAAGAGTCGCACCCTTATCCGGTTTGTGAGCAAGCGAAAAGTCTTGCACACACATAAAATACCTAAAATATAATCGTGTGGCAGCGTAACATTACTGAATGTGCACACTTTATTTTCCTACATTTAAAGGGCTGCGTGTGCATGGTAACAATCGGTATATTACATTTATATATAATTTTTTTTTGCAGGTGATGCCGTTCTTCGAAATCTTGAAATTAAGGAGAATGCTTTGGTAAATTGCATGGCTCAAACTCATGTGAAGAAATGTGATATTTCTCAAGCACAATTATGTTTTTTTAATTTTTTTTTACTTCTCACAGAGTCAGCTTGACATTCCTTTTAAAGTGAGAGCAGGACACATAGGTGAGGTTGAAGGTCTTGCTTTCATTTGGAGACACATTTTTGCTCACTAATCTCATCTCAATAGGGCAACTAGAACTCCAGATTCCCTGGAAGAACCTTTACACCCAGTCGGTGCGGGCTACACTGGATGGCGTCTATCTGCTCATTGTGCCAACAGCAAGTATGTACGATTGTATTGGTTGCAAAGTTAATCAGTCTTATATATGGTGCAATCGATAAAATAGAATCGATCCGATACACTCCAAAAATATTTGAAATTTGCATTTTGGGTATTAGCAAGCTGCTTAGTGAAGCTCTTACTAAAATCTCGCATGATTGTATGATTAGTCCTGTACTATGATTGCAGGTATCAAGTACGATGCGGAAAAGGAGGAGAAGCAGCTGCAGGAAGCGCGGCAAAGGGAGCTGCAAAGGATTGAGGAGACCAAACTGAAGGTCGCGGAGCTCGGTTAGTAGTCCTTTGTGTCCCAAAGCTGGGGGGATCAGTCTTGCACACAGAGCTTGGGGTCCAAGTTTGACAGTCTCCCAAATTTGATTTACTTGACAGAGAATCCCACAAAAGAGAAGCAGGACACCTTTGTGGAGAAGCTGGTCACGCAGATCATCAAAAATGTTCAAGTCAAGATCTCTAATATCCACATTCGCTATGAGGACGACGTGAGTGCTCACATTTCTGGTTTGTGCGCTTTGGAAAGAAGTACAAGAAGTTATTTCTTTCCCTCAGGTCACCAATCCGCTGTGCCCTTTGTCCTTCGGAGTCTCTCTTAGCAACCTCAGCCTTCAGGTAATCTCACTTGACATCCATTTTGTCGAGTTATATTGTTAGTCGAGTGAGAGCAATGCTACTTACAAGCGGCTACGGAAAGTATCCCGATGTTAAACCCTGACCTTTATGTTAAATTGACCCTCGTTTGTTCCCGTAGACCTGCGACGAGGACTGGAACCCGACTCTCTTGGATGAAAATGCCAGACTTTTCTACAAGGTAGGAAAGACATTCTTTGTTTTTGCTGTTTTAAGTTTCTCGCTGTGAGTGTCTAATGTGATGGTTATATGGGCATGCATTGCTCTAATTGCTGCTTCCTTCCTCTCAGTTGGTTCAGCTGGACAAATTGTTTGCCTACTGGAATGTCAACTCTGCACTCTTCTCCAATTACAGCCCGGACAAGGCTTTGGTATGTCAAAAATGTTGGAGATTGTTTTTACGTGTTACACTGTGTAGATAAAAAAAAAACTTAAGCAGGTGAAAAATGCATCAGCTCTTTTTTTCTTGGTCTTTTTTTAGCAATGTCTTCAAAATAGCCTGCTCCTCAAAGGCTCCTGTCCTACAGACCACGATTTCAGTGAGTGTCAGAACACGTTTGCACCAATTCCAGTTAAGCCCTCTGCACATTTTTCTTTCGTAAAAAAAAAAAAATCGGGAAAAATCCATTCATAAAATGGCCTCAGCAATAAATCTGTTGCACAAACAAAATTGCAATGTATTTCTTTTTTTCGCTGCTGCTCCACAGTTTTCCGTCCCATCTCTGCCGATGCAAAGCTTTGCATGAATCCCAAATCAGACATGGACTTCTCTTCTCCTAAAGTGGACCTTATGGTCAATCTGCGGGAGGTGGCCGTTGAGCTAAACAGACCCCAGGTAGGTAGGCAGTGTTTGTATCGATGTGTCGTTTATGATTTTAGAAACCAGCCCAAGTACTGCTCCTCTTTCTAGTACGTCAGCATCTTGGAGCTATTGGGCTCGGTGGATTTGATGTCACGTAACCTGCCGTACAGAAAATACAGACCCGAAGTTTTAGTTCGCAACAATGCCAACATTTGGTAAGACACTCTTCTCTGACAGGACTTCCTCTTTTGTACGAGGGTACTTTTTTTTTTTTTTTTTTGCTGTGGCGTTTATAGGTGGGACTACGCCATCACGAGCATCCTGGAGGTGGACGTGAAGCCCCGACTCCACATGTGGTCGTGGCCGCACATTCAGCGGCACCGCAAGCTGGTCAAGCACTACCGCGAGCTCTACAAGATTAAGATCACCAGCAAGAAACCCAGCGAGGAACTTCTCAAGGAACTGCAAGTGGGTGGACAATCGATTGAACTGAAAGTCACTGCCATAGGTCATGCATTCCTATGCCAGCATTTTTTGTGTGTGTATGTTCTCAGGAGCCCGAGAAGACGCTTGATATTTTTAACATCACGCTAGCCAGACAGCAAGCTGAAGTGGAGGTACACTCATTTTGATCATCATTGCATTGCATCATGTCAAATACGACACGTTTTCTTTGCCTCCTTAGGCGAGTAAGGCGGGCTTGCGTATTTACCGTCCAGGCTTGAAGATGGAGGAAGAGGAGTCTCAAGGGTGGGTGAGCTGGATGTGGAACTGGGGGGCGGAGCCTGACTCTCAACCAAAGGAGGTCAAGAGCGCAGGAGGAGGTAAGGTCATGAGGTGGAGGAAATGGTGCATGACTTCCTCGGCCCATCCCTTCTATCAATATGTTTTCACACAGGATTTGATGAGCTGTTGACCTCCGCTGAGAAAGCCAGGCTCTACGCCGCCATCGGATACAGTGAGACGGCCGCTAATTCTATTTATCCAAAGGAGGTGAGTCTCTTCCCACACACGTTATAAATTTTGTCTTTCGTCCGCCCGTCTATTTTTTTTTTTTTTTTTTTATCGCGCTTATTGTCTTCTAGCTGACTTTGCGCGAGGGGCGGGGTTTATTCTATCGGAGAAATCTGCCAGCTTGTGACGTCACAATAGGGTATCATTCAGAATGGCTCACTCACTCGCACATTTCGGAAAAATACTAAGCTCACCAAATTTGTTTGCGGAACTTAACGTGCGAGCAGCCATTCAACTATTTGTATCCAAACAATGTCAGTTTTGCATCATTTGCCCCCCTTAAGAGTTTCAAACTTCCATTGCTGTGTATATTCTCTTCTAGTTTGAGGACATGAAGGTGAAATTCCACATGGAGAAGCTGAGCGTCTCTATCAAGGACAGCAAAGACAAAGACGAGATCATCAAGTTGACCGTCGGGGAGCTGATGTCTTCCCTGACGCAACGATCCGGCGCACAAGCCGTCAAGTGTGTCACAGTCTTTGACCCTCGTTGACATATGTTTGTGTTCAGTTGTCATGAGAAGGGAAAAAAAAAAAAAAACAATCTCTGCAGATTCACAGCCGAGCTCAGTTTGTTCGAGGTCACGGGTCTGGCAAGCGGCCGGCCCGCTCCCACCCTCCTGTCGTCCAGGACGGTCGGCACGGGAACGGGGAGTCCGCTCCTCAGCCTGTTTTTCGAGACCAACCCTCTGGATCAGCGTGCCAATCAACGGCTCTTTGTGGAATCGCAGCCGCTGGAAATCATCTACGACGCCGTGAGTGCAGCCGGCTGCTGTTTGTTGTCCCGCGCGGACCAAAGTGTCAACATGTCTGACTGCGTACAGATGACGGTGAACGCCACGGCCGCGGTCTTCAGGCCTCCTGACGACCTGCAGCTGGACGAACTCACCAACGCCACGCTCATGAAACTGGAGCAGTTCCGAGATCGTACAGCCACCGGTCGGTCGCTTAGCCATGAAAAATATCCTTTTGTTGCTTCGTATTCACGTATAACATGTGTTTATTTATTTTAAAAAAAACTTTGGTAGGGCTAATGTATGTGATCGAGACTCAGAAGGTGCTGGACCTGAAGGTGAACCTGTTGGCCTCTTACGTCATCATCCCACAGACGGGCTTCTACGACGGCACTCAGAACATTGTGTTGCTGGATCTCGGACACTTGCAGGTGAGGGCGAATTTGCCGGCCAGGAATTTCCTTAAAGCCTCATTTCCAAACACGTGCTCCTAAAATGGGACTTTCTACGTAGATGTCCAGTCAGTCCAAAAAGAATCTGCCTCAGCTGTCGGCGTGCTCCAGCACAATCGAAGACATCATGCAAAGAGCTTACGACAGCTTCGACCTCCAGCTCAATAACCTGCAATTCCTTTTCAGTAAACCAGGTAGATGCCACCCACGAGCAAGCAAAATTTGGCAAATACAGTCAATTGATCACAGGCGATCCGTCCCGACGTGAATCGTTAAATAAACGCAAATCTTTCCCCCGCTAAAGACAACAACTGGAAAAAGGCTCGCACGCAGAGGCAGTCGCCGCTCCACATTTTGGAGCCGGTGGATTTGAAAATGGAGTTCAGCAGGGCCATGGTGGTCAAAGACTCGCGCATGGCAAAGTAAGTGCACAAACGATGATGACCAAATTGCACCCGTTGATTGCGTCTTCATCCCACAGATACAAACTGTCCGGAGAGCTCCCTCTGCTCTCCCTCCGAATCTCCGACGTTAAACTTCGGAACGTTCTCCAGTTGTTGGACAGCATCCCGCGGCCGCAGACGATTCCTGCTCCGCCCAATGCTAGCGCGCCCCCGCATTCAAGGGTGAGGGCAACACCAATTCGGGAAAAGTTAAATATTACTATCAGACATGTTGACATAGTGCCGTCTCCTTCCAAGTCCAAGCAGTTCACACCGCAGCTTTCCATGAAGAGACGTCTGCAGTTGGCCGACCAACGCTCCTCGATGCTTTTCGAGTCGTGCGAGTCCATCAGCATTTCTTCGCTCGGTGAGCTCGGACAGCCCCACGACTCCTGTCGTTTACAATTACACCCCGCTCAACGGTTTTGTTCCCTTCAGGGTCCGAAGAAGACTTGTTCTACGACGCCCCCAGCTCTCCCGTCACGGGGCAGCAGTTCTTATTCGACAATCCCATGCCGCTGCGCTACGCCGACCTGAACAGACGGAAGGGTCCGGCGCTGGAGGAGCGTTCGAAGAACATGACAGACTTTCTCATGGCATTTGAAATCAGTGAGGTAATGCGTCTCTCTGTGAGCTATCCTGAATTTTTGTGACATCGCGAGCGGTCCAATTGACATCATTTCCATTTTCTCTTCCAGTTCTCCGTCCAGTTGTGTCGCCTCACCGGTACCTATCAGGAGGTGCCCGTGCTCCACTTGGAGGTGGAGGGCCTGGGCACTGAGCTGAAAATACGCACCTTTGACATGACATCCAACACTTACCTCAAGGAGATCTGCCTCAGGTGTCCCCAATACACAGGTGAGTTTTTTTGGCCCTGAAAAGTCGCAGTCCTGTTGTGTCAAATATTGAATATACCGTATTTTCCGGACTATAAGACCCACCTAAAAACCTAAAATTTTATGAAAAGCCGACAGTGCGCCTTATAGTCCAGTGCGCCTTAAATATGGACCAAATTCCTAAATTTAAACTGGCCCGAAGCATTGTGTCATGAAATCAATCATAAGTGGCCCGCTGAAGACTATGAATCATGAATCAAAAAGACTATGGATCATTATTTTGTGATTATAAAGTAATTTGTTGCGTCTAAAGTTGAAATAAAAAAGATAAAATGGAGAATGATTTGATTTGGATTAAAAATTTGACATGTTGCATTAAGGGTGCGCCTTATAGTCCAGTGCGCCTTATATAAGGACAAAGTTTTAAAATGGGCCATTCATTGAAGCGCCTTATAGTCCGGAAAATACGGTATATATAATATTTGTTTATATTTGCCTGCTCCCATTTATGTAGATTCGCAAAACAAGGAAATTCATCTCATCACTACTTTGGATAACACCGAGGTCGACATGCTTACACTGGAGTATATAAATGTAAGTTAGTGGCTTGTAAGATGATGTCCCAAGTTTTTTTTGTCTTTCTAACCATTGATGTGCTTTTAGGCTGACAAAAACGGGCCCGAGTTCAAGTCCCTGCACAACAACACCGAGCAAGTCATCAAGGTAAAGTCGGGTAAAGCCTTACGGTCATCCTCCAATGACGTCCGGCGCTTGCCGTCAGGTGACCTTCTCGTCTCTGGACGTGAATCTCCACACGGAGGCGCTCCTCAACACCATGAACTACCTCAGCGGACTGATGCCGCAGTCCACCCAGCAGGAGGAGGCCGGACAGGAGGAGCTGGCCGTCATCCCCGAGGAAGAGGAGCTGGAGGAGGGCAAGAAGGAGGCCACCGTTGCCAAGAGGAAAAGTAATGGGAACTTTGAATGAAATCATTTGATTCCAAGGAAACCTAAACGTGCATACTTTTCAGACCCACCCTGTGTGACAAAAGCGTTTTTTTCCCCCCTCTTTTAACGAGTCCATCCGCTCTGACAGTACCAAAGAATTCCAAGGCGGCGGCCATCATCAACACGCACCTCCGAGCCGATCTCCGCTCTCTGAAGGTTTACATTCGAGGGGAGACATCCATGATCTCGGAGATCAGAATCGAAGGTATCATTCAGCATTTTCTTGCTTGGTCTACAAAAATCATTTGTAGTTTTTCCCCAAAATTGTCCCCTTATCTTCGTCAGGCCTGGTTTCTGAGGTTTTGATGAGGAAGCGAGAGATGAAGATCCTGGCCAATCTGAGGAACATCATCGTGTTTGACTGCGACGAGACGGCCTTCTATAAGAAGGTACTGCGAGTTCTTCTCCTCTCAACCGTCATGGCTGGCGTTTTGACTTTCTATTGTTGTCTCCGCTCTCAGGCCGTGTCCATCGCAGACAGGGAGGTGTTTGCCTTCCAGATGATCAACCACACAGACGCCACAGAAGGCGACGCCTACCTCGACATGTCTCAGGTTGACACCTCGGTCACGTTGACAGTGGGATGTATCCAAGTCGTCTTCCTCAACAAGTTCTTGTCCTCCATACTGGTGAGAATTTATTTGTTTTTTGTTTTTTTTTTTTGGTCTTCCATCACAATTTTTCGCTCCACTCCCACAGGCCTTCGTAAACAACTTCCAGGAGGCCAAAGAGGCTCTCGCCGAAGTGACCCAGCAGGCGGCCGAAAAGGCGGCGTCGGGCGTGAAGGAGCTGTCGGAGCGCAGCACGCGGGTGGCCCTCAACGTCCGCTTCAAAGCGCCCGTCATCTTTGTGCCGCAGTCGTCCTCGTCCCCCAACGTCCTGGTGGCCGATCTAGGTTTCCTGGCGGTCAAGAATCACTTTGCCATGCAGCCTTCCGAGAGTCACAGCAAGATCCCGCCTGTGGTGGACATCATGGAAGTCAAGCTCACGGATCTAAACATGTATCGGTATGATTTGAACTTTGCGCAAGCAAGGTTTGCAGAGCAATAACAAACATCTTGCTGTAAGGGCCAAGTATTGTTTTTATTTTTTTAATGCAGGACAACATTCGTGAATGGAGTGTTTCGGGGTGAAAGCGACCTGTTGCAACCAATCAGCCTGGAAGTGGAGATTCAGAGGAATCTTTCGTCCAACTGGTACCAAAGCATTCCCGACATTGAGATCACCGCTCATCTTATGCCTTTGAGCGTAAGTAGTCCATTTTAGTGTTTGACACTTTTCAATGTCATGCGCAACACTTTCTGGGCTGCCCAAAAAACATTTGAACCTACTGTGCTCTGTGGAGAAAAAAAGTTTTTCTTAGTATGGTTTGTATCTCTCGCCAAACAGTTGAACCTCAGCCAGGATGACATGGTGGTTATCTTCCGGACTCTCAGTGAAAACCTCTCGGAGAATTCTGGCACCGCCTCTGCGCCCGCCCCCGCTGAAGACTCGACTTCTGACAAGGAGCGGCCCAGCTCCGGAAACGCAGACAAACCCAACGGTAAATCCTCAGAAGTCCACAAAGTGAGCGAAAACCTCTTTGACACTCTCCGTTACGTTAGGCAACACGGTGGTGACGGCAGCCGTGGTGGAGACGCAGAAGAGCGTCAAGCTGAAGACTAGCATGAAAGGAGGCTTCAAGATTGACTCCATGGCGCTGGTCCTGTTCAAGCCCAACGTGAACGAGGTGATCAGGTCAAAGTCGATGCGTGGCGTGATTGGCGCGTTGGGATCGCTCACTATCGCCATCTTCACCAGCTTCTCCATGTGGAGCCGCACAACGATGAACTGAAACTTGGCGAGTTCACCCTGGGCACCATCTCCACCTCCTTCACCATGTACTCCGACAGCTCCATGAAGGCCGCCGTCCGATTGTCTACCTGCCTCCTCGATGACAAGAGGCCAAATAGCAAGACGGTCAGCCCAAGGTAACAAAATTCGAGCGGTGGCACATGAGAACGTACAAATCCTTCGTTACGGCGCGTAATTCCCGGGCCTGGATGAAACAGTTGATTTCATCAAGCAAGCTTTTCCCCATTTTAGGATGATGGGCATGCGTCCCGGAACGGAAAAGAACATGATGGTGGAGGTCACTTACCGGCAGAGCCACGAAGGCAGCGCCTTAGACACGGTGGTTCAAGACGTGTACCTGTGCGCCAGCATGGAGTTCCTCCTCACCGTGACGGATATTTTCCTCAACGCCACCAAGGAGGGTTTTGCCGAAAGGCCGCGAGCCAAGAGCCCCCCGGCGCCGGTAGATAACAACAACACCCCTGCTCAGCCAGAGGAATCAAGTGAGTGGCTTTGAGAGAACCTCCAGATGGATGGACGCCTCCCCTGTGATTGCTCACGACTTGTCTTTTTCTGGTATTTCCGGCTCAGTTCCTGCTCCAGCCAAGGTGTCCAAGTCGAAAATGAACGTGGCGGTGCGAAACCCGGAGATCGTTTTTGTGGCCGACCTGACGCGCGCCGACGGGCCGGCATTGGTGATGACCACGCAGTGCGAGTTAGTCATCACAAACAACGAGGAGAGCTCAAAGATGACGGCCGACATCAAAGACCTCAAGGTACGACGCCGTTTGCGTGGTACCGGAGAGCCTTTTGGACAGCGCCGGCCGTTTCTGTGTTCATTTTAGGTGGTGGCCTGCCCGTTCCTAAGGGAGAAGAGGCTTCACAACGTGACCACGGTTTTGCAGCCATGCCAGGTGTCCTTTCAGAGTTGTCAGACACCTACGTCTCCGCAAACTATGGACATCTCCATCAACTCTCTCACACTGAAGGTTGGTGAGCGCTGACTGCTGCCGCTGACATGGATTCAATTTGATTTTTTTTTCATTTCATTTATTGTTATTTTAAATTGTATTTGATTTGATTTGATTGCTGGATATTTCCATGGGAAAATATGTGCACTTGATGGAATTTCAGGTTTCACCCATCATCATCAAGACGGTCCTCTCCATCCACTCGGCCCTGACACCCACCCAAGAGACCACGGAGGCGCTCGAAAGTCCCGTCCCTGTGGACATGTGGGAGAAACGGGGCTGGAAGGAGCTCAAACTGTGGTTCCTGGAGGAGCAGGGAGAAGCCAGCACGAAAGCTGCGGCCCCGTTGATTCCACAGGGGGAGTCGCTTAAGGTAAAAGCCTCCATTGAAAGAGCTCCACTGAAATTTTGATTTGACGGGCTGTCCGTCCGTCCTTCCTTCTCAGATGGACATCAAATCAATCTGCGTGACGTTGGAGGCCGGGGTGGGGCACCGCACCGTGCCCATGCTTCTAGCAAAATCCTCCTTCCGAGGAGATGTCAAAAACTGGTCCACGCTCATCAACTTGAGGAGTGAGCTGAATTTAGAGGTATGGCAGATGACACGAGTTCAAATCTAATTCCTGCGTTGGCTTTGACTTGCTTTATTAGAGCTCAGCAAGGTAGCGCTCACGTTCATGATCATGTTCAGGTCCATTACTACAACGAGGTGGTGGGAGTGTGGGAGCCGCTGCTGGAGCCATTAGAGGATGAGACGAGAGATGGAGCCGGGAGACCCTGGAGACTGGAATTTAACGTAGTTATACACACACGCCCTGCCTGCACGCACGCACAAGACGTACGCAGTCTTGTAACGTTACTGACTGCTGGCTTGGTAAAATTATTTATTTAAAAAAAAAAAAAATTGGGATTTTCTCTGCGTCATTTGCTAATCACTAATAATTATTCGAGTTTGGCCAATTGTGGCAGTATTCTGAATTTAGCAAATTAGTTTTTTTGTTTTTACTTGAAAATACGGATTTCATTTAGTTTGAACTCAATCAACCTGGACCGATTGTTTGTGATTTGTACAAGCAGATGAAAACAAAGCCCTTAAAGAACGTGGAGTGGGCAGATGAGGTGGACTACAACGTCCCAGACTACAAGACTGTCATTGTGATCAGCAGCATGGACCAGCTCAACATCACCCTCTCCAAATGTGGCCTTGCCATGCTGAGCAACCTGGGCATGGTGAGAAGTGCAAAATATCCAACATCGTCTGGAGATCTTTGACCACATTCCTTCGCCGCAGGCTTTTGCCGAGGCCGCCAAGGAGACGGCCGAATGCTTCCAGAAAGACGAGGCTCCGTTTGTCGTAAAGAACCGCCTGGGCCTGCCCGTGTTTGTCCAGTACAGCGACATGTTTTCCCCCGTCGCCACGCACAGCAACGACCACACGGTCGAGCTGCAGGGCGGCCAAACGCTCGGGATGGACTACTCCGTCACCACCGAATCGGACCAGTTCTCGGCAATGACCTCCCTGAACGAAAAGGACTACTACATACAGCCGAGTACGTCCAACCGATCATTTCTGGGATGAATTTCATTGTGTACTGACTGACATTGTGCCATTTGCTCCAGCTCCAGCGGGCTACACGTCCGCCAGCATGATCCCCTTGATCAAGGTCGGACGGACTATGTACAGGGTCATGCACGAGGTGTCAGGGGCCCCCCACTTCCTGGTGTGTCAGGTTTATTCCTCGGAAGGCAGCAAGTACATCAAGATCCGCTCGCCTTTCCAGGTACCACGACGCAGACGTGTGTGTTATACATCACAGAGTGTTTTTGATTTTTTTTTTTTTTCTTCCCCCTGACCCCCCCCCCTGCAGATCATCAACCATTTCGACATCCCCTTTAAGGTGTTCGAGGGCTCGACGTATTTGGGTACGTCGTTACCGACAGAGGAGTTTTGTATCCCTCTGGACTCGTACAGGTAAGTGAACACACATTTTGTCACAATCTAAAACAGTTCACAATTGTCTTAGTAACACGTAGGTGACACGTTTTCATTAAAGTAGCCCTAAGAATTCACTTAGCATTACCTGGTCCTGTTTCCGTGCAAATTATCGGTCATCACGGCAAGTCCGGCTTTTGTTGGTTCTTAGGGGCGGAGCAAAGGGTTGTCAAAGACGGTATGGAATTTATTTTCATTGGCAGCAGAAAAAAAAATTATATTAAAAAAAAAAAAAAGCCCCAAAAAATTATATATTTAAAAAAAAAAAAAGAAAAAAAAAGCCAAATTATGCTTTCAATTAGTGTGGCGAATCCCTAAGTCACACTTTCCTTTCCTCTCAGGTCTGAGCTGAGCCTCCAGCCCGTCACGGGTGAAGGTGGCGACCAGTTTGAGTGCTCTGAGGGCTTCAGCTACGACGACATGGACCTCCAGCAGCCCAAAGCTCACATTGAGCAACGGTGCCGCCGCAGCGGCAACCTGGGCGGCGTGCTGACGGTCAACATTGTGCCTGTGAAGGACGCGGTGACGTTCAAAGACCCTGGCGGCGTGGAGGACAACTTTGACGTGCCCTTTGTTCTTCATTTGTGGCCTTGCGTGCTGCTACGGAATCTGCTGCCTTACCCCGTCACCTACAAACTCAACGTATGGATATTCCGAGAGTCTGCGTACTTACAAAAAGACTAAACTGCGCCGGATCTACTTAACAGGACGGTAGCGAGCGCGGGCCGGAGTCCACGCTGAACCCGGGCCACTCCGCCCAACTTCACACTGCCGTTATCGACCAGTCCAGCCTGGACCTCTGCCTGATTGACTACCTCGCTCAAGACTGGTCTGCTCAGTACAGGTCTGAAAAAAAAAAAGATACTTTTTGAAAAAGTCTACGATTCTCTAGTTTCTTCTCATAAAGCATATTTTTTTTTCAACAGCCTCCGCAGCGAGCAGGAGGAGATCACCTTCATCGTGTTCCAGTCCCTCCGCCTGGAGGAGGACGACGTCTGCGAGGGGACGGAGAGGCGGCGGGTGGAGCTGGACATAGCCGTGCACGTCAAGTACGAGCAGGGCCAGACGGTGGTGGCCATCCACTCGCCGTACTGGATGGTGAACAAGACGGGCAGGCTGCTGCAGTACAAGGCGGACGACATCCACCGCAAGCACCCGCTGGATTACGACATGCCGCTGCTCTTCTCCTTCAAACCTCGTTACTTCCTGAAGAACAACAAGGCAAGTCGATCGTCGAGGAATTCAACCATCACGAAGCTTAAATCGTATTCCTCGTTTCTCGCAGGTTCGCCTCATGATCTCGGAAAGCGAACACTCCGATGATTTTTCCCTGGACACCGTCGGGAGCTACGGAGATGTGAAATGCAAAGGCCAGTATAAAGATTATCTGGTGAGTGTCAGCTGAGATACGATCCCGCTCAAAAAGAGCAAAACAACCTTTGAGCCATTCGTGTCACTTCTCTCCGTCAGGTCGGAGTGAAGATTGACACCAGCAGCTTCAGCCTCACCCGCATCGTGACCTTCATGCCGTTCTACCTGCTGGTCAACCGGACCAAGCAGACCATCTTTATATGCGAGGAGGGCCAGGAGAGCTGGACCGTGGTCCCGCCTGAACAGGTCAGCCATCATATTACGCGTTGACAATCAAAAGGTGAGTCATTCAAAATTGTCTGTTTTCTTCCTCTTTTAGTCCGCCATTCCCTTCTGGCCGGAAAATGATGCCAAACTCGTGAAAGTGAAAGTAGAAGGTTGTCTGTCTCCGCCACGCGTGATCAACTTCTCGCGTCCGGAGAACTGCTTATTGCTGCACTTGGATAACAACGTAAGGCCAACAAAATGGACGATCATCTTCAATCGTGATCATTTTTCTTTTTTGTCTTAGGTGGGCGGGATCGTCGTCGACGTCAACGTATCGGAGCACTCGGCCACCATCCGATTCTCCGACTACCACGATGGCGCGGCCCCTTTCCTTATTATCAACCACACTAAAGACCAGACTTTGCAGTTCTATCAGAGGTGAGTCATTGACAGCCAGAAATATGTCAACTGCCATTTCATTATTATTATCCAAGTCGGCCATTTTGTTTCGAAGCCACAACTCTTACTTACGATGCTTTTAGCCTGCACCTTGATGATCCCTTATCACCATTTGAAAAGGTACGAGGATTTGCTCATCGCTACTTCAGTTTGCAGTGTAACGGCCTTCCCACGACGCTGAATATTACGTAGATAAGAATGCTTCGGAAGCGCGCCGCAAAATAAGGCGTAAGGCCCCGCTACCACCTCCGTAATACAATCGAGTGTATACGGGAAGTGTAGCAGATTTCTACAGCGAGTTGAGCTCATTTTTTCAAGTGTGTTTATATGCTTTGTGTATGTGTGTGTGTGTGTGTGTTGTGGGTCAAGCAGCATACAGACAGAGTCAGCATGGGTGCCCAATGAGCTGCTGGACCTCTCTTTCTCAGTGGATGAGGACAGGTAGAAAAGGAGGAATAAGTGTGATCTCATCTAACGCGTTGCTTAGTGTCAAATCATCATCAATATCAAATCATGAGAATCTTCCGGCGGAATTGCTTCTCTTATATCTTTCGCTGGTCAGCTCTGTCAATTCCTCTTTGTTAGGATGTTCGGGACAGCTTCTTTGGATTGGAGGGCTTTCCATGATAGTACATTCTCGGTGGCTCAGGGGTCTGTCATATGGTGGCCCATTTCGTTTGCATGAGGTGCTCGCTGTCGTTTGCCAAGCATCCAGGGAGCGTTTTTTTGTTTTGTTGTTGTTGTTAGTTATTTTTTTTTTCTGATCATGATGTGATTTCCTGTCTTTGATGTCTTTTCTTTGCCGTTTGCAGTTCCCAGAAGCCCGAAGAGGTGGAAGAGCTGGAGGCGGGGAAAGCCGTGCATTACACTTGGAACAAGCCCACGGGTTCCCGGGAACTCTGCTGGAATTGCGGCAAATACAGTGGGAAGCTTAAAAGCGAAGAGGTGCATGGAGAAAAAAAAAAAAAAAACAACTTGCTGCTGTAGCTATACAATAATAATAATTAATAATACTATTAATAATAACCGTCATCATAATCATGCATAATAAAAATAATAACATAAAAAAATATTAATAATACAAAGAGGCAAGAAATTAAGCAATGTATGTGTATATTTGAGAGTCTGTGAGTGTGTTGCAACCCTCCTGGCTTTCTCGCATCCACAGGATCTGCATGAGGACTTGGGGAAGGAAGGCAAACTTTTTGTCGTCTCCCTCTACGAAGGTAAAATCAATAGCGCACGTCTGGCAATAGAGTCCCGAAAGAAATGTGCGGCTGTGGTCCCCAAGGTCTTCAGCGCACGGTGCTGTTCACCGAGGAGCGGCGCATCTACAATCTGCTGTGCGAGAGCGAGAAGGCACAGTTGGCCCAGCAGGAAATTGTACTTTCGCTCTACAACGTGGGCGTTTCGCTGGTCAACAACAGCAACGGCCAGGAGGTCTCCTACATCGGTATCACCAGGTACGTCTCCTGGTACCGCGTCGCGTTTTTGTGCCCACCCCTATCCTTCTGTTGCAGTTCTGATGTGGTGTGGGAACTGAAGCCCAAGAAGAAGAACCGCTGGAAGCCCATGAGCGCCGAGGCGGCTAAGATGTTGGAGAAACACTTCAAGCAGTACATTGAATCCGGGCCTGTCGACAAAGCCATCGTCGACCTGGATAACAGCTTCCAGGTCACACACATATCAATATCGATAACTATATATCTCTAACTATTTTGATGTATCTCTAACTATATGTCCATGATCCGGCAGGTGTGCCTGTCACCCAACGGAGCAGACATGCGATTGCTGCAGCCGTGCGACGCCCCTCTCAGAAGGCACTTTCTTCCGGCCGTCAATGTGGAGTACCGCGTCTCGCCTCGCCAGAGTGCCTACCGGGTCCAAATCCATCACATCCAGGTCAGACTCGCCGTCACTGCGAAGCCAACTTACCACAAAAAGTGTCCTCAATGTATTATTGCCGACGTACGTGGCACAGATCCAGAATCAGCTCCCAGGAGCCATCTTCCCCTTCGTTTTTTACCCGGTGAAGCTTCCGAAGTCCGTCACCATGGATTCAGGTCCGTTGAGCTCACCTTTTTGTTTTTCTCCCCCTCCTTATTCCTTGTTTTTGTCTCTTTTGACGTATTTTGCCATTTCTCCCAGAACCCAAGCCTCTGACTGATCTCAGCATTGTCACCAGGGCAGCAGGCCACTCTAACATCTCCCGCATCAAGTAAGAACAGGAGCTCATTTTTAATTTTATGATATTTCTTATCATGATTAGTTAGAATGTCTCACTTTTAGTCACTTTATTGAACCAACTATAGCAAAATGAACACATGCACTACTTTACTGAGCTCACTTTCTCCTCAGGTAGGGGTGTAACGATTCATCGATACATATCGATTAATCGATATAATGCTCTACGATTTATTGGCATCGATGCTAAACGTAAACATCGATTTATAGCGCCGTGTTTGACCTCGGACATTGGACGCGACTTTATTTTGAAATCCAGTTCATTGTTGCTTGCTTCCTCTTTCCGGGAGCAGTGGCGCGGCGGCGTGTTGTGTTGTGTTGTGAGCAGAGCAGGCACGTGAAAGGGGAGTCGACAACTAGTACGCGGCTCCTGGGCTGGTGCTATGGCTAGTGTCCAAAAAGACGAGGAAATTTGCTCCCTTTTAGGCTTCGAGTCATTCGTTTGGAAGCACTTTGGATTCCAGAGAAAAGATGGCTCAACGGACAAGACACGTGCAGTTTGTAAATCCTGCCATGCGGTGATCAAATATTCAGGGAGCACAAATCTCGCCGCACATTTAAAGAAAAAACACGACATCAAAGTTCAGTGTTAAAATAAACACTTTGTAAACTACAATACTCTTGTAATTTCCTAAATAAAGTGTTTGCAGTACCTTGTTGATTTTGCGTATGAATTGTTATAAATCAGGATATTGTTCTATATTTAAAAAAAAAAATCGATCGTAGAGCACAATATCGTGATATATCGTGAATGAATCGCAGCAGGCTTTAAGATATCGGCAAATATCGTATCGTAGTTCTTTGTATCGATATGATATCGTATCGTGACAAAACCCGCGATTTACACCCCTATCCTCAGGTACTTCAAGGTGCTGATCCAAGAAATGGATCTGAAACTGGATCTGGGCTTCCTCTATGCAATCCTGGAGCTGTTCACCCCAGAGGATGCCAACATCATCAGCGTCCAACAGGAGGTCCGATCCGCTCCTCAACTCGTATCGTTGGACCTACGGCTTGAGGATTTGTGTTTATTCACGTTTGATGCTTTTTTTTTTTTTTTTTAAGGTGGAACTTTTTGAGAAAGATGTGGAGTATATAAAGAATGAGCTGAACCACGTTTCCGCCGCTGATAACACGCCCATCAGCCTTTACGAGTACTTCCACATTTCCCCCATCAAGGTACGGTGTTAATTTGTGTTCTGTCTTGTTTTTGTGTTTTTCCAGCCGGTTAAAAAAAAAATAATAATAATAATTTTGCACAATAAAATAATCTCCTGAGGCCTTTTTTTTTTTTTTTTTTGCCAGCTCCACTTGAGTTTCTCTCTGAGCACGGGCGGCGAGGACGGCCTGAAGGAAAAGAGGGAAAGGGAACTCATCCCCGTGCAGTCACTCAACCTGTTGCTCAAGAGCATCGGCGCCACGCTCACCGATGTGCAAGACGTCGTTTTCAAGTATGTGCCGATGATTCGCGACCAAAAAAAAAGTCACATCATCGATGCCTCACTATCCAATGTCGTTTGCGACAGGCTTGCTTTCTTTGAGTTGACGTTCCAGTTCTGCACCACCCAGCAGCTCCAGTGGGAAGTCGTCAGGCATTATTCCAAACAGGTAACCATGGTGATCTTTCATTTTTTTTTTTTTAGTCCAAGTTGCACTGAGAAATGCCAATGTGGCCCCTGAATGAATTCAACTTGTAAGACAAGGTACCACTGTATATTTCAGGCAATCAAGCAAATGTATGTGCTGGTGCTGGGCCTAGATGTGTTGGGTAATCCATTCGGTCTGATCCGAGGGCTGTCTGAAGGAGTGGAGGCCTTCTTCTACGAGCCCTATCAGGTAAGAAGTAAAGTCCATCATTTCCGTACCGTATGGCAAAGTTGTTGTTTTTTCTTTCCACCATTGGGATGACAAAAACTCAAAACGGTGTCAAATGAATGCGCACCGTTGTATTAACGTGGTTACATTCGCGTTTTGGTGTTCCCCAGGGCGCGATCCAGGGGCCAGAGGAGTTTGTGGAAGGGATGGCGCTCGGAGTGAAGGCCCTCGTAGGAGGAGCTGTTGGTAAGCGAGTACGATTTACAATGGATTGATTTCTGGTTTTAGTCCGTTTTCAATGGACTTGTTCAATATAATGACAATATAAGACGTCTTCAAATTTCAGTCCAATTTCATGAGATGAACTGATGTCTCAAGAGTTGTTTAATGCGTTTTTTTTGGGGGGGTCTTTGAAGACCATTTACCGTATTTTCCTGCCTATAAGGCGCACCGGACTATAAGGCGCACCTTCAATGAATGGCCCATTTTAAAACTTTATCCTTATATAAGGCGCACCGGACTATAAGGCGCACCATTAATGCATCATGTCAGATTTTTAATCCAAATCAAATCATTCTCCATTTTATCTTTTTTATTTCAACTTCAGACGGAAACAAATTACTTTATAATCATAAAATAATGATCCATAGTCTTTTTGAGTCATGATTCATAGTCTTCAGCGGGCCACTTTCATGACACAATGCTTTGGGCCAGTTTAAATCTAGGAATTTGGTCCATATATAAGGCGCACCGGGCTATAAGGCGCACTGTTGGTTTTTGAGAAAATTTTAGGTTTTTAGGTGCGCCTTATAGGGCGGAAAATACGGTAAATTTTAGTTGACTATGACTACTAGCTGACAAACTATAAAACCCGTGCACATCCCAGGGGGCATAGCAGGTGCTGCCTCCAGGATCACGGGCGCCATGGCCAAGGGCGTGGCCGCCATGACCATGGATGAAGAGTACCAGCAGAAGAGGCGAGAGACCATGAACAAGCAGCCCAGTAGCCTCCGAGAGGGGCTCACCAGGGGTGGCAAAGGATTGGTCTCGGTACAGATTGCACCACCACAATGACATGTTGACAAGAAGCAATGGCTAACTTGGGCTGTTCTTCTCGTCAGGGATTCGTCAGCGGAATAACAGGCATTGTCACCAAACCCATTAAAGGTTTGCTAGGCTATGTTACGTTTGCACTCTTTTAGCCGTTCATTGAACTGTCAGCTAAGCTGGCAGCGAACGTTTTTGAATAAGTTTACAATGTCTTTTAAAAGTGTGTCAAATGGCGTTGCTCTTCAGGAGCCCAAAAGGAAGGCGCGGCGGGCTTCTTCAAAGGAGTCGGCAAAGGCCTGGTGGGTGCCGTCGCCAGGCCCACCGGAGGCATCATCGACATGGCCAGCAGCACCTTTCAAGGCATCAAGAGGTTGGTCCGATTGAGAACAACGTGCAAAGTGAGTCACGCGCTCGTTGAACCCGCGTATGGAATTTCGTGCGTCCATTTTAGGGCGGCAGAGACATCGCAGGACATCCAATCCCTGCGCCCCCCTCGCTTCATCCACGAAGACGGCGTGATACGGCCGTATAAGCAGAGGGAGGGCATCGGAAGTCAAATGCTTCAGGTAGGACCGAGACCCACGTGCACCGGGTCACGTCAATGATGTTCACTGCCAGCCCAGTTAAAATCATTGACGTCTATACCCGTCAATGGCAGTTAAGGAGGTCACATCGGCCTACAATTACGCCGCAATGCTTACAATGGCACTTGACACTTGAGTTTAAGGGGCGCAATTTGCAATTTCGATGGATTTGAGAAGTTCTGAGGTCAGAATGGTGACTTTGGTTATTATGACGCTGTTTTGAGCGCTTTGATCAGACGGTTAGTGAGTGACTTTGCGGACCGTCGTCGTGGCCCGACGGTTTTGTTTAGTTGTGCGTCTTACTTGACCACCTTTTTTCTTGTCATATCCACAGAGTAGCTTGAACCTCAGTGACGTCACTGACAATGATTGTGGTGATGAGGAGGAGGAGGAGGAGGAGGAGGAGGATTGTGAGGATGAGGAAGACAGATAGCGCGCCGAGCTCAAAAAAAATAAATAAAAAAAATTGACAATTATTTACTCGTCAATGAAGGGAGTAAGAAGTCGAGTGCTCACTGAAAGCATTTGCATTAACGCACTTCACGGGGCTTCTCTAAAACCAGTTGGTTAAGCACAGCGAGATTTTATTTTTGTCCTGCCAAAATTCTTGATAGGGTGAGATACATTTATTGTATTTGTAAGCGGCTACGCGTTCTCGCAATATTCTATTTCACGTGTGGCGATTTGACCCTTTTGCTTTTCACCATTTCTGTTTTGATGTCTCTGCCATGTTCCATTGTTGTTTTTCCATCTTGTCCCAGTTTCCCACCATTTTGTTCAATAAAGTTTTTGACATTTTTTAACCTTCACCTGCCACTCATTGTCTTTGTTTCTCAACCCTACCGACAAGGCCGCAAGTTTAGTTTAGTTTAGCGTAGGTGTGATTTGTATGTTACGTCTCTCTCTACAGAAAATCGAGAACGGTCGTTTTGCGAAGTACCGTTACTTTGCTCACGCTAAAGTCAACGACTCGGACTTCCTCATGATCACCAAAAAGTAAGTACTCGCTCCCCCGCTTGATGGTTCGTGACGTTGATGGCTTCCCTTGATGATCTTGCTTTTTGCCATCCAAGGGGTGTTTTCTTCGTAACCACAGGCACATTTGGTCAGCTCATCTGCGAGTGGCAGTACTTATTTGACGAGTTCACCAAGGCGCCCACCATTGTGGACAACCGACGGCTGCGCATCGAGGCCAAGGTGAGTGCTGTTATTTATTTATTTATTTATTTATTTATTTATTTATTTATTTATTTATTTATTTATTTATTTATTTATTTATTTATTTATTTATTTATTTATTTAATTTATTTATTTATTTATTTTTTATTTATTTATTTTTTATTTATTCATTCATTTATTGAAAAACTGAGGGGGGCAAAAAATATCAAAAAGTATTGCATATGTAGAGGGCTTTTTGAGTCTCAAAACAAATCTGTATTGACATTCTTTTTTTTTTTTTTTCCTCCCCCCCAACATTTGTATTTAATATCACTGTTTGGCTTTTCAATCAATCTTTTTTTTTTTTTTTTTTTTTTGGTACCGTGTGCAGGAGCGAGTCAAGTCGGTGTTTCACGCCAAAGAGTTCGGCAAGATCATTAACTTCAAAACGCCCGAGATCGCCACGGTGAGTCGTCGTCTTTCGCCATAATCCTCTTCATGTTCGCTCGGGGTTAGAAGGTTCTGACTCGTTTTCTTTTCAGTGGGTTCTGGCCAAACTGGAGGACGCCAGGGACAGTTTACCGAAATACTGAATGGCGACACCAACATGGGAAGCCATTTGAGCAGATGTCCTGGAGGTGCTAATCCGCATTTTGTCCTTACCAGTGAAACGAGTCATAGAAGAAAAACACACACATACACACACTAAAATATATACGATCGAGCTCATGTCCATCAGTGCCTTTGTTTGTTCACCTCACCTTGTGTGTTCACTGTGTGTGCAAGTTTTATAAAATTTGCAGAAGTCACTTTATTTTATTTTTTTTCTGTCTGACTTTTAATGACGCACGCTCACAGAATGACTCGTTTGATACTCTGCGACAACTACAGCTTTTTTTTTTTTTTTTTAGTTCATTTCCGCACGCTAAATCTCTGGAGTGTGTAAGTTAAAACGCATGCCATTTTTTTTATACTGAACTGCTGTATATTAATCTTGTAGGCTATGTATATACCTAAATATATATAAGTCCATTCACACACTGGGTATAATGATTAATTTTTATGTTTTTATATTACGTGTGCTCAGCATCCAGAGATGAGCTGCTTTTTTGGGTTAGTTTTTTTTGGGGGGTGGGATATACAAAAATACACACATTTGGAGAGTCACACTTTTATTTCATGTTTTTTTTTCTCTTTTTGATCAAATATGGAGGTAAAAACATCAGTTTTGGGAGGGGGCTAAAATTTTGAAGAAAATGTTTTCAGTTTTCAAAAATACTAAATCACAAAAGCTCCTGGGATGATAGCTTTATTTGTTTTAACAAGTCCATACAATTTGAAGATATTACATTTATGTGATATTATTCTTTTCATTTGACACCTGTAGACATTTTTTCCCCTTTTTTTCAACCGTGTTAATACGACAAAAAACTATTTAAAAGAAGGGACTCGTAATTATCAACATTTTTAAAACATTTTGCTTTTTTATATTTTGATGCTGATGTATGTCTTCAGGTATTCACTGCACTGGCTTTTTTTTCTGTTCAATAAATGCATAATTAGAGGGCTTGCTTCTACTTTTCTTTCCACACTACACAAACCAAACTTTAAATATTATATAGGGATGTTTATTGAACATGAATATAAAGTTTTATCTCCCAAAACTGTTGAGATTTTTTGCTGAGGCACAACCTGGGATATTTCACTGAAACTGCACTATTTATTTTTAAAACTATATCTAAATTTCCACTAATGATGGCCACTGCTTAAATAAATGAAAAGTTTCATAGGCATACACTGGAGCACAAAAAAATGAAGATATCAATGGGGTTAAGGCAGTGCTTCTCAAATAGTGGGGCGCAGTGCTATACCTGGGGGGGCGCGTGTGACCCTGGGGAACAGGCTTTTTTTTTGGCAGTACTAGAATAAAGTGTAATTGCGCGTTTACTACAGCAGGGGGCAGTGGCGCTCTCATTGTTACTTCTGTCACGTTTGCGACAGTGCAACATTTTACGACTTACAAGACAAGTTAGGATAGTCACGGTGGGGAGGGGGGGCGCGAATAGTTTTCTTCTTGCTAGGGGGGGGCGTAACAGAAAATAATTGAGAAGCACTGGGTTAAGGTGTTTAGAGCAGGTTGAAGACCTGGAGGTTCTGTCTGAGGATGGTGTCCTTGACGGCGGCGAAAACGAAGCGGATGTTCTCCGTGTCGGTGGCGCAGGTGAAGTGCGAGTAGAGCTTCTTGTCCTTATTCGGGTTTTGCTCCTGGTACATCTGCAGGATGAACTCCTGAGCCGCCAACGCGTCCTGGCGAGGCCCTAAACATTGCACATTGGATTATTATTTTATTTTAGCCAATGAAGTGACGCATCACCAGGCACGTGCACTCATAGGAGGCAGGTGAGGCAGTGCCTCACCTTGCCACCAGGGGCGGTAAAGGGCTCAGGTTTCCTCAACCATAAGTTGTTAAAAAATGAATAATATAGTGCAAACGGCGCGTGCTTGCTTGCAGTCAGCGGGTGAAAATACGAGCCTTGAGGCAGCCAGTACCTTTGCCGCGAAGATGGGGCGATAGTGAGCTAATAGTTCATGACACGAGTAAACGCGAGAGTAAATTACGAAGAAGAAAAAAAGAGAAAAGAAAAACAACCAACAACATTCGGTGCTAACGCGTTGCTATTTGGCTTTATTTGCCCTGAAAATGGAGGATATAATCTCGAAAATGTTCAAAACTTGACTTTCAGTCAAAGCAAGAAATCATAAGTAAGGGAAGACCAACGCCAGATTTGCGAGGATTAATTCAAACTACGGGCCTCCCGGGACGGAGTACAACACGTTCGCTTCAAAAGGATTGATACTCTAAAAAAGATTGGCTTTGTGGTTGTGCGGCCAAAAATCGACTTTATTGCTTTCCCTGTCATCGAGATCTTCGTTCAGAAGGACAGGAGAATGGACTTCATTTACAAGTAAAGGTAAGAATACTGCAGTGCTGTGCTTAAAATGTTATTACATTTACCGTTTTTTTCCATGTATAATGCGCCCCCATGTATAATACGCACCCTAAAAATGGCATGTTGATGCTGGAAAAAAGCCTGTACCCATGTATAATACGCACCCAAATTTTGACTCCTACTTAAGTCCGTAAACGTAAAATTATTTCAGAAACAAGATCATCTTTGGGAACAACGGGATGTTATTCTCCCGGTCAGTATCACTTTGCATGCGCCAGCAAACTCGATAGCGAAGAAATGTTTCCGATTTGTGTAGGGTACATTGTGACAGCAAACGAGCAGGTGATCGAGCAAGCGTCTGATACGAGAGCATTGTGTTCGTATGGAGCGTGTTTGAAGTGAACAGCAGAGAAAAAAGCGCATCTGTAATGGCGGCCTCCGTATGATATCCGGATTAAAAAAAAAATAATAATTGTATCCATGTATAATGGGCACCCCAGATTTTAGGACAATAAATTAGTTAAATTTTGCGCATTATACACGGCCAAAAAACGGTAATCAAGAATGGGATAACAACCATGTATGCATGTAAATCTGACTTGTGAGTCAGTGCCTTAGCGTCATACAGTACGTTTGTAAATCTGACTCTGTCAGTGCCTCAGCAACCCCAACCCTCACCGCACGTCACTGCGCATCACCCAGTTAAAATACAATGAATTCTTCAGCTATTCGCTTTTTCGATAATGATTCAAGAAAGCCAATATCTAGACACGGATCTGTCTCAGTCAAAGCAAACACATTTCCTTTTTTTTTAGAATTTCATTTGATAGATTTGCCAGCTATCAGAGGTCATTAGAATGGTCTAATTAAATTTGCAACAATGATTCTTGAAGGAACCAACCAGAGAACTGTGGAAAGTAGTCAGCCAGGTGGGAGTGCAGGATCTTCTCCTGAAGGATGTCTGTCTTGTTAAGGAAGAGGATAATGGAGGAGCTCTGGAACCACGAGTATGTGATGATGGTCTTGAACAAAGCTTTACTCTCCTCCATGCGGTTCTGACAAATTCCATGACATCAGTGGTCTCAGTCATTGTTGCGTTTTTTTTTTTTTTTTTTTTCCTTGTCATCCCTAGTATGAAACCCAAGTTTGAAACACTAGCCCTCACTTTAAACCCGATGTCACGCCCTCACCTCATTGTCGGACTCCACCAGAACTTGGTCGTACTCGCTGAGCGCCACCAAGAACATGATGGATGTGACGTCCTCGAAGCAGTGGATCCACTTCCTTCGCTCGGAGCGTTGACCGCCCACGTCCACCATCCTGACACCGGCCACAAAAAGAAGTTTTTGTTTGTGTTCGTACACTTGTATATTGGGTTAGGTGAACCGCACCTGAAAATGACGCTCTCCATGTCGAAAGGGTACTCGATGATGCCCGTGGTAGGAACCCGGACTCGCAGGATATCCTGGAGGTCAGGTATGTAGGATGCCTGCGAGATCCGATCCAATTCGGTGAGGTAGCTGGAGGATCAAGCGGAACGGTTGGGTTTTATTCTGAAGTGTTTTTCGGTTGTGGTTTTCATGAGATCAATCAGGATTTTCGTCATAGGTTTTGGTCTGTATGATTTTTTTATTTGGCTCGTTCTGATCATTTTTGATCAAATCTTTGCTCATGGTTATGGTCAGAAATGTCTTAGCCATTAGAATCGTTATGATCAGAATTTTTGCTCATCCTTTTTGATCATCGAATTATATCGACGATGGTCTTTGGTCTCACTACTTGGTGGAGTCAGACAGCTGGTATTCCCGGCGGCGATCAAAGCATTCCTGCATCCCGCCGTCATTCCACAATCTTCCCATGGCCGCCACGTGCTCTCCATCAAGGTCCTCCACCTTGGCCACCTCCACATCCAGCAGCATGTTGGCACTCATCTGCCACACAGCAGAAATGTACAAATGATGTTTGCGGCAGAAAGCGATACCTTCCTACCTGCTGGCGTGGGTCACGGAAGGGGATGTGCAGGGTCTCCATGGCCCTGATCATGGTCTGCATGGACGTATAGATGTTTTGGTAGACCAGCTTAGCATAGCTGCGTTTGTCCTCCTCGCTGTATCCTCCTCCATGGATGATCCTCATCTGTTTGATGAAGGTGCTCTTACCACTCTCACCCGTGCCTGGGGCAAAGTTTTGGTTCGGTCACACCTTCTTGGTGATTCTTGGTCATGATCATCAGTTCCGATAATACTTTATTTCTTGAACTTTCCGACTTTGCATGCTTTTCTTTGGAGCGAGAGGAAGGGATATTTTTGCTTGCATTGTGCACGGTTGCTATGGTAACCACCCCACCCCACCGAAGCTTTGCATTTGGACAGATTAAGAAAAGTTGCCACCTGAGCAAACAAGCATTCATTTGAATTAAGTCAAATTTCCTGGAACAAACACATTCTTCTTTACGAAATCTACCAAAATAGCAGTTTTGCCGCGCTCGGAGTACTTCGATAGTAGCTATTACGGTGAGATGTCGCCCTTCTGGTAGCTTGAAGGGTTCATTTGCAAGAGTTTGCATGAGGGCCAGCCGCAGCAGCTATGCGGTCCTCCAACACACCACCTCCAAAGGCGCTTGTCACCTTTTTAACAAAAAGTTACCTTTGGTGGATTATTTATGAAATAAGAACACAATCAGGTTAAATATGTTTTCCTTCGGCATTTACAGATCTTAATTTTATTTAAGTTTGGAGGGAATTTTCACATGGCCTTCATTTCTATGGAAGGGGAAACTAGGTTGATTGAACAAACAAAATAGTAAAATTGAATTCAAAAGCAGTGCTACAAGAGGGTCAAATGATTACAAAGAGCTTTTATACCACAGCCCGCTACAATAAACTGACTAGGTCCATCAAAAGTGAACTTTAATGTGTTCCTAAATACTCAGCGGCCTGAGCACACAATTCCAAACTCTTTTTCAATCTCACCTAAGAGGAGCAACTTGAGCTCTCTGCGACAGTTTTTCTTGTCCCTCTTGAGCTGCTTTTCAATTTCGTCGTTGATGTGCTGCCTCTCTTTGGCCTCGGACGACATGCAGCATCCTCCCATGTTTGACCCTCGTCCACTTGCGACTGTTGTCGTGCTCTCCTCTTCCTCACTCACGGGAGGAAGGCCCTGAATAAACAGGAGGTGTGGCGACTGGACAACGAAGCCTTGATACCAAGTCATCTTCTCCCATTGAAATGAATGGAAATGCCATTAATCAGTTCCAGGTAAAATACAAAATGTTATTGCGCCTTAATATTGTACTTAGAACCAAAGTAATGACATAATAAAATTTAAAGAGTTTTTGTCACACTGCATCTATCTATCTATCTATCTAATTTTTTATTATTATCAATGAAAGAAATATTTCCACACAACACACTGGATACGACAACACATCATCATATTCCTCTTTATGTACTTCTGAAGAACAATGTTTCTTTGCTGAGAAATAAAACAGCCCAAGAAACACAAAATGTACATTCTCCTCTTATAAAAGGAAACAAATAACATGTAAATAACACATTCTCTTTCAGAAAAAAAAATCAAAAAAGAATTAGCCATTAGACATACAGTACAATTACATAGATACATATTTTTCCAATACCGCACATTCAATCTGCCAAAATAAACCAAAAGTCATGATTACAAAGCCAACAAAGATGCTGATATATATATATTTAAATACACATATATATATATATATATTTAGATATATATAAATACCTATAGAGCGAGAGAGAGATGTATGTACATGTACAATGATTATAGCATTCATAATTGCACTATGCCTCAATACATGTAAATTACAGGCCTGTGTTCTTGGGAACAAACCAAAAAAAATACTCCAAACTTTTATGCCCAATCAAAAACTTTGGTACAAACGTTTATAGCAACTGGGGTGTGATTGGACAATCCTAAATATGCCGTGTGTGTGTGTGTGTGTGCGCCTCTGTGTGTGTTTGGCCAAACACACACTGACCTCCACAATTGGCCCATGTGTGAGTGTACTTGGTTGCTTTTGACATTGGATAACAAACACACACGTACGTAAGAACGCACGCTCACACAAAAATGTGTTATTGTGGCACAGTTGAAACATCCATTTTCATCTCTTGTCACATAACTCCTACGCGTATTGGGAACACCTCAGTTGGCTGCAGGGAAACAACGCAAAAATGTATGCAAAACTACATCTGCACTTGCATTTTTTCAGCAAGGTGGATACCTATCTTAAGGGCCTTTTTTACGAGTCACCTCATTGACCAGTAGGACAACTCGGCATCTATTTGTAAACTAGTTTTCTTTCCACACACTACTAGCTCCCACTAACAGTTGACTATTATCCACCTTGAAATTATTAGTGCTGAAAAAATATATATATATATTTTGAACATTCATTAAGCCGAAAAAATGACTTTACAGAGTAATCTTGGTATGTTGAGGTGTCGAGACGGGCAGATGTAGTTCAGTATGCATTTCGAGTCCGAACAGGGCGGCGGTACCAACTTGATCGGGATTCACATCCATATCAAATCAAATACTTTTAAAAATCACAGTTTTTGCCTTTTATTTCATTATTATTATTATTATTATTATTGAGTGAGTCAAAAGTGATTTTTTTTTTTTTTAAAGGAATGCAACCCTTTTCTCCTTTTTCCTATAAATTCTTAATCAAATAGCAACATAACGTTTCAATACATTTGCTTGCCTCCACGCGGCAAATAAATTAGTATTAGATGCAAGCAAGCATTGGATTTGGATTCGCGAGTGTGATGCATCTCCAGGCCAGTCCTTACACCAAGTTGTATTCCTTCAAGTTGAGCTGCAGGATGGTGTCTTTGACGGCGGCAAACACAAAGCGGATGTTCTCCGTGTCGGTGGCGCAGGTGAAATGAGAGTAGATGATCTTGTCGCTGTCGGGGTTCAGGTCCACAAACATCTTTAAGATAAACTCGCGGCCGGCCTGGGGGTCTCTCTGGGGACCTGGAGGCAGCAAGAATGAAAGGTGTTTGGAGGTTCCCCGGTCTGCATTTGCATTATATTACTCACCGTCGTACTCCGGGAAGTAATCCACCAGATGAGAGTACAAGATCTTTTCCTCCAGCAGGTCCTTCTTGTTGAGGAACAAGATGACGGATGAGTTTTGGAACCACGGGTACGTGATGATTGTCCTGAACAGCGCTTTGCTCTCCTCCATACGGTTCTGAAATAAACACGTGGGGCATGAGGTCAAAGGCCGCCGCGTCCACTTAGCGGAAAGGCCGGTTACCTCGTTGTCGGACTCCACCAGAACTTGGTCGTATTCGCTCAGCGCCACCAGGAACATGATGGACGTGACGTTCTCAAAACAGTGGATCCACTTCCTCCTCTCCGATCGCTGACCGCCCACGTCCACCATCCTGTCGGTCGGCGGCCATTGCACTTGTTAGACAAGGCCAATTTAGTTATATATTTATCGGGGCCGAAAACAGCTAACAAGCTTGATTGGACTTCATATTTTGGCTAACAAAAAAAAAAAAGGACCAAGAAGCAATGGCTGGTAACTTGGAAACGTCCAAAATTGGGTCAGTGAGGCAGACGACAGTAAGACAAGGTACCAGTGGCACCTGAATATGACGCTCTGCAGGTCAAAGGGGTACTCAATGATGCCCGTGGTGGGGACGCGAACCCTCAGCACGTCCTGCTGAGTAGGCAGGTAGGAGCTTTCGGCGATTCTGTCCAACGCGTTCAGGTAACTGTAGGGAGAAACGGAAAAGCGGAGCAAAAGTCATGTTGAGGGAGTGAGTCTCGAGATTTGTTTTGAACTTAAATCAGATCGACTCTGATCTAACGCCCCTCTAACTTTGCCGCTTGTTTGGGTTTTTAATTCAGAAAATAGAGTGATTGATTTAGATTGATACATTAAAAAAAAAAAATAATAATTTGCGCCAATCGTCACTCACTATTTGGTAGAGTCTGACAGCTGGTATTCCCTCCTCCTGTCGTAGCACTCCTGGATGCCCGGGTCGTTCCACAAGCTCTTGATAGCGTCTACGTAGGGGTTGGCAAACATGATGACCTTCTCCACGTCAACCTCTCTCACCACGTTGGCGTTCGCCTGGAGGGGCATTCGCACCATCAGTCTTATGCTAATTACGAACCATTCTATATCGAGTCTTCACACCCCGAGGCTTGACATGGACCAAATATCCGAAATCCCAAATCCCATCCAGCCAATTAAGGGCAAAGTTTGGGCCGGCCCAGTTGCTGCTTTTGTAATGTGATTTTCCTGATAAATGTGACACCTCATTTGTGCGCAATTAGGACTAATGGGCATAATCACTTGGAATTCAAAATGAGGTTACTACCTTGCGACCGACTACACTATTAGAAGACATTTCATTAGGAGGGCCTTTGCAAATAATCCAGCGTGGTGGCTCGTCCACTTTCAATCGGTGACAAAGAGCGACTGTTAAGATCGTATCCTGCATTACGAAGGAGCAAAATGATGCGAGGGCAAGTGCTGCTTTTAAAATCACAAGAATCAATAGTACACGTTAACCAGCATCTGGCCAGTTGATTACCTGTGTGCATGTATAAAGTAAACATTTGTGAAAGAAGAAGTGGCAGCTCAGCCAACAAGGCGGGGACCGAGCGGACCGGACGCCCGTGCAACAGCTTTGCTAAATAATTGATCAGCACTTCCAATCCTCATAAAAGCTTCCGGTCATTGAGGGTGGGCACAAATGCAGGACTCTTTGTCTCCACTTCCTGCCAAGTGCAGGGGCGCAAATGGAAATTTTTCCAGTTGGTGAATTATTTCAATGCAATTATTTTTGTGTCATTTGGACTTGTTACCCCGGTACATGAGGCCAATGGACCAATAGCTCCAGTTTATCTACAGACGGCGTGACATGTAGCACGGCGAGAACACAGGAAGTGTCAAAAAGAAAACAGGACAGGAAGTAATGAAGGGCTGGCTGCTCTGAGTGAGATAGCCGACACGCTAAAAATACATAAACATTCCTCCTCAGCTTTTTAATTTGTAGCTTTACCTTATTGTGCTCATATTTGTAGGGGATCTTGAGCGTCTCCATGGCCCTGATCATGGACTGCATGGCGGTGAAGATGTTCTGGTACACGAGCTTGGTGAAGCTTCGCTTGTCCTCATCAGAATAGCCAGTGCCGTGGATGATCCTCATCTGCTTGATGAATGTGCTCTTACCGCTCTCGCCTGTGCCTGGAGTTGAAAATAATTGGTTAAAAAGTCGCAATGGAGAGCAAATAGCAGGCGCCAAATTTCAGGGTATTTTCTGGAAAATTGTCTTCCTTGACATATGTGACTTGACAATTGACAGCTTTTATTTACTTTACGTTTATACACAGATCTCTGTTACAGATCAGATAGCGCTTTCAAAAGGAGCAAAACTGGAAAAGAACAGTTGAGAGCTAAAACGGTGTTAAAGAAGCTAAAACATGATCCCACACAAAAATACAGAGTCCAACTGGTTCACGCTGGTTGATTATGAGGCTGTTAAGTTCTGGCGGGAATCAAGGTAATAACTCCAAAGGTCTATCCCGTGCGCTGGCTGCCCGTCTCCCAAGCGCCAATAGAAAGTATTTGGGTGTGAAGTTTCTCTCCAGTTCGTTGAGAATGTTGGCAAGCCAACACAGCAGTGTAGTACCACGTTGTACCACAACATTACAAGCAGCACTGAGCTCAATGGGAACAGACGCAACGCAACTAACAGCAAGAATAAGTGGCAAAGAAGCCCCCCCTGCAAACAATTCTACAGAAATGTTTTTCTATTCTCACTGAGCGGTGAAAATTAGGCTGTGAGGACTGCTGTGTGTTCTACGTGGTTCTGCTCTGCGAGTTGTAAATGAGCAGTTGTTTGAAGGTTTATAAAAAGTGGTACAGCCACAGTATGAGCTTTTCCCCGGGTTGGCAATGCATTGTGATGATAAACATCTTGACACTACCACTTGTGACATACAGTAGTCTAATCATTACACGGAGTGCCCTTCCAAAGGAGCAGACTTTGGCCCAGACACACAACACCTCTAAGTCCAGTCATACAGGTTGACAGTAGGTGTGCCCCCCCCCCCCCCCCTCACTCAAACCACTTCCAGTTATTCAAATGAGGCATAGCATGTAACAATCAAGTATTGCAAGTCGGCATGTTGCACTTTGGCTCCCTGTTTGATTCCAGACTTTTAGCCTATGTAAAGCCGTTATTCGATATCTTGGTCTTCCTGTGTACTCTTTGTTCTCGCTAGTAAAGCTCACAACAGAACTGACTTACTAGTAATGTTCATTACAGCGGCACATGCTAGTATTCAGTCAAACATTTCTAGCAAACTGCTGTGCAGCACTGGCAATAGAACTAGAAACAACTAGTCGTCAAGTTTCATGCACCCTTCTGGACGATACTAGTGCAGCACTGGTAGTTTTGTCTCACCGGTGACATTTGGTTGACTTACCGTAATTTTCGGACTATAAGTCGCACCGGAGTATAAGTCGCACCAGCCATAAAATGCCCAAAAAAGGGAGGAGAAAAAACATGTATATGTATAAAAGTCGCTCCTGAGTATAAGTCGCCTCCCCACCCAAACTATGAAAAAAAAAAAAACGCGACTAATAGTCCGAAAATTACGGTACTCATTTGCAGAAATGCGGTAGAGCTGTAGTGGAAGACTGTACTAGTGCACCCTGGAAGTTCGACAAGGTCAAACAACTACGATATGATTAAGGTGCCTCAGTTCCACGTACTAGTACAATCTTTGTCAGCATACTGTGTGTTACTAGTACAGCATAACTGTACACTTGTTGACAACTGTGCTGCTACTCGTATTACCACTAACAATAAAATGCTACCATTTAACAGCTATCACCTGAATAGAATAAATTGCGCAGATTGTTTTGCCGCAAGAGAAACAGGTTCTAATAGTTTGGTCAAATGTGTCTTATTAGTTGTGGAAATGTCATTCAGTAGTGGAAATAAGATACTATTAAGATTTAAGCAAAGCAAGTTTTACTTGTGATGAGAAAAGAAAGCATACTGCATGGACCTTCAGCTGCATATCGAATAAATGCTTAATCGGATTTTCATGGGGCTGTCAATCCGTGCAGTGGACTCCTTAAATCACAATTTGACCCAGGTGGGAGCACCCATTGATAAAAGCCCATCAAGTAAGTCATGGATAAAATGTGGGTTGAAACTGGACTCCAGACTCCCTTCGGCTTACCGAGCAGCAACAGTTTGAGCTCCCGCCGCGCGTCTCTCTTGTCCCGGCGGAGCTGCCTCTCGATCTCGTCGTTGATCCGCCTGGCTTCTTTCGCCTCCTCGCTGAGGCAACACGCCATGATGGATTCCAGGGTCATGCTTTTTCACCTGTCTCGTTTTTGATCGCGACGACCAAGGAGTCTCACTGATTTGGTCCCGAAGAGGGCAGAGCGCGGGCGGCGAGCAGGCCGGGAAAGGCGCTCATGCAGCGGCCTGCGTATGACGGAGCTGCCGGAGGAGAAACCTGGGATATTTGAGAAATGGACGGAACCCCGTTGTTTTCCTTCTTCCCCCACCTCCGCCACCACCTCGGACTCGTCTTTCTCACAATAAAGTCCACTCGCTGCTATCTTAATTGGTGTAATCTGCTTTGCCGTCTCCGGGTAGTCAACAGATCCGTTTACGACACATCCTGAGCGGGATCTCGTTAAGCGTCGCCGCACGCGCCGCCAATGCCTTCTCCCCACGCTCGCCACTCCTGTCTAAAAAAAAAAAAAAAAAAAAAATCTTCAACTACGTGGGTGCTTGGGTCTCCCGGTACACGGACATACCCACCGCCGTGCCTCTTTCCCTTCCTCTATTTCCCAGTGGCTTTACTCCCCGGGCGTGGTTGAGCAAAAATATGGCGGACTTTCACTTCCAATCCGCTCGGCAAAAAAAAAAAAAAAAAAGTGGGAGGGGGGGGGGGTGACCACACGGTGCCCTAGCCTTCACACACGCCCCACAACGACACCGAACGTCGGTGAAAGCTCATCGCAAAGTCTAGCAGCCTCCATGGGTCCGACAAGGGAGGGGTGAAAATGACTGTGTGCAAAGTCTGATTGCCTTTTTCTTCTTTCCCCTCTACGGTTGTCTCCGTGTGATTTTTATGACATAGGCCGTCTATGGTCCACTCCTCCTCGGCTGTGTGGTTCCGTGACGTCGGCCTCCACATCCAGCCAGGGAGGGGCGGAGAGGCCGGGGGCGGGCAACAAGCGCCACTCATGGGTTTGATTTGGGCTGTTCCCCCCCCCCTCCTTCCTTAGAAGCGCTGCTCCATAAATGTGAATGGAGTCCGACTCGTTGGCCTACATCGTGCACACTTCATAAAGAACATGTCAAAAATATGTTTTTGTATTAAGAGTCATGAATGTGCGGAGAGCCATTGGACGAGTACAATTTGATATCCTTGACATCCACATTAAGCGCCATGATGTACTATTGCCTATCATACTTTTATTTTGGCCCATCACTTTTTCCTTAATTGTATTTTTTCCTGCACACTAGTACAACTTATTTGCCTCAAACTGAAGTGAGACTTCTGCCATTCACAAAAGATGTGAAGTGATGTTGTCTACATATTTCTTGCACAAGGGGATCAACTGCCAGGATTTAAACCAGCAAACTTTTTTTTTTATTATTAAAGACTATCTACCACAAAATTAGACTGCATTAAGTTTATATTTAATTACACTGCAGCTAAATTTAAGGTCTAAAAGAAACAAGATCAGATCCATACTAGCCCTCAAGTCTTTGCTTGTTACCAAAGGGAGCAGAAGAATAGCACAAAAACTGTTGACTTGAAATTGTACTTTTTTTGCAATGATTCAGCACAAGTTTGAAAGTCATTGGAAAGGCTTTTATTTGAGGCACATGTTGGAAAAACAATGCAAAATGACTTGAGTCATTCGTCCAAGGATAATTTCTAAGCAGTTGTTGGGAACAGAGAACAAAATGTGGCCTCAGCATTCTGCATTTTGAGTCATTTAATTTGTCTGGCAGATGCTGGAAGTGCACAGTTTCTCCAACTCTGTGGGGGGAAAAAAGAAAAAGATATACAAGTAATCTTGTATTATCTGGTCAAGATTAGACAAAGCTTGATCCAAACCTGAAGTAGAGGCACTGCACTCCCTCAGTGTGGTCATTGCATCCATGTAATCTGGTCCCAAGAAGCTCTTATAGTTGCACCCACTTGGAACCTCCTGGAGACACTGGGTGGAATCTTTGAAAAGGAGGTTCACCTCCGGACTGGACCCAAACATTTTGAAACTGGGATCTCTGACATATCGGCCAAACCGAGCCTAGAAATGGGAAAATAAAAAGATACCATCCTCAATTTATAAGGCAATACGAGTCCTTCTTACCTGCTGTTCTTGAAGAACGGAGACAACATCATTGCGGGTCTCGGGACGGGTCACCACAGCATGCGCTGGGGAAATGGCAAGGTTGCAAGCCTCAAAGTCTGCGATTGGCACCGGATCCTTAGTTGGACAAATCAGCTTGTAGTCACTGCTCAAGACATCAGCAGCCCACTCTGGACCCTTTCCTGCAATAGGACAGAAAAATGACTGGTACCGTACCAGTGACAGATTGTGACACAGGTTGACAATTGTTACCGTCGCTGTTTTCTGCAACAGTTGTGTGTTTAATGAAGGCCACATCACCAGCACCCTCAACAAGACATCTGCAGAAGAAACCAGTATTTTTAAGTATCAGTCTGGATTAGGCCAAAAAAAAAAAAAAAAAAAAAGTGAATAAAATACTGAGCCCCCCATTTTTTTTTTTTATTCGTAGCTGCTTACCTAAAGGCCCCAGCGTAGCCATAGTACTTCTCCTCCGAACTGGCTTGGCACTTTGACTTGTCAACCACAGATTCATCACTGCCTGCACACAGAGAGCAGAATGGCGAGTCGGCCGGAGCTCCAGGGGCGCAGCCGCTACTGAAGAACTTTGCTGTTGAAAAAAAGAGGGGGGGAAATTAGTGTACCGTATTTTCCGCACTATAAGGCGCACCTAAAAAAGCCGACAGTGCGCCTTAAAATCAGGTGCCCCTTATAGTGCGGAGAATACGGTAATTGACAAGTCTTTGAAACTGAATGTGCAATGCAATTTTCCTGGCGAGTCAAGTAAACCGCATATCTGTTAAAAGAAAGTACAAGATCTTGGTTTCCCACATTGTATGAGCGTACTTACTAAAGTCACAGTCTCCCGTCTGTTTGTAGATTTTACCCATGGGAATGTTCCAGCCGGCACTTTTGCCAAAGCCTGTGTGGCAAGACTTCTTCCCCTTCAGATTGTCCCAAGTCACCCCACAACCCTTTTTGACCACAGCGACCGCATAATAGGATGAGGCTGAGCCTATACACACACACAATTTGTTTGACATTTAACACATTTCAAACTTTTTGGTTATACATGCAAATACTAGTTTGTCAACCATACTGTAAATGGGTCAAACAGAACATTTTATTTACCTCCAGACTGGTTGCACATTACTGTGGAAATAAAGGGCACAAATGTTATGCTAGATTTAAATACTCTCTTTTCCTCCTCTCTTTTTAGACACAAAGTATACCTTCATCATACTGCTCCACCATGGCTGGAACCAGACCGCACTGTCCTGCGATGTACACCTCTCCTCCATCCATGGCCATTGCATCTGCTTCTTTGCACTAATGTTAAAATTAAGTTGCATTTCTTTTTCCAACCACTTTGATTACACAGCAAAATTCATGTTAACGTGTTTTTTTTCCCTTTAACTACCCAGGACAAGCTACAGTGCACAAAAATTTGCCATTTTACCATGATCATCTTTATGCACTCTTCCACTGTAGAGGCAGTCTTGCACAGAATTTTGTTTTTATCGTCCACCATGCTGTTGGCACTCCAGCGGTCGCATTTTGCAGTCTCACGCGGGCCCACGGCACACCACGTGATAGCATTCGAGCCGGATGCGGTGATCTCTGAAAAGGGGAGGAATTAACGGTTAAAGTAGTCACACTTGAGTTTCACGATTGTATGAGTTACCTTTGTTCAGTGAGCGCACGACGCTTAAGTAGGTAGCGCCCAGATAGAGCACCGAGGTGATATTGGCAGGTAACCTGACTAGCTTTTCAGTAGAGTCTTGGAACATTAGATTCTTGGCCGGTGCGTACGCCTCAGAGGAGAACAGGTCAAAGTCCTGTTTGAATGGTGGGGGAGGAATTTGGAAAATAATTTTTCCCCATCGGATTTGCTTTGTGTATCCTACCTGCACTGTGGTGAGACTAGTCCAGATACACTCTGCCAGCACCGGGTCTTGTCGGGTCACCACAGCATGAGCAGGTATCCTGGCCAGGTGGCATTCTTTGTAGGAGTCGATGGGTGCTCGAGAATCGTTCATGCACAGCAGCTCGTAGTCAGCCTTCGTGCTCTCTGGGTGGGGGAATGATTGGAACCGTTTAAAAAGTTTACCATAGTCAGGCATCATCTTTCAAACATGGGAAAATCCAATTTGTCACTCATCCAGCTAATTGACCCATTGGGAGATGGGGCAGAATTGAGTGCTCTTAGCTTTAAAATGCAATAAGTCAAACTCACCTGGTACAGTAAGATGATTGACAAATGCCACATCTCCGGCATTTTGCACCAGACACCTACAAGATGTAATGACAAAGATGGTTTTACCCAACCGTGAGCCAAAATATTCTTCAGAATCCATTCTCACTGGTTCAATACTTTGATGGTTTTAATTTCTGGCACTCAGAGATTGACCTAGGACCACAACTTGCCTGTTGATGTGTTAAAATAAATTTTGAAGAGGTTTTAAAAAGTAGCAATGTATTTACTGGAATGCACCGCTGTAGCCATGGAAAGGTTCATCGTCAGAACGCGAGCAATCTCCTTTGCAGCCTTTACACAGTTGGGAACCCAATTCAGCACCTGGCACACAACTTTCGGCGAAAAACTTTCCAACCGCTGTGACAGATTTAATGAAAAGAAAAAAAAGTTGTTTTAATGTTAGTCTGAAATTCACCAGGCAAAGTCACTTACCAGCCTCAATGGATTCATCTTCAACGCCTCCCCATTGCAGCACACCCAACTTGATAAGAGTTCCAATCGGAATATTCCAGCCGGCAGATTTTCCCAAGCCGGTGTGGCAGGATCTCTTTCCTTGCAAGTCTCGAACGCCAAACTCGGACCCCTTCTTGACCACGGCGACGGCATAGTAACACGTTTCTGATGCTGAGCAGATTGCATCATGAGTATTTGAAAAATAAACACAATCTATTTTGTGATTGTCAATTGCATTATATAGTTGACTTACTGGCACCATAGTCCTCAGCAATGATGGGATGAAGTTTAAAGCTCTTCATGCCAGCGGTGTATACGTCTCCTCCATCCAGAGTAACGGCATCAGCTGAACTGTCCTGTACAGAGCAATTAAAAAAGAAAAAAAAAAAATCTTAAGTCCAACCTCGATCCTTTGTGGTAGCTGTTGTTTTAACAAAATACTGGGTGGGGCACCACGCTTTAAAAACAATTTGACAACTCACATGAATGGCATTGATACATCCCAGAGAATCCGATTTTTTGACACAGGAGAAGACTGGCGCCTTGGTAGCCAGCGCCAAACACTTCTGGTGCTCCTTGTCTGACTTCACACACCACCTCACATGCTCGGCGGAGGCAGACAGCACAACAGCCACTGCAAGGACAGCAACAGCACAAGGTGATATTGATGCATGTATGAAGGCTGGCAAATAATTTTTTTTTTTTTTTAAACAGTTTACCCAAGTAGCCAAGCAGCAATGTAGGACACAGAAGTTTGAGATGCTTCATGGTAGACATCTCAAAATCTCTATAGCGTGCTGGTCCTTTCATAGCCGCACCCTAGGCAGGAGGGATGATATTAAACACTGAAATTCCAATATTAAATGAAAGGATAGTTGATTGAGAGTTGCAGTATTCTATATGCACCACAGAATAAATCAATTTAGCTGTTCATTTAATGCATTTTAATATTGACCACCAAGATGACAAACGCAGTAAATGTGCAAAAAAAAAAAAAGTTGCTCAAAAACATCACAAGACCAAAGATGCATAATAACTGCAAACCTTTGAACAATGAATGCAAACTTACCACTCCACCAACTTTCTATCTTGCTCTGAGTACCACGGATGGAAGGGAAGAGAAGAGAGGACTACCAATTGCTCACACCGCCTTTATATCTTGGCCCACCTGAGTGCTAATTGACCGCAGGTACTGCAACAGGTAGGTCGGACATGGAGGGAAGGGCGCTCCTAGCGGTGGCTAGTATAAATCCATTTGAAGTATTTCGACAGCCCCAAACAAAAAAAATATATATGACAAATTTACACATTTTATTATATATATATATATATATATGTAAATAGTATTATAATAAAATATTATGAATTAAATATTTGAAATTATATTTTATATTTGTATAAGATTATATATAATCTATGAATATAAGTATACATATATATATATAATCTATAAATAATTATCTAAATAAATATATACACTACCGTTCAAAAGTTTGGGGTCACCCAAACAATTTTGTGACCCCAAACTTTTGAACGGTAGTACATATATATATATATACAAAATAAATTAAACAAATGAAAGTACTGTCCAACTCACCATACTGAATATCATTTTAGAGGCGGAGCCGTTGCCCTGACAACCATCCGTCGGTCACGTGATTCTCACGCTTGCCTAGCTACGGAGAAAGCGACGCTCTCTCCTCCTGCGTCTCGAAGGAAGAGAACTTGCCCAAAACTAACCCTCCTACGCTTCTTCTCCATTTTTTAAAATGTCATGTCAGCCTGAGGGGAACTGTTCGGCGGTGTTCGGACGAAGACTCGCTGTAACGTCGTCAGAGCGCCGAACGTGATGGTGAAAGATTAGTTATAATGCTAGGCGGCTAGCGGTGGCATCTCGAAGACTCCTGGCTGGACTGGCAGGTAGGTAGGTACACGCCAATACAAAATTATCACGTTCCACTCAATACTTCTGCGCGTCATTAGACCACACAACTACTCTAACTTTCTTTCTAAATGTTGGAACAATCATAGCAGTTGGTAGGCGGCCGGTGTTTTCTAATTCCTTGGGACGTTAATAGGATTTAATTGCTTAAGAAGCTAAGACGTGTGCTTTCTTTGTGTGTGTGTCTGCGTGTCTGGCACGTGATGTAATCTCATAAATAAATACATAAAATCTTGAATAATGGCAGTGAAGTCCTCCAAGGCAAATAAAATTGTCAGCCTTTTTTTTTTTTTTTTTACTGGAGTGCTTACTGAATAGAAAGCAGTGTGAGTGTCCATCTAACTGTACTAGTACTAATTCTATTACTACTAGTCAGGACACTAGCAGAACACTTTGGGCCTACTGGTAGCATTTCTGTCTTAAAAGTATTTTATGTTTGTAGCTTTGAAGCACAGTTTGACTTTCAGCATTTATTCAATATTCTCGATTCCCTCACCAGTAAGACAATTCAGTGCACTAATAGAAGGACCATGTCTTAAGAGTAGCTTACCCAAGTGTAAAATGGTTGTCGATGTGTCCTGCAATTGGCTGGCGACCAGTGTGTGTTCCTTGCACGAGCATCTGTTACGCAAAGTAATTGTTTGAGCCTTTATTAGCGAGTTAAGAAAAGCTAAAGAAAATATGGTCGCAGGTTCTGACATTCCGACATGGGCAAGCTGCAGAGCAAGTTTCGCAAGCGGTCTGAGCTGTACAGGTACGTTATGCTTTCTTTACGCTCATGATACACTCAACTCACAAGTCTTGTTTTTTTTTTTTTCCTTTTTGTGTTGCGAGCCAGAATATGACTGGCTTTTTCACGTCGTATTAAGATCCATTTTCTGCTCCATTGCTATCACATGCTTCCTCTTCCGTGTCCAGAGCCTCACAGAGTGAAAAGGCAGACGGCGTGCTTGACAGCCAGGTGGTTCAGTATGAACCGGCCCACCGTGGCTCGGTCAACACCGTTACAAATCTCAGCGCCCATCTGTGCGTTTCTGGAGGCACCGACCAGGTAGCGGACAGTCGTTGAAGTTTGAACGCAATCAAATTGAATTCCAACGAAACGTGCTCCACAGGCGGTGGTGGTGTATGACTGGAAACGAGGCCACATGTGTCAATGCTTCCAGGGTCATAACAGAGAGGTTACCAAGGTAACGCCAATATTCTGCATCGGTGGGCCGGAAATGGACACACACACAAAAAAAAAAAACCCCACATCATCTCTACTTTGTGTTTTGAACTCAGGTGGTGTGTTATCCGGGCAGCACGTGGATCTTCAGCGCCTCGCGGGACAAGTCCGTCCTAATGTGGGACTTGAACCAGGGGGACGAGCCCATTCAGGAGTTTTCCGGGCACCAGTTAGTGGTCAACGGGCTTGCAATCAGCCCCGGTATTCACTCTCTTGCACGCACACAACCCTGCAAATGTCCTCATTTCCCATGTTTGACAATATCACAAATGTTTGGGCGAATTTCGATCACGGTACACAGATTGTGAAATGATTTATTACATGCACACACACAAAAAAAAAAAAGTAGCATCTGTGTAATGAAAATCTTAGCAAAGGGTCTCATTTGATGAATCGGTTGTGTGATGTTATTTTGACACGAGGATTGTAAGACAATACAATCTATATATCGACCTTCATTACAGAAAAAAGGAATCTCATCAAAAGATCTTCATTCAGAAATCATCAGTTTGCAAAGAAAAGAAAACTGACACGGTTGCTGCCGCGTTTCCATAGATGGGAGGAAACTGTGCACGGGGTCCCGCGACAACTGCATGTGCCTGTGGGACATTGAATCTGCGAAATGCGAGCAGAGACACAACATTTCCCGAAACCTGGTGAGAACAATGCGCTCATTATGCTCCGTCCATCAAGGCCACGCGATACCTTGAAGCTCAACCCCCTTGACGACTTTTCAGGTGACACACGTGTGTTGGGTGCCAGGCAGCTCCTCGCTCGTGCAGACGTCGGAGGACAAAACCATACGGTACAGACAGGTTTCGCGACTACAGCTCTCCAAAGCAGCCACTGTGGACTTTGGATTTGCTTTGACTACGACAAAACCAATAACGGCACTGACAAGTTTCGCTACTACAGCTCTCCGAAACAGCCACTGTGGAGTTTAGATTTGCTTGGATGACGACATACTGTATTGGCCCGAATGTGAGACAACCCCGATTATAAGACGACACCCTCTTTGAAAAAGTTTGAAAAATGACTTTTTGAACACCAAATTTAATTTTTATACAGAAAATAATTACCGTATTTTCCGGACTATAAGGCGCATCTAAAAACCTAAAATTTTATCAAAAGCCGCCTTATAGTCCAGTGCGCCTTATATATGGACCAAATTCCTAAATTTAAACTGGCAGGAAGCATTTTGTCATGAAATCAATCATAAGTGGCCCGCTGAATCATGAATCAAAAAGACTATGGATCATTATTTTGTGATCATGAAGTAATTTGTTACGTCTGAAGTTGAAATAAAAAAGATAAAATGGAGAATGATTTGATTTGGATTAAAAATCTGACATGATGCATCAATGGTGCGCCTTATAGTCCGGTGCGCCTTATATAAGGACAAAGTTTTAAAATGGGCCATTCATTGAAGGTGCGCCTTATAGTCCGGTGCGCCTTATAGTCTGGAAAATACGGTACATCTGAAACAAATGATTATAACAATATATTCGAGAGAAAAAGCACGTTATTTTGCCTCATTCAAATCATGCAAAAACTGTCTTGTCACATCTTAATATCTGCACATTTAAATCCGTAAACTAAAGTGCAATCACATTTGTAAATGAATGGCTTCTGGTTCGTAAATAAACCAATCTATTGTGATAAAACAACATTTCAATAACTGCAATAACCATTAAAGTGAAGTCTAACTGTAACTAGTCTTGAAAGAAATCTGAATAAGGAAAAACATTGCAATAAAATAATGCAAACTGCTACCGTTAATGTTGGCGAGCCTGAGGACGGCTCGGATGGTTACGCTCTTTTCGCCCCCGGGCGTCGGTCAGAACACAGTAGGGAAGACGTGGTTCAGTTTTGATTGCTTCACTGAATTATTGGCAGCAAAGAGTAATAAATAACCACGAATGAAATACTCTCGGCAACACACCAAACATAAGTGATTGATCGAGACAACAAAATACATTTGCTGGCGACCGTTAGTTACCGTACCGCTGCGTAACGATCACAGCAACATACTCAGTCGATACCAGCAACCTTTAATTTACCGCTGCGCACAAGTGAAAATGGGTATAATGTCTAGACCCCGAATATAAGACGACCCCCACTTTTTCAGTCTTATTTCAATGCAAAGAACCTCGTCTTATATTCGGGCCAATACGGTACTTGCGTAGGTCACATCCCAGATAAGGTGCGGCAACTTTGTCACTTTCCAATCTGTTACGTGTGCACGCAGAGTGTGGGACAGCCGAGCGTGGCAGGTGACAAACACTTTTCCGGCCAAGCAATACATCCAGACCCACTGTGACGTTTCCGACAACGGAAATCACCTGGTGTCCAGCAGCAACGGTTTTGGAGGCCAAGGCTGCGAGGCTACGGTGAGATTGAGCTCATGTCCTCTTATTTTGATACCTGATGAAAAGTTTTGCAAAAAAAAAATGTTCCAAAGAAATATTCAAATATTTCAGGAATAAAGTTGAACTATTTCCTGAGTAGTCTTAATTTCATGAAAAAAAGTTCCGTAAATATTACAGCTTGATTCAAGATGAATTCATGAGATCAAAGTCATAACAGCCATAGTTTTAACATGAAAAAAATAAAACAAAAGACTAATTTGGTGAGCAAAATTTGACGTTCCAGTAGTAAAGTTGTCTGTGATATTATAGCAAAAAAGTTTTACTATGATGAGAAAACGTGTATTTTTAAACGGTGCAAGAAAGAAAAAAGCAAATGACTCAGTCGTAGTCTCCCATGATGTGTGTACGGTCAGCTGTGGGATCTGCGTCAGCCAGGCTGCAAAGTGGTGGAGTACCGTGGCCACCTGCAGACCACCTCGTGCTGCGTCTTCCTTCCTGCGGCAGCGGGAGGCAACGGCGCCGCTCTGGTGGCCACGTCCTCACATGACAGCTCCGTCAAAGTGTGGGACCAAAACTCAGCAGGTAGGACAACTGGCGCTTCTGATGGCATTTAGGTTACGTTTGATGGGTTTCCGTCGTTCTCTTCAAGTGTGCTTAGCCACCCTGTCGCTGGACGGCGCCGGTCCTCTGGTGTCTTTGGCGGCCAGCGACGCCTCCAATGTGCTCTGTGCCAGCTTCAACAGTGGAATTCATCACATCCAGCTTCTCCAAACACCAGAGATCGCTTCAGGAGACGCCGACCACACAGACATCAGAGTACTGTCCCGGTTCTAGAAGGTAGCGTTTACTGGATCAATATGTGCCTCACAAATCAAATGAAATGTCCAGAGTTCAAACCGTCGTCGTCGCGATGTCAGCGAGCCTAGTGGCACTTTAGCTCGATGAGCATCCCAAAAGTTTGAACTCTGTTTTTCACTCTGTTACCAGACGTGTCTGCAAAGTTTAGTTTAGAATGAAACGATGTGTCACAAGAAAGACATATATTGGAGGAGCTTAAAAAAAACAAAGTAGAAACTAAATAATATTTACACACAAAGAAAAATTTCTATTTGGGGATGTAAAATAAAGTACAGATTAAAAGGAGAAAAAGCACCCCCAAAAAAATCCAATTTGGATTGAATAAAAATGTTAAATTGGATTTCAGTTAGACATGTCACATGGTGACTCGTTTGACTTATTTTCTGTTTTATTTGTTCGTAGATATCAAAGCCTGGTGTCCTAGTTATGAAATCACCAGTGCAGTGGTTTCCTTATGGGAGCATTCTTTTGCAAATGTGGACAACCTGGAAGTCAACCAGTGTCACAGAACTGATTGTGATTCTTCTTTTATGATTTGCAAGATTTTCAACTTTTTGGGGGAAAATGTTATGTTGATTGATGAAATGACAAGGATTCAGCCTTCAGCCATTTTGAATAGCCCTTGTCCCCTTCAGGGACGTTGGGATTGGGAGCCTGGTCACCACAGGACAATTGCAAATGGAGACACTGACCTTGAATGTGAACCGCCACACGACCTATGGACCAGTTTGGTACTCCCAAATTGTGGATTCTTTTAAAATGTCATCAGTCTGAAGCCAAATAGAGTATTTTGTAGACATGTAGAGCTGAACATATTTTTAAGATAAAGCTGCAGAACTAACTATGCAATAAGGTATGAGGTTTGTAGGAAAATATTCAACGCGATGAGCAAATCATGGAATATAAATGATTGCAAATGCAAATAAATTTGTCAACATGCCATGTCAGTTTGACAAGGTGTGGCATAGCGGCATGTATGACACCCCTGCACACTTACCGGTCATCTTGTCAAAAGAGCACTGGACACACTTTGTGTTTCTGTCTTTAATTCGTTTCATTTAAATATGGAATTTGTTTGCAAATGTTCACGCACGCCCACAACAACACAAGATTCAATTACTACCACGGACATTTTTGCGTATAAACTCACAAACACGTACACCCAAAATCACAGTTTTCACAACTTTCCACGTGGTCAAGACTACATATACAATTAAGACAAAATGAGGGGGGGAAAAAAGACATACATGCGCACGCACACACATAAATCAAACCTGCCGATTCAAGTTGGCACATAACAGAAAAAGGCTGCATGTGGAAACAGGAACAGCGAGGATACAATTGGTTCATGAATCAAATGCAGTATTGGCATTTTTCAAGCGGGAATAGTGCAGTAGTTGCGAAACTGAAGTGCCTTTCAGCGTAAAATCCCACATATGCATAGCACTTTTTTGTAAACTTGACCATTTTCCAGCTCCATGAATTTATTGACCAGACAGCCCAAAAAGCGTCTCTAAACTGACATGTAAAACAATTTTTATCAAAAAGCAAACACAACACGTTGTTTGTAGTAAAACGTCCGTCCGCCCGTCCGTCCATCCATCCATCACCTGCTACCAAATGAAGCTCACCAGTACTTTGACATACACTGTATATGACTAAAATGGCTGGGCCATATGAGAACCTTTGCCAGACTGCCATGCTGTTCTTCAAATTAAAAAAAATCAAAAATGCAAAATAAAACAGTGTCACATTTCATACATTGAGCATGACCCCTGTATAAAAAGTCGCCCCGACCCTGGAACACATTTAATAACCTCTATTACCCCTCCCCTCCCCACACATTTGTTCCTTCACAATCGCTTCTTAAGTAAAAATAAACAGGTTGTAATATTGACTCAAACACGGCAAGAAACTTTTCTCTGTGGTATTCAGATGTATGATCCATCACTTCATATTAAGACAACATGGATGCAAACAGATTCATCGGGACAATTAAAAGCTATCTACGGCATATGCGGTTCCGAATTCATCACAGTATGCTTGTTGAGAACGCTTACATTCTGCGATATTATTAGTTGCTTCTTTGGCCTTGGCGCGCCATTACAATTACAAAATGACGTCTCTAGAGTCCGGAATGCGTGACAAGAGAATTCATGAACTCGCCATCATTAACATTTGTTCGGGGCAAACAGAGATGACATTTAATTTAAAACAATTGAAAATAAACATGAGCAGGATTATTTGATCACAGCAGGGGGGGGGGAAAGGTTGATCTACTTAAAATGTTTAGTCCAATTAGTCCCTGAGAATAGTGTTGTGTATCCATGGTAGGAGACATTCCTGTAATATTATACACACAGCGTGGACTTAAGTACTCATAACAGATGTCACCTCACCGCCACCCGCTCAGACATTTTAACTACCTGTTTGGTGGTCTGTCCCAAAACCTTTACTCAATTAGGTTGAGTATGAGGACTATTTTTACACCCGGTGTGACTAGAAAACAAAACTGAATAAAACAGGTCATAGTGTTGTACACGCACTGGTGAAATAATTGAACATCTTGCAAAATAGAGGACTTGGTTTTTGTGGAATACGTGGTACCGCCAAGGTCTAACTAGGGGGATATCGGCGCCTTGGCAGGCTTCGTTTTAGTCTTTTAACAATATTAAGAAAATACTTGTGTTCCAGTGTCATGCTAGTTAGCAATGACGGTGGTGTGAAGTCAAGGAAGAAATTGTTTGCCACAAAGGGAGGAAGTGGGTGAGTATTTTGAAAGCTTGCCTTGCTCCGTTTACTGATTCCATTAGATTTCTTTTTATACTTGTACAACAGTTAACTGTTCAAATGTGACTTTACCCTGACCTGGACACTCTTTCAAAATGAATGTTTTGACCTTTGAGGTACCGCTGTAGCCAGGACAATCATGCAAACAAAGGCTTGACATTTTTGATGTTTGACTATGAACTCGACCCGCAGAAATTCTAGTTGGGACCTTTGCATACCGATAAGAGGGAGCGCCGCCGCGTCTACTCGTCCATGGTCTCCAGCTCGAATATCCGATTCATCCGCATATTGAGCAGGCGGAGCTGAGTCTCCATGTGGTCTATCTTCTCCTCCATGGAGCCGGTGCCGCGTCGCCAGTACATGCCCACGGGACCCGTCATGAAGTACAGCACCAGGATGACGCACAGAGGCAACAGCGTGCGCTCTGGGTCGCCCTCGAACTTTTGCAGCAAGTACAGGCAGGCCAGGGTCAACAGAAGCACGCGCGCCATCCAGAAGAAGCGGCCAAAGACGACGTGCAGCATGTAGAAGACGCCGCCCAGAAACACCGACAGCAACCACAGGCCTGCTAGGGCACCGGCCACGAGGGGCAGGGCGCGTGCCGGGTTGCTGCTCAAGGATGCCGGGCTGAAGTAGTGACTCAAGTTGGACGCTGCACATGGAAGGGAGAGGAACTGAGTTCAGATGAGCGCCTGGATTTGAGATCACTTTGAGAAATGGCATCTATTCAATAATACATGAATAATAATAATATATGAGGCAATAATACAAAGAGCTACATTGAACTTACAGTCAATGCCCATAATATCAAGGAGATCCGTCCAGATTTTCCAGATGGTGTCAAGGAAGGAGTCTACGCCATGTACAAAGCGCTCTGTTGCTTTGGAGAAAAACTGGAAGAGAACAGGCTTTAAAATATCTGGTTCACAAATAGTTTTTCCTTTTCAAAATAGAGGGTGAAATCATTTGAGGGTAATTGAGTAATAATTCCTCTCGCCTGGTAATTGTTTTAAAATTGAATGGACATTGTGTTTAGTTTATGTATGATCCAAGGGACGTCGGTGGTACCTTTCGATGCAACCCAATTCTGTTCTGCCACCTGTGCCTTAAGAAATCTGGTGAGTCGAACGACGCCGGTCACTACAATCGCGTCTAGCACATTTGGGTTTAAAAAAATAAAATAAAAAATAGACAGGGGTTTTTATTACCGGGGGGGGGGGGGGGGGGGGGGGCTGAAGCAGCTTCCGCGCACGCAGAGAGCTCGGCGCCGGAAGTAGCGTCAAATGTTCAGGTAGCTTGATCAGAGCGTAACGTCACAAATTGATTCAGCTACATTTTAGTGTAACATGTCAAAAATAAGCTTGCGTAAAGGATCGTTAAGCCCAACAGACGCTCTAGTAGATCGTCTTTATTTCGAGGGAGAATTCCGAATTTAATGAGTTTCCAAATGGCATCCTCGTCCAGACAGATTCCCCCCCTCCCCCGAATGATCTTGATCTCCTCGTTGGTCACATATGCATCATACACGCACAAGAATCAATCAATCAATCAATCACTCGTTAAATCCCGCACGTTCACCTTGTAGAGGCATCGGATGTTATCCTCCCCGAAGACGTTGCTCAGCGTCTGGTAGATGCCGTTGGCCGCCCGTCGGAAGCTATTCTGGCTGCTGGTCCGGCTCCTGGCCGCTTGGGCCGTCGAGAGCACGGATGCGGATAGCACCAGGAAAAGCAAAACACTTGTGGACGCCTTCATGTCTCGTCTAAATGTTATGACGTAGAAGATGCTGCAGGAAATCTGCTGTAGTATCAGGCAATCGAAGCTTTGCCGTGAACGTTGACGATGGGGGACCACGTTGCGTTCAGCGATCCTCGGAGATCACAACTTTCAATTCTCTTCAACAGGGCTTCGGGCAAGAAAATCCCGGCAGTGCCAATTTGTCACCAGAGGAACGCAACCTTCTTTTTCTTTGGCTTATCTATCTACTAAGTTACCCTATGAATTAATGCTTACTCCAAAATTTGAATAAGGTTCGCTTATTCCGACAACGGTTGTGTTCATGGACGCACCATTCAAAACTCACTGCTGCCCTCTAGTGAGATGGCTAGACGCAATTTTAATGCATCTACATTGGCCCAAAGTACATGCACAAACCAGACACGGCGTCAGCATAAAATTAAAAGTATGTATAGATATAGAATTGTACGTATATCAGAAAAAACGCTAAGTGAAAGTTGAGGAGTGGTTTTAGGCGTGAGCTGCTGAGTCCTTTGAATGCATGTGCACACTCACCCCCTAAATCCATCCATCTTCTATACCGCTTGTCCCCACGGGGGTCACAGGTGTGCTGGAGCCTATCCCACCAGTCATCGGGACACCCTGATCTGGTTGCCAGCCAATTGCAAGGCACACAAAGACGAACAACCATTTGCGCTCGCGCCTAGAGAAAATTTGGAGCGCTCAATCGGCCTAGCAAGCAAATTTTTGGGGGGTCGACGTGTGAGGAAACTGGAGTGCCCGGAGAAAACCCACGCGGGCCCGGGGAGAACATGCAAACTCTGCACAGGGAGGGCCGGAGGTGGAATCGCACCCTCCTAACTGTGAGGCGGACGTGCTACCCAGTGCGCCGCCTGAGTGACGTCATGTTAAAAATTAAATGTGTGATACCTACCGAACCGTACGGCAAGCACAAACAAAGCACAAACAAACAGTCGGCATTTTGGGTTCATTAGGAGCAGATGGGCGTTGAAATCTGGATGATTTCTCATAACTAAAACAAACGTTGCAGCAAAAACAACATTTTTTACAGCATGAATCAGCACAAATGAAGCACAAACGAAACAAACTGTTTTCCTTGAATTTTGCGCGGGGTGCAGGGGTGGGGTTTACTTGTCTGAAAAAGAGGAGTGGGAAGACGTACGACATGCTTTTGAATATTTTCAGGCAAACAGTTTTGCTTTCATATACTTGGATTTAGTTATTTGTATTTACTGTTAAACGAGTTGACTGCTTTTCGCTGTTGTTCACGTCCAGAACATTTACAAAGTCACAAAAACTAAAGGAATCAAAGGTTTTTTTTTTTTTTTTTTTTTTTTTTTTTAATCCTTTTGGTTATGCACACACGCGCGCGCAACTCCCCACGTCGCTTGAGAGTGCTTTGAGATGACTAGCATCAAAGGTGACGTGTTTGACGTACGGCGGCGTGTGGGCGTGGCCAGCCTCTGGATCAGAGCAGGGTGCACGGAACGTTCATTCTTGGCTAGAATCTACTGAGAGAGACTTATCATTTCTTTCCTCCCGACTGCAATCGTTGCGACCCTCAGTGAGGGGTTCAGATTTTCCTCCAACATGTGGAAAGAACTAAACCGTGTTCTTCTCCAGATGGCCATATTTTGGACATGTGCTTCAGGTAAGCAATTTGTATCTTTAGTCCATTGAAACAACAATAAAGAGCTGGAATGTACTGTACTGTGAGTTAGCATGACTGCATCTGCTTATATTCTAACATTACGGTGCCTGAGATAAGAAAAAAAATCATTGCAATGTCACACATTTGGACGACAAAAACTTTGAGGAACTTTGAAGAATCTTCATTATTCGGACACTTTGATGTAGTTGCTGTGTACGTCAGTTCTCCCGGACCGGACCTTTCTTGTTATCGAGGCTTGCCTTTATCATCATTTTCATCACTATGTGGGAAGCCGTTGTGTCCGAACATACGAGCAACTTGACTTTGAAAGGACGAGCTAAAACCGTTGAGTCAAGTGTCTTTGCGTTTTCTTACGAGCCCCGCTTGTGAATTTTAAGTGCGCGCTGGCTGTCAGGATGACGTATTGAAGTTGAGCATATAACTTCAAAATATCCAATCTAAAATTGGCCCTTTTATTTTGGAAGCCGAATGTGTTTTTACTGGGCTTTTCCTTCCATCTCTTTTTTCCGTGTTTACTTTTGTTTTTCTTTCGCTCTGTTCTTTTAAAAAATGTTTTTATTCCTAAAACATGGGCACGCTTGGAATTCAGGAGCGGCTGATTGGACTTTGTGACACTTAGATGAGTTGCACCGTTAAGGTTTAAGACACAGAATGACAATAAGACACAAGAAGAAGAATAAATGATATATAATAATAATAATAGTGATCATAGTGATACTAGTTTAATAATCATAAAAATAATACATTTATTATTATTATTATTATTAATAATGATGATAATAATAAATAAGAATAATCATTTCTTACAGCCCTGAAAACAATATATTATGCACATGTGTATATAGACAAGATATTTCTTGGCGCCCCTATGATACGAATATTTTCATGATTTATATGAGCTAATTATAATGAATAATAATTCATCTTTATTAGTCATTATTATTAATAGTTTCTGACAGTCCTTGACAGAGTATTAGCAATCATTTCTTACAGCCCCTTTATACAATAGATATTTCTTAGCACCTCTGTTGTACAAAAAAATCATGGTTATTATGATCTAAATATAGATTATAATCATTATCTTATATTAATTGTAATTATATTATTAATAATACACCTTCGTGTCTGGTCTGTTATCATCACACACCAAAAAGTTGCAACACAGTTGTGCAGTTCATAATATCGCTGTGCATCATCAAAATGTGTCGGCATAATGTTTTCAAAGATTGCAAAATTGATTTTATGAGACTCTTTCAATGCGTGTTCATTTCTCCTAGTGAATCGCAGGGCGCATCTGAAGAATTGCATTTGCCCCTAAGAGTCCATGCTTATTAGGATTGATTAATTGATTGAGGCCGCAGTTTAAAAGCCCTTCTCCATGAAACATTCAGTCAGGCCTGGCTTGCTTGCTTGGCTTTGTACTTTGATATAAGGAAGGGCGGGTGGACGGGCTTCTTGAGCTAAGAAGAGGGGAGCGGTCCAACTGTTGCAACGTGTTCCATTCGATTGATTTGCGTTGTGCTTTAGCACCCTCCAGTGGTGAAATGTGCGATGACCTGATTTGAGCTTAGCTCATTGGTCATCGATATGCCTGCCACACGTGCGTAACTGGTGGGTGGGGTATTTGCTGAGGGTGACCACCTCCAACGTTTGGTTTATGTTTTATAAGCATTTTTAATTTTATTGCTTAAATCGCATTTTCTCGGCGAGCTGAGCGCTTTTTCTGAATTGTGCCGCTCCCGTCACTCTGGTTAGGTTGGCATCGAAAAAAACGCTCTCGGGTCTTTAGAGTGCCGAGTTATTCACTGCGCATGAAGAAATGACCACCTCCAACGTTTGGTTTATGTTTTATAAGCATTTTTAATTTTATTGCTTAAATCGCATTTTCTCGGCGAGCTGAGCACTTTTTCTGAATTGTGCCGCTCCCGTCACTCTGGTTAGGTTGGCATCGAAAAAAACGCTCTCGGGTGCTTTAGAGTGCCGAGTTTATTACTGCGCATTAAGAAATGACCACCTCCAACGTTTGGTTTATGTTTTATAAGCATTTTTAATTTTATTGCTTAAATCGCATTTTCTCGGCGAGCTGAGCACTTTTTCTGAATTGTGCCGCTCCCGTCACTCTGGTTAGGTTGGCATCGAAAAAAACGCTCTCGGGTGCTTTAGAGTGCCGAGTTTATTACTGCGCATTAAGAAATGACCACCTCCAACGTTTGGTTTATGTTTTATAAGCATTTTTAATTTTATTGCTTAAATCGCATTTTCTCGGCGAGCTGAGCGCTTTTTCTGAATTGTGCCGCTCCCGTCACTCTGGTTAGGTTGGCATCGAAAAAAACGCTCTCGGGTGCTTTAGAGTGCCGAGTTATTCACTGCGCACGAAGAAATGACCACCTCCAACGTTTGCTTTATGTTTTATAAGCATTTTTAATTTTATTGCTTAAATCGCATTTTCTCGGCGAGCTGAGCGCTTTTTCTGAATTGTGCCGCTCCCGTCACTCTGGTTAGGTTGGCATCGAAAAAAACGCTCTCGGGTGCTTTAGAGTGCCGAGTTTATTACTGCGCATGAAGAAATGACCACCTCCAACGTTTGGATGATGGGATCTTTTAAGTGGAACAACTTGCACCATTGGTGTCTGACGACATACTTTTTGCCCCACTGTACATCTGAAGCTTAGTATCATCACTTTGGGGCCATTGTGTGCAATCCTTGGCAGGCGTAAGTGATGCTTTTATGCAAACAATCAGCAGCATGGCGCTGGCTGGACCCAAAAATGAAGGACAGGCCCACCCCACCCCTGACAGAATCCTCGTGCATTTGGTTCAGATGCCCCCAATGAAGAGCACAGAATAAAAACATGCAAGTGTTCCATCAATGTGTTCTGCTCTGTTCGCCTGATCCCCAAATTGTGCCTTCAGCGAACAAGTGTGCTCCCGGGTGGCTCGAGCACGGCTCCAGCTGCTACAAGAAGGGGGGGACGCACACCGGTTGGCTGGGGGCCCGGCACCACTGCGTCTGGCAGGGCGGCGACCTGCTCTCCATCACCTCCTCGGCCGAGGAGGACTTTGTCAAGGGCATCATGGGCAACACCCGCTTCTGGCTGGGACTCTCCAACCAGGTGAGACGGAAGCAGTCGTGGACTCGGCAGCGACAACTGGAACTGTTTTCTTTTTTGCCCCCCAGAAATGCGACAACATCTTGTGTGACTTCGAAGGCGGGAGCCAGAAGCTGACCTGGTCCGATGGCGAGACAACGACATACACCAACTGGGCCTCAGACCAATTTAAAAGGTAAGAAGTCACATCTCCGCATGCTGTTTTCAGGCGGACACGCGTAAAGGTTCTGGAACCAATTTTGAGAACGAGCACTCAAGGAAAAATAGGAAAATGTTCCTTTTTATAATCTACCGACAGCGCCGACGTCGCGTCCTGCGCCTACGTCAACCAAGGAGCTGTGCATTCGCCTGGGAAGTGGAGGTCTGGCTCCTGCGCTTCCTCGTTCGCCTACATGTGCAAACGGTCGAGTAAGTCTGCACGTCCGTGGTCACGTTGCTGATGAAAGGTGAGATGCGCAAACGGGTCTTTTTTTGCAGGCTGCCCGGAGGGACAGCCGTGTACCGCCAATAGTGTTACTGCTGTAATGAAGAGTGAGTTGCAGCACGCTTATTTGCGCTTTAACCATCTCGTCGTGGTTTCCTCCTCAATGTTTTTCCTTGTGGCCTCAGCTTCCGACTGCGACGATGGCAACTTCCTTTACGGCAATGATTGCTATTTTTTTCACCCGGCGCCTAGAAGTTGGGAGGATGGCGAGAAGTTTTGTCTCGCCCGGCGAGGCCACCTGGCGAGCATACACTCTGATCAAGATGGCCGATTCATTAGGGGTGAGCACCAAGAAGAACCGCCACAGTCGTCATTTGGCTTAAGCTCTTCTTGCCCTGAAGCTCTTGTTCTCCTTCCTTTCATCAAGATCATACAGTTTACGAAGCAGTTTGGGTGGGAGAAAAGAAGAAGTGCAACAACTACGAGAGGACTGATGGAACACCTTTTTTTGTAAGTGGATTGCTGAAGGTCTTTGGAAAAGTCATGTTGCAGGCATCCATCCGTCTTGTCTAGAGGCATGGGGCAGCCGCTTACAAAGTATTGGCGCTCTAATTTTAGAGAGGAGGCGGTTAAGATGATATATCCTGGACGGTGGCTCGGGTTTCTTTAGGTCTTCAGGGTCAGTTGCTTTGTGCACGTTTTGGGTTGCCAGGGCGGGCGGGCACAATGTTTTATTGCAATGTTCATACTACTTTGACTGACAGGGTTAGTTGCTTTGTGCATGTTTTTCCCAGACATTTATTTGGGTTGCCAGGGCGGGCACAATGTTTTATTGCAATGTTCATACTACTATGACTGACAAAGTGAACCCAAAAACCAAAGTGAAACTTTAATGAGAGAAGGTACGAAAACGCTGCAAGTGAGGAAATGCGCCGGGAAGATGACTACATTGAATGCAACACGCTAAAGTTCTGTCCAAAATCTCATCCGCAGAACTACCCAGAAATTAACACCTACTACTCCAATGGTGACTGTTCATATTTGTCAACCAGCGCAACCCTGTACAGAAACGTTCCTTGCCACAAGACATTCGCTGTGGTCTGCAAAACAGGTGCAAACGTCCCTCCCGAGCGCCCCTTTTGGATGCGTGAAGCATTTGCTCATATTCGCTCCCCTTTTTCTGCAGCCAAGCGCGGAGGGCCTCCACAGCTGCCACCATTAGTCGGCCAGCCGGGTAGGTGTCCCGCACTGCCGCCGTCTTACGCTGTCTTGCGCTGTCTTACGCCGTCTGGCTCGCAGAATGGACTCAGAAATGCGGCTGGTGGCTGAACAACCCAACCAACGACTTCTGCTACCTGATGATCCGCCAGCCCACCGAGACCTGGCAGGAGGCGCAAGCCAACTGCCAACACCTCCACGGGAACCTGCTCAGCATCACCGACCGCGAGGAGCAGATCTTTGTGCATGGTAGGCGGCCATGAATTGAAATATTGGCCATGAACAAGTTGTTGTTGTTGTTATATGTTCATTTTGAACCTATTTAAAACATGAAAATAAAACACCACTTTATAAAGTGCCATATCTAAGTCACTGAAACAAACAACCCAAAAACCACAACGACAAAGAATGCTCGAGTAGGAGGAAGCAGAGCTGTTTAGATACCCACCCTAATCCGTTCAACACATAAATCAATAAAACAAAAGTAGATACACTTTCAGATTCCTTTTTGCCTGTGTGTAGTCAGTTTTGTCTTGTTTTTCCTCATACCATAAAAAGTGCGTTTGTATGCTCCTTGTTATTTTTCCTATTGCTTGACTTATTCGGCGTTACCCCGTATTTCCGCACAGTAGTTCAGATATGGCAATATGTAGGTGTCTAGAGTCCGGACTGCTTCTTGCTTTCCTCAGAATTGCAATAACCTTTGACATTTGTGTTTTTACATGATTAATTCGTGTGTGATTTCCAGCAGCTTTGTATTGTCAACAGTCACGCCCAGGAATTTTCCTTCAGAAACTCTTTCTTTCATACCATTGTCAATTTTCACTTTGATTTATACCTGAAAAAAGATTTTGCTGTTGGCAGTTTGGTTTTACATTAAATTCATTTCTGTGGCGATTGTTGGTTTCCATAAGCTGCTGTAAATTGTCCCCAACGCAATAGATGTTTGTATCATCATCATTTCATGATGTTGGATACACAAGTCGTTGAAGAGGACCAAGGGCAGAGGTTGTTCACCTGTTATGGGATACATGATCTCCAGACTTTTTACAAATTGCTGCCTGTTGCTTAAGTAGCTCCTCAGCCAGTCCATGATGCCGTGATTTACTGGGTCAAATGCTTTTGGTTGATGAAAATCCCAATAACTTGTTTTTTGATCATCTGATGTTCTCAACTTGTTTTTTGATCATCTGAAGTTGTCTATAAGATCCATTCGTGTCCTTCCGGAATCCATATTGACTGTCAGCTAAAAGCTTTTTTTTTTTCTTCTTTTTCTTCAATCTTGTTTTTCTGTGAACAGTCAAAGATCTTGGAGAACAGAGCGAGTAGAGATACGGCCAGGCCTGTAATTCATGTAATGGTACCAGTCTATCCCCACATTTACTTGAGCTATTTTCATGTCATTGACCAGATGAAACGCTTCTGCAATTTCACCGCTCACTTTTCTTATTCATTGTAATCAGTTGAGGTTTTGTTTTGTAATCAGTTGAGGTTTTGTTTTCACTTCTCTTTACAATCTCTACTACTTCTTTGGTGCCAACCGCACCAAGAAATATTTAAGCCTTTCGCTATATATACACACACATATGCAATATCTGCATTTTTTTTTTTTGTCAGATGCTGGTTGAGGTCTGATCCCCTCAGGCGTCTACCCTGTTTCAGTAGCTCCAATTTGTGTTTGCAAACCGCACTGTTATTGCTGCTTTGGTTTTAATATTTCTCGATGGTCCCCCTGTCTTAACTCAATTCCTTTTGAGCTGAGAAAGTCGATCACCCGCAGCTCAACGGATGACTCGTCCTCCTCGCTCGGCTCCTCTTGATGATGTCGTTCATTCTGGTACAGGTTACATCAGGGCTCTGATGAAAGCATCCTCTCTGTGGTTGGGCGCCAATGTCCCCATCAGTGCCGAAGGCGCGTGGGATGACGGAGCCTCGTTCACTTACGTGCACACGACTTCAGGTCTGCCGGAGACGGTTGTCTGCTGCCATTTGGAGGAACGGAGGAGCACTGAGATCTTCTCTCCCGCCCCCCAGGTACCCCCGAGGATAATTGTCTCTCCTTCCTCACTGGCAACGGCAACTGGCACTACGACTCGTGCAACGAGGAGAGAGGTTACGTCTGCAAGAAGAAAGGAAATGGTAAGTGAGAGGCAACGCCCCACCGACTGACTGTCATCGCCCCTTGACGTCTGTCTGTGCCTTGACGTCTGTCTTTTCCTTTCGCAGTAAAAGACGCTACGCCGGCTCCTGACGGTAAGTCGCCTTCGACTGCGTCGAAAACAATGACCCTGGATGCCAACCGACAAATTCTGTGCTTTTTTGTTTTTATGAAGTACTCCACCACAAATGTTTTTTTGCATCATTTTACCTTGTACAGCGGCACTTTGGTTGTTTCTCAAGCGCCAAGGTGAATGTTCGGGAATCCTTTCAAAATGTAAACGTCTCTGATGCCATTCGGCTAAGCTAACCAAGTCGAGTACCGGATCCTTTCAATTTGCCCGAGAAAATGTAGATTCGGCCAACCGTGAGCCGCAAATTGCCCTTTGCTCAAAATGGTGGACTGGAGGGCAAAAACAGGAGTGTGCTCTGATCTGTTCCCCAAATTGTGCCCTCAGCCAACAAGTGTGCTCCCGGGTGGGGCGACCTCGGCACCAACTGCTACAAGAAGGTGGAGGAGCCCAACGGTTGGCTGGGGGCCTGGCACCACTGCGTCGGGATGGGCGGCGACCTGCTCTCCATCACCTCCTCGGCCGAGGAGGAGTTTGTGAAGGGCACCATGGGCAAGGACACCCCCTTCTGGCTGGGACTCTCCAACCAGGTGAGACGGAAGCGCAAGCGGCCGTCGACTGCTGCGACAAGTGGGACTGTTGTTCTTTTTCCCCCCAGAAATGCGACAAGTTCTGGTGTCGCTTTGAAGGCGGGAGCCAGAAGCTGACCTGGTCCGATGGCCAGACAATGAATCACACCAACTGGGCCTCGAATCAACTCGAAAGGTAAGACGTCACAACTTTGCATGTTGTTGTCAGGCGGGGGAGCCAATTTTGAAAAGGGCCACTTGGGGAAAGGGAAAAGAAAAAAAAAACGGTAATTGCTTGTTTCTTTTCTCCCGACAGCGCCGACGTTGCGTCCTGCGCCTACGTCAACCAAGGGGGAATGGGTGAGCCCGGCAAGTGGCGGTCTGGCTCCTGTCTTTCCTCGTTGGCCTACATGTGCAAACGGCCGCTGAGTAAGCCTGCACGTTTGTAATCAGGTTGACTTTGGAAAGAGAAAAGCTCAAACAGGTCTTTTTTTTTCATGCAGACTGCCCGAAGTGTTCGCCCAAAAGTGGTCCTGCTGTAATGAAGAGTGAGTCGCAGCACACTTATTTGCACTTGAACATCTTGTCATGGTCATGTTTTTCTTTGCGGCCCCAGCCTCCGACTGCCACAAAAACACCTTCCGCTATGGCGATTATTGTTATCATTACGAGAAGACGGTTAAAACCTTTGAAGGTGCCGAGAAATTCTGTCTTGGCTGGGGAGGCCACCTGGCTAGCGTCCACTCCAAGGAAGAGGCCCAATTTGTGTATGGTGAGCACCAAGAGGAACCGCCGCAGTCGTCATTTGATTGAAGCTCTTCTTGCCCTGAAGCTCGTGTTCTCCTTCCTTTCCTCAAGATCACTCGCAAACCTCAATATCTGCTTTTGTGGGACTCAAGAAGGAGGACGACGACTACGAGTGGAGTGACGGAACAACTTACGTAAGTGAAATGCCTTTTGAAATGCCGAGGAAGGGCGTTGGGAAGCCGAGCAGACAGAGTCCAACATGCTCATGTCGTCCGCAGGACAACAACATTTGGAAAGATGGCACCAAGGGGGACTGCGCGTTCCCAAATTCTGCTGGGGAGTTGAGTGCCAGCTCCTGCACAACGGAGCGGCCATTTGTCTGCAAAAGAGGTGCAAAGGCCCCTCCCGAGCGCTCCTTCTGCACACATCAAGCATTTGCTCATATTTGTAAACACCCCCCCCTTCCCCTACAGCCAAGCGCAGAGGGGTTCCACAGCTGCCACCATTAGTCGGCCAGCCGGGTAGGTGTCCCGCACTGCCGCCGTCTTACGCTGTCTTGCGCTGTCTTACGCCGTCTGCCTCGCAGAATGGACTGCCACATGCGGCTGGTGGCTGGACGACCCAATCAACGACTTCTGCTACCTGATGATCCGCCAGCCCGCCAAGACTTGGAAGGAGGCGCAAGCCCACTGCCAACGCCTCCAAGGGAACCTGCTCAGCATCACCGACCGCGAGGAGCAGGTCTTTGTGCAGGGTAGGCGGCCATTTGTTGGTGTCATGAATGGATGGATGGATGGATGGATGGATGAATGGATGAATGACTCGAATGAATGGTGTCGTTCCAAAATGCGCCTCATGGGCTCACTGAGCGGGTCAGTAAAGCGTATCTCTGGAAGATCCACCGAAGAGCACCCCAATCTACTGACTCTTTCAAAACCGGACTTAAAACTCACCTCTTGAGCATTTCCGTAATTCCTGTTCCCATATCCTGGTTGTCGTCCAGTTGTTTTATACTTGTCCTTGCACTTTGAGATTCTTCCGACTGTAAAGTGCGTTATAAATATAATGTATTGTTAGATCCTGTTCCACCTTTGCCTTGGGTCCACAGGTTACGTCGGGTCTCTGCCCTCTCTGTGGTTGGGCGCCGATGTCTCCACCACGGAAGATGACGCCCAATGGACTGACAGATCCCCGTTCACTTACATCCACTCGAGTGCAGGTCGGTCTGAAAGCATGTCTGATGCTTGTGGGCTGCACTTTGGAGGAACGGCGGAGCGCTGAGATCTTGTCTCCCTCCCTCCAGGTGACCCCGGAGAGGGCAAGTGTCTTTCCTTAATCACTAAAAGCAGCGTCTGGAAGCACGACACGTGCGAAGAGAAGAGAAGCTACGTTTGCAAGAAGATGAAAAAAGGTGAGTAAGCTGTGATGCTCCGCTGGCCGTCATCTGTGCTCTGACGTTTGTCTTTGCCCTGACGTCCGTCTTTGCCCCGACGTCCGTCTGTACCCTGACGTCTGTCTTTGCCTTTCTTCTTGCAGGAGTGGCAGAACCTTCGCTGTCTTCTGACGGTAAGTAGCCTGACAAAATTAGTCAGTAGATTCTGTGCAATTTTTCTTAATTCATTAAGTGCGCAAATGTACTTGAATGTTTTTCACGTTGACTCGCATGTGGCAATGTTTGTTTCACAACCGTGCTTTATAAAGGTGATTTTTTTTTTTTTGGGGGGTCATTTCAAATTGTAAACGTCTCTGATGCCATTGGGCTAACCCAGTGCTTTTCAATTATTTTCTGTGATGATGATGAAGAAAATATTTCTCGCAATCCATGTTAACATTAAAAAAAAGTAAGTAAAAAATAGATCAACTTACAATAAAGAATAACTTTATTATTAACATTGTTTTTAGTCTGTAACAGATCAAAGTGCATCACTGCCTGGAATTAAAAAATAAATTATAAGTATTCAAACTATAAACATTCTTGACCAACTGCCATTTTATGATGGAAAAAAATACATCCATCCGTCCATTTTCTTTACCGCCACAAACAACCATACGCACTCGCACTCACACCTAGGGACGATTTGGAGCGCTCAATCGGCCTACCAAGCATGTTTTGGGGATGTGGGAGGAAACCGGAGTGCCAGGAGAAAACCCACGCAGGCCCGGGGAGAACATGCAAACTCCACACAGGGAGGGCCGGAGGTGGAATCGCACCCGCACCCTCCTAGCTGTGAGGCGGACGCGCTACCCAGTGCGCCACCGAGCAGCAATACAAATAAATACAATAAAATAATAATAAACGTACATTATATTAAGAGCAATAAATAAGATACTCAGGAGCACAATATATAAAAAAGTGTAACCTACAAAACAAAAATAAATAAAACAATTTGTGCTGTTCTTTAATCAAAATGAGGCAGCATTCCACGGCTGCAGGTAGTATCAGCTCTTCTGCAATGGTGTTTTTGTTTTGCACTGAGCAATATGGTACGCTGCTTTATACGATGCCTACAGTGCTTGCTGATTGACTAAAGTAGCATTCACAAAGTGGGATGATTGTTGGCAACCCTGCTCAATATTTTTCCATGGTGTCCCACTGCACTTTTTTCCCCCCCTGCTCTGTGCTGTGTGTGCGAACGTTCCGTGCGCTCTCCACTGTAGAGCGGAGACTCCTTGCGCACACTCTTCCAGTGATACCGCCACCTACTGCAGTGGATGTCTAATTACCCTTTCATCTAGTACAGCCAAAAGAAAAGCATGTTCCCTGGTGTCACACTCGCCGCCCCCCTTGGTATCGCGCCGCACTGGGCTAACCTAACAAGTCGAGTCCCGGATCTTCCAATTTGCCTGAGAACATGTGCGAGACAAGTTTTGGCCACCCGTGACCTGCAAATTGCTCAAAATGGTGGACTGAAGAGCCAAAACAAGGAGTGTGCTCTGATCTCTTCCCCAAATTGTGCCCTCAGCCAGCAAGTGTGCTCCCGGGTGGCTCGAGCACGCCGCCAACTGCTACAAGAAGGTGGAGGAGCCCAACGGTTGGCTGGGGGCCTGGCACCACTGCGTCTGGGAGGGCGGCGACCTGCTCTCCATCACCTCCTCGGCCGAGGAGGGCTTTGTGAAGGACACCATGGGCAAGGACACCCGCTTCTGGCTGGGACTCTCCAACCTGGTGAGACGGAAGCGCAAGCGGTCGTGGACTCTGCAGCAACAACTGGAGCCCTTTTCTTTCCCCCCCCCTAACCATAACCCCCCCCCAGAAATGCGACGACGTCTGGTGTCGCTTTGAAGGCGGGAGCCAGAAGCTGACCTGGTCCGATGGCGAGAAGACGACACGCACCAACTGGGCCTCAAATCAACTCGAAAGGTAAGCCGTAACAACTTTGCATGCTGTTGTCAGGCGGAGACGCGTAAAGGTTCTGGAACCAATTTTGAGAAGGACCACTGAAGGAAAATTCCTTCTTTTTTTTTTAATAATCGACCGACAGCGCCGACGTCGCGTCCTGCGCCTACGTCAACCAAGGGGGAAGGGGTCAGCCCGGCAGGTGGAGGTCTGGCTCCTGTGATTCCTCGTTGACCTACATGTGCAAACGACCGCTGAGTAAGCCTCCACGTCTGCGGTCACGTTGCCGTTGAAAGGCGCAAACGGTCTTTTATTTTTTTGCAGGCTGCCCGAAGGGACGGACGTGTTCCCCCAAAAGTGGTCTTGCTGTAGTGGAGAGTGAGTTGCAGCACGCTTATTTGCACTTTAACCATGTGGTCGTGGTTTCCTCCTCAATGTTCTCCATTGCGGCCTCAGCTTCCACCTGCGACACGGGCAACCTACTGTATGGCGATCATTGCTACTTTTACTCGAAGCTGTACAAAGATTGGGAGGATGCCGAGAAGTTCTGTGTTGCTCAGAGAGGCCACCTGGCTAGCGTCCACTCACTGCAAGAGGCTCAATTCGTGTATGGTGAGCGCTAAGACGAACCGCCGCAGTCGTCGGTCCCACAAAGCTGCCGTCATTTGGCCGAAGCTCTTCTTGCCCTGAAGCTCTTGCTGTCCTTCCTTTCCTCAAGATCACTCGCAAAGCGTTTGGTTTTCTTGGCTGGGACTGAAGAAGAAAAGCAACAACTACGAGTATAGTGACGGAACAGCTTTTGTAAGTAAATTGCTGACGGACTTTGGAAAAGTCATTCTGCACGAGCTAGGTTGGGAAAGTTGAAATTGGAGCACAACAATTGCGCGGAGGAAGGGCGTTGGGAAGCCGAGAGTCCAACACCCTCATGTCGTCCGCAGGACTATGACACGTGGCAAAATGGCGCCACGGGGGACTGCGCGTTCCCAAATTCTGTTGGGGAGATCGGCGGCAGCCCCTGCACAACGAAGCGGCCATTTGTCTGCAAAACAGGTGCAAAAATGTCCCTTCTGAGCACTCACTCCTTCATGCATTTACTCATTCGCGCTCCCCTGCAGCCAAGCGTGGACGGCCTCGACAGCTGCCACCATTAGCCAGCCAACATGGTAGGTGTCTCGCACCGCCGCCGTCTTCTCCGCTGTCTTATGCTGTTTTGCCCTCCTGCGCCGTCTGTCTCGCAGGCTGGACTGACAAATGCGGCTGGTGGCTGGACGACCCCTCGGACGACTTCTGCTACCTGTTCAACTTTCAGCCCGCCAAGACCTGGCAGGAGGCGCAAGCCGACTGCAAAGGCCGCCAAGGGAACCTGCTCAGCATCGCCGACTCGCGCGAGCAGGGCTTCGTACACGGTAGGGCGCCATGGATTAAAATATATTGGCCGTAAACAAGTGGATCAATTCTTATTCGCCAACATGAAGCAAACGAGAAATAGAAGCTAAAGTAAATCGAAAAAGGGCGTCATGTCTTCGTACGCGGTAGGCTGGCCATGAATTTGCTAAAACCTTTTTTTCCTGCTATACCTTCCTTTCCAACTCAAAACCTGATAAACCCGAGCGAGATATGGCCAGCGTTGCTCGGTTGTTGTTGTTCTTTCTTGTTGTTGTTTCACTCTCTGTTGCAGTATTGTTAGCGCTTTGTCATGGCTGAGCCGCACCCATCAAGTTGTAGTGCAGAGTCAAATGTGAGTCGTTTTGGAATCTTGCATGTTCTCTTTGGGATCCAAAGGTTACACCAAGAGTCTGATTGGTGATGCCTCCCTGTGGTTGGGCGCCGACGCCTCCATCAAGCGTGACGGCGACAAGTGGACTGACGGATCCTCCTTCTCTTACCTCCACCCGAGTGCAGGTGGGGCTGAGGCGGTTGTCAGCTGCACTTTGGAGGAACGGATGAGCGCTCAGATCTTGTTTCTCTCCCTCCCTCCCTCCAGGTGTCACTGAAGGGGGGGAATGTCTTTTCTTGCTCACTGGCAGCGGCGACTGGAAGCGCGACAAGTGCGACAAGAAGAGAGGCTACGTCTGCAAGAAAAGAGGTAAGTGAGATGTGACGCCCCGCGGTGGACCGTCATCACGTGTCGACATCCACGTTCTGGTTCCCGCTTCTAGGAAAGACACATCAGCTGCCGCCACATGACGGTAAGTCGCCTTCAACGTCTGTGTAAAAAAAGACGGAGAGAAGTCAACGGTTGTGCTCTCACAGGCTACAAGGAGGAGCTTCTCTGCCAAGACGATTCGACATCCCTCGAATGTCCCGATGAAAGAGTCATCCGCATACGGTCGGCTTTCTATGGACGGAAGGATAGCGACGTCTGTCCGAGTGGCGGCGGATCACGCGGTAAGAATCCTCCAGTGGCATCGTTGTTTTTGGCTTGCCGTTTCTGTCAGGAGGTTTTCACACGCCGTCAGCGTTGGCGGTAACTCGTTTGTAACATATAACTCAATATCAAAATGCATCGACGTGTGAGCGATGGCAATAGAAAATGTTTATTTGACTTGGAATAATAATAGAAAACGGTAAAAAAGAGCTAAGCCGGGCGCTTTTTGGATTCCTCTTTTTCTAATAGTCATTAACCATTCAAATCCCCTACGTCCTGTGACGAGTTGAAGTCAGTATGGAAGTGTGCGAGTGAAATGGTGGTGTGTTGTCACTTGCAGGTGGCTGCAGGGTGGAAGGGGCTCTCCGTCACTTCAGAGGATTGTGTGACAACTATCAGATTTGCCCCATTTACCCTTGGGATACGGACTCCTGCCCTGGTGTCTCCAAATACCTCCGCGTCGTCTACAGCTGTGAGAAGAAAGGTGGGCTTCACATCCTGACACTTGCCGATGATGTGCCAAGGAAAGAATCCAACGGATTCCCAGATAGAGCGTCGGCTAGGAACGGGTGACCAGACATGAGAATGAATGAGCGAGCGTTCCTTCCACGTTGTCTTTTTTGTGTCTTTCCTCAGTGTGTCTTGATCGTCTGGGCATCGCTGACGGGAGAATCCCAGACCCTTCTTTTTCAGCCTCTTCCTCTGCGATCAATGCCGAACCTCACAAAGCGCGTCTGGGGGGCAGCGGTTGCTGGAGAGCCTCCAAAATGCGTACGTAAAAAAAAAAAAAAGTAGTTTGGTATCCTGTGCAATGGAATGCCTTCCGCCCTTAGTCGGCAGCTGGATCCAGGTGAACCTCGGTCAGAACTTCAAGGTGACAGGCATTGAGACCCAGAAGTGTACATACCGATTGCAAAGTTCCAGCGTATTTGCGATGCAGTTCAGTATTGACGGAGTGACTTGGTATCGCCACCCAATACAGGTGAGCGGTCGCTAACTCTCGACTTTGTCGTCCAGGCTGTTGTCGTTCATTGCAAACGCGCGTGTTTTGTTTCCAGCCTTCTGTGGGGACGTATATTCTAAACAGGCCCGTGTTCGCCAAGTACGTCCGCCTCCTGCCAAAGTTTTTGGGCCTACGCTTTGACGTCTTGGGGTGCACGTCTGACGACACCGCTCGTGAGTACGACGTTTGGAGTGCAGTGAGAAACTAGCAAGAAACGGGCTTTGATTTTCCCTTCTGACCCACAGACATCTTATGCAGCAGCACAGCCACCGACCTCAGCCTCGACGGTTCAATGACGTGAGTCAGACCTGGTATGACGTTTCTTGCCAAAAAGCCTCCTCCTTACTAAACAAACTACTTCCGCAGGGTGCGGTGCCCACTGGGCTGCGCCCAGGCCGGCTACAAGGTCTATGGAACAGGAATCTACGACCAAGTATGTTAATTAGCGCACGACCTGCAAGCGGCGTTCTTGTTCTATGTCTGAAACGTTCTCTGAGTGCAGGACTCAAACATCTGTGCGGCTGCTATTCACTCGGGCATCATTGACATCGGAGGAGATGTGACTTTGCTGAAGGAAGTGCCACAGACAGCCTACAACAGCTCCACCTGTAACGGAATCGTCTCGAAAGTGTGCGTGGTCCGCTTTCACTGGCGAGTCCACTTAAAGATGCCCGGCTCATTCTCATTTCACTGTCTGCAGATATGTTAACAAGTCTCCGTCTCCGTCTTACACTTTTGAGGTGTACACGGGTGAGTAGACCGTCCAGAATAGAAAGCATTTCTTCACGTGACGCCATCTTGCGCGCAGAGCCGACATGCTTGGGACCTGACTGGGAGGAGTTTGCGGACTTCTGCTACAAACGTTTTGATGGTACAAAGACGTGGTACGGCGCTCGACACTTCTGCTGGGGTCTCGATGCCAATCTGGTGTCCATTCGCTCCGAGGCTGAGCGGGATTGGCTGCAGGACCTCTTGAAGTCTGGTGCGTCGCTCACATTGGCTCGATATCTGCCATATCTGGAAAGCCATTGAGAACTCTGTTGCTGTTTGTCCTCTGCAGCCCCCGGAGACACGTGGACCGGACTCAACGACCTGGTCAATCGCGGCAGATTCGTGTGGTCGGACCGCCAGAAGGTGACCTTCGCCAACTGGGCTCCGGGAAAACCTACCGGCCTGATGGAGAATTGCGTGACCACCTTGAGCCAGGTAGGTGCAGAAAAGATTGACCCGCTCGCCGAAGACAAGTTTAGATTTGAAATCAATCTCATTTTGACTTTTAGTCTGGCAAATGGAAGAAGATGTCCTGCATGGAATTAAACGGCTACGTGTGCAAGATGCCCACAGCGCGTTATCCGGTGGATTTGGGAAGTGCCAATGGAAGTTGCGAGTAATCCTATGAATGCAATTGACCTTGCATGATCATTCTGCTTGGTTTACCATGCCTTTTGATTGACTGATTGATTTACCATGCATTATTATGATTGATTAACCATGCATGAGTCGTCTTGTTAGTTACCATGTGTTATTATTCTGTTTAAGTTACCATGCATTCTTCTTCTTGACTTAACATGTGATATTGTGATTTACCATGCATTATTATTATTCTGTTCAATTTACCATGCATTATTATGATTGAACCATGCATTAGTCATCTTGTTAGATTTACCATGTGTTATTATTCTGTTTAAGTTACCATGCATTGTTCTTTTTGACAACGTGATATTATGATTTACCATGCATTATTATTATTTTGTTCAATTTACCATGCATTATTATGATTGATTAACCATGCATTAGACGACTTGTTAGATTTACCATGTGTTATTATTCTGTTTAAGTTACCATGCATTCCTCTTTTTCTTGACTTAACATGTGATATTATGATTTACCATGCAATATTATTATTTTGTTCAATTTACCATGTTGTTATTCTCTTAGATTTACCATGCATTTTCATAATTGATATTTCATTTACTTATTGTTAAATTTACCATGCATTATTATTCCATCTGTTGTTTGACCATGTTTAATTGACCCCAAAAAAACAATAAAATAAGAAAGACAATTGGTGTCACCTCTTGAATAGTTTACTGATTTGGACAGGGCAATTTTTTAATCTGGTCAATTAGATCATACTTTATTATTCCTGATGTACGACTATTAGTCAGACCTCATGACGCCATTTGGGTGCATTTTTGCATGGCTCTTTGTAACAATCTGGAAAAAGAGATGTACTCTATTGCTTTCCACGTCATGAAATCCATCCATTGTCCTGAAGTGCTTATCCTCACGAGGGTCGCGGCTAGCCTATTCCAGCTGGGGGCACATCCTGAACTGGGTGCCAGGCAGTGGCAGGACACACATCATTCCCATCACCCCCCTTCCAAAAAATAAGAAAAACTAGTAGGAGCGGTCAATCGGCCTATCATGAATGTTTTTGAAACGTGGGAGGAAACCTACGCATGCAGACATGCAAACCCCACACGAGATGGCACTAAACCTGCGCCCAACGTACTGCACAAATCGAGCTGACTTTGACTTTGACTTTTGATTAGATATCAAAATTCCACCACACTAGTGTCATGTTAAAAAAAAAAAAAAAAAGTCACAAGATGACAACCATGCAAACAAATTGATGGCATCATGACCCCTGACTGTTTCATGCAAAGATGTGCACTGCACTTTTGAAGCACTGAACCGAACTGACCCAAATTGCAAATAAGCTACATAAAATACATCTGTTTTTTTTTTTTTTTCATGCTCACTGTGGTACCTCTTTCTTTTTTTAATTTTTTTGCTTTTGAAAGCTTTTGATTGTACAGACCACTAGTGGTAATGCTAGGATTGGACAAACCTTCACACATCATAATACAAGGGAAGCAAACTAACTCAAAACATACATTTAGCATATGCAAGCAGAAATAACAAATGGTCACACCATAAAGATTTAATTGGAGGCAAACAATACTATAAATATCATAAGCACACAATATAGTATAAAAGAACCAGGCACGTGCACTCATAGGAGGCAGATGAGGCAGTGCCTCACCTTGCCACCAGGGGCGGTAAAGGGTTTCCTCAACCATAAGTTGATAAAAAATGAATAATATAATAAAACATAATATAATATCTGTCCTATGGTCTATGCTTTTAATGCAATTTTGGTGTGTTTCCTAACCATTTGGATCATTTTCATAGTCAAAATAGCTGTATTTCTTGTTCAAATAACAACGGGAGACGAGAATCATGGAGGCTAGGCAGTGACAGGTTGTGCCGCTCAGGGCGTGCGTGTGAGCGTGTGCACCACTCACACACTGTACTGAGCGCGTGCAAACGGTGCGTGCTTGCTTGCAGTCAGCGGGTGAAAATACGAGCCTTGAGGCAGCCAGTACCTTTGCCGCGAAGATGGGGCGATAGTGAGCTAATAGTTCATGACACGAGTAAACGCGAGAGTAAATTACGAAGAAGAAAAAAAGAGAAAAGAAAAACAACCAACAACATTCGGTGCTAACGCGTTGCTATTTGGCTTTATTTTCCCTAAAAATGGAGGATATAATCTCGAAAATGTTCAAAACTTGACTTTCAGTCAAAGCAAGAAATCATAAGTAAGGGAAGACCAACGCCAGATTTGCGAGGATTAATTCAAACTACGGGCCTCCCGGGACGGACTGTACAACACGTTCGCTTCAAAAGGGTTGGTACTGGCTTTGTGGTTGTGCTGCAAAAAATCGTTAAAAAAAAAAACACGCGGATCAACAAAATTCTTGCTCTCCAGTGTGAGATCTCATGTGTATTACCATGTTTACCTTTTGAGTGAATCTTTTACCACACTCAGAGCAATGAAAGGGTTTTTCTCCTGTGTGCGTTCTCATGTGTTTGACCATGGTTGCTTTGACAGAGAACGTTTTACCACAAGTTAAACAACGAAAAGGTTTCTCCCCAGTGTGCGTTCTCGTGTGTATCTCGAGATTGACTTTTCGAGAAAACGCCGTACTACAAACGGAGCAAACGAAAGGTTTTTCCCCTGTGTGTGTTTTCACGTGTGACGCCATATGATGCCTTTGTGAGAAGGTCTTACCGCAAGTCGAGCAAGCGAATGGTTTTTCTCCCGTGTGCGTTCTCAAGTGCGATACTAGACGATGCCTTTCCGAGAAGGTTTTACCGCATGTTGAGCAAAGAAAGGATTTTTCCCCTGTGTGTGTCCTCATGTGTTTGACTATGTTTAGCTTGAGAGCAAATTTTTTACCACACAATGAGCAACGGAAGGGTTTTTCTCCAGTGTGCGTCCTCATGTGCGATTGCAATGTTTTCTTTTGAGAAAATGTTTTACCACAAAATGTGCAACAAAAGGGGGTTTCACCTGTGTGTTTTTTCACGTGTGATTTCATATATTCCTTGAGAGAAAACGCCTTACCACAAGTTAAGCAACTAAAAGGTTTTTCTCCTGTGTGCGTTCTCATGTGTCTAATCATGGGTCTATTTTGAGCAAATTTTTTCCCGCAAATTGAGCAGCTGAAATGTTCTTCAGCTGTGTGACATTTACGTGTGTGAGAAGTTTTCTTTTTAGGAGCTGCCTCCTCCTCTCCACAATTCAACTGCTTGTCCTCGCAATCTGCGCCATCCCTCAAAGGTTCTTCGATGCCATTGGTGTCCGACAGCGGCGATAACAGATTGTTCGGCAGTGTACCTCCACTTGGGCTCTCGTGGTTAATCTGCGACCACTGGGGTGTTTCATCTTCATCATCGTCACACTTCACAGAGACCACAATCACTGGCAACTTGCTGACATCCATTTGCTCCTCTTCCTCAATGTGGAGATGGTCCTCTTTTTTGAAGTGAGCGGGATGTTCTTCCTCCTCTTCACTCTTCACAACAGGCAGTGGCAACTTGCTGATGTCAATTTTCTCTTCTTCCTTGATGTGGGGAAGCTGGGAATTGTCCTGCTGCAAAAGCGAGCTCCTCCACTCCTGCCGAGCACTTGGCTGCTGGACATCTCCAGGACACAAGTAACACAAACACAATTTGGCACATGTCATGTGGCTCATATACATAATACTGTTGACTAAGTACTATTTTCATGAACACTTAGACCTACCACGCTACTGCACTTTAATGTTGGTCATTATGGTGGTACTTGGAGCACTATTTATTTTATTTTAGACACATTACAATTTATGTAATCGTCTTTTGGAAGAGTGATTCCCAAATATTTGAACTTTGTTTACCGTTACAATGAATGCGATTGTGTGGCAGGGGAGCACGAGATCAAATGTGTTAAATGATCAGCCAGCAAGAATGTGAGCAAACCTTGGAAGTGTGGCATTGTTTGACGTCGTTGTCGTTCGTTGCCCTCTCTCGCCGGACAAAATTGCTTCTCGTGCGACGCCATGGTTAACACGCGTATTTCGTTCGCTAAAATCTAAGAAAAGTTATTTCCAATAAAAAAGTGTGTGTACATTTGTTTCCGTTTAGGACTACTAAAATTCGAGAACATTCCAAATCAAAATTGCCTTTCGCCACAAGCCGAGCAACTGACGGGTTTTTCCTCATGCGTGTTACCATGGGTGACACTATGCTTTTCTTCAATCCCACGAATTGATTAAGTGATTGCAATTATTCCTTCAATCATCGGAATATTTCGTCGACGCCCACAATCGTTGTTCCTTATTAACTCGTTGAATATTTTTGACGTCATTGCAGAAGACGCAAGACTTGAACCTTTTCTTCTTCTTGTTCTCCCTAATCTTCTTCGTCTTCTATTTCTTCTTCGTCTTTTTAGACGGTAGGCATTTGACTAATAAGGCGCATTACCATCACCAACTGTGGTGGAGTGTAAGTTCCTCCCTCTTCACCCAGAAAAAAAAGCAACTCAACACATTCTAAACATTTCCATTTCCACATCGGTTTTCTTTATGTTATAAGAGATATGAAACCACCCCATTTTTTCCACCTTTTTAAAATTAATTTATTTTTAGACTCTTTAAAAAAAAATGTTTCAGTACCCTGAGAACCGAAACAAACAACTAACATCTAGTCATTCTTGTAATTCGATTCTGTTTATTTCCGTCATACGCGTATTTTTGTTTTAAAAAGGTCGTTTGATTGTTGATGAACGTTTCCACCAATCCCCTACAAGTGCAAGAACTGACGTTGCGCAAATTCAAAACTGTCCAATCAGCGATGAGCAGAAGGAGGCGACCCGGTTCTTTCAAAGCCGTTTGTCCAGTGCGCATTTGGTCTTGCTGTTTGGGAACTAACCGCTCTTATTTCCATGTAAACGTGCTGGAAGATAAGCTGTTCAGAAAATATGGACGAAGATGCTCCCATCAACGTTGAGAGCAGAAAAGGTCTGAAAAGCGTGTTTGGGTCAATGACGACGTTATTTAGCCTAGCTGCTAATGCTAATTATGCATTCGCGGATGACGAAGAGAACGATGATAATAGAATTTATAGTCCCCGTGTAACACGATGTATCAAAACCCTGTTGGTATGCTGTCTGTACGATATTGCTCATTAAATGTCATATTTGAACGATACATCGCAAATTGTGAGGCACGAATACTTCGTGTGTATGACATACACAGGTGTCAAACTCAAGGCCCGGGGGCCAGATACGGCCCGCCACATCATTTTATGTGGCCCGCGAAGACAAATTGTGCATCAAATTCGTGTGTCATTACTAGAATTGCAAATTGTATTTTAATATATATATATATATATATTTTTTTTTTTTAAATATTTGACCATTTTTTTCCTCGTCTGATTTGAAAACGAGTTGTTAGTTTGTTTTGTAGCTTTTACTGTATATAATATGAGGTGCTCATACATTTATTTGGGTTGACAGTTATACTGGCCCTCCGAAAGAAGCTATGACTACAATGCGGCCCATGAAAAAAAAACGAGTTTGACACCCCTGGTGTATGTTCATGCAGGGCTCGAAACTAACGATTGCCCGATTGCCCGGGGCAAGTAGCGATGGCAGACGGGCAAGTAGAATTTTTCCTCACTTGCCCGAACTTGCCCTGCCATAATACCATGTTTTCAAGCTGTAAAAAGACGATTTTGTGCATAATTTCTCGCAACTTCTGCCGCTTCTGGTCCGACATTTTGTTTTCTAGGGAGCGTTTAGTTTCTCGTGTAAGTCTGCAATACATTGATAACGGCAAAGCGCTTCGTAATTAAATGCATGCTCCCTCACCCGTCCCTGGCTCTTCTGCGCCTGCGCACCAGCAGAGCTTGTTTCCGGTTGAATTTTGGTACTACAGTAGACTAGTGTGGTTTAATTGCATCAAAAGTTCTACACTGTATTAAAACAGGCTGCAGGCACAATATGATGGAATAAAAACATATGAAGGCAAAACTTATAGTGTTGTCTTTTTTATTGCAAAAATGTGTCGGGCAAGTAAAAATCCACTCCAAAAAAATTCGGGCAAGTAAAATTCTGTTTCGGGCAAGTAACATTTTCTCCAACTTGCCCGAGGGCAACTTGGGCAAAAAATAAGCTTCGAGCCCTGTCATGTAGTCATGTTTATTCTTGATAGACCAGCAAATGACCCCACAAACTCATACACAGTTATTAAAATCCACTGGATTTAATATATGAATCTATGACATTTCGTGCCAAAAAATGAATCCAAGAGAAATGAACAAAACAGCTCAAGATGGCTTGAGGAATTTTCCTTGTAAAAAAACAACATATAAACTCCATGTAAACATTGATAGCAATTAGTCTGCCACTGACCTTTGTTTGTATCACAGAACTGCGCAAGAAGAAGTTCATGGAATACTTGAAGAATAAATCAAAGCACAACTCAATGTAAGAAGTTATGTTATCTTTCCTCAATAGGAAGTACTTCTCCTTAGTGGAAAACATTGGACACATCCTGTTTGCATCTTGGCAGAGGTCTGCTCTCTGTTGTTGAAATGATAACATTTGTCTTTACAGACTAAACGTCGATGAGCGTGCAGGGAAGAAGCCAGAGACTACAAAATTGACATCTGCATTACAGGTTTGTGACAATGAATTTTAACCGGGAGTGGAATTAAATAGCTTGAAATTGCTTTTTTTTTTTTTCTAGATTTACAACAAGCTAGCATTACTACAAGCATCCGTTTGACAGTTTAATTTGTGGCCACCTTGCAGTGCTTATCTAGCTATTTTTTTCCACTCACAATTCCGGGGGAAAGAAATGGCTTAATGACTTTGACAGACTTTATTGTCATTTTGTAAACACTTGGTGCACACAAAACGAAATTTCGTTGCATACGGCTCTCCACAATGAAATGATATTTCGGCTGAATAAATAGTGACATTACTATATAAATATGAAATAAGATAAGTATGAGTGCAGCAGTGATAAAGTATGTAAACAGTGCAGGAAACAAAAACAATATTTATAAAGTGCGCAGAGGAATGCTAAGTTGACTGTTCAACAGTCTGACGGCAGTAGGGAAAAAACTGTTGCTGGACCTGCAGCGGATGCTGCGAAACCTCTTCCCAGAGGGTAATATGATAGACTTAATGATAGTATCACGGAAATACCACGAGTTTCTTCTTTAAGAAAATATGCGACTGCAACTGAAGGGATATTTTGAATTCTTTAAATTGTTTTTAACCCCTTTTTGTCCTTGTCCTTTTAGATATCTTTCTTTTTTGTTGTATTAGTTCTTCACCTCAAAGCTTATTCTAATTCTTGATGATCACTTGAAAGCAAAAAAAAAACCAAGGGAAATAATGTCATAGTGTAGAGACATTTCATCATCTTTTGTCTTTCAGCTCATCAGGGGCAAAGAAAATAAAGCTCCTGCCACTAGTTTCCGTCATGAAGCCAAAAAAGTCCAACCCTCGGGTCTTACCGACAACCAAAAGCCCCCCAGAAAGCCATTTGTCTTTCGGAACAAAGAGAACGTACTGACTGAACGCAGTCGGCCTACACAGTCGACAGTCTGTAAAAAGCCAACAGTCAGAGGAACATACACTGTTCCCACTCTGAAGGCAAGCACTTTTCCCCCAAAAGCGCCAAAAGTCAGGATACAGCCCACAGGAAAAGTATCTTCCAATCTTTCAATGGCCAAAAACCCAAGCACTACTAGGCCAAAACCCACCGTTTCTTCTCTTCTAAAGACTTATACCTCCCGGCTGAGTCTAGGACCCATGGTGAAGACCAGGACAGGGCTCGTCCCTGCCTTAATTCATCCTCGGGTCCCGAGATCTCTCCCCGCGGCGGACGCCAAACTTGTTCCATCGAGTTCTGCTGTGACGTCCTCCAAGGCTCTGGTGAAGAAAAAGCCTCTTCACCAGAGACAAGTTGTCCCTCGAGAGCTCAAGTCCACCCTTGGTGAACAACCGCCTTGTAAAAGCAGAGCCAAATCAACGGCGGTGCCCTCGTCGCACGCACGACCTTTCGCCAGGCTCCCCGACAAAACGACCAATCAGCCTGCCAAGCGCCCGTGTCAACCTCAAGGAAGGCCGACGACTCAGAAATCAGGAGTAGTCGGACGCACGTCTCAAGCGGCGGCGAGCAGGAAACCTACGGTGGCCAAACCTAAGCTGGCTGACGTGGCTCCGAAAGGAAAGAGCGCCCCGACGGCAAAGCGGACGGAACCGTGCGCCACTGTTGTAAACCAATCCAAATTGGAGAGCAAAGCGACAAAGTCTCAAACAGTGGGGAGGAACATGGCCGCTGAGCAAGCAGAGAGAATGTAAGTACGTGGTCCTGGAGTGAGATCAGTGATCCCAAAAGTGAACTTTTGCCCAAGCAGTTCAAGATACATGTCTTAAACCAAACATTCCTGCGGCGAATGTATAAAGAGTTGACTCAGCCCGTTGTTTGCACTAGATTGTTCAATTAAACAGCAACAAGATTGCTTACCTAGTTTATCTATCTTACTGTTTTAATCTCAGTAAGATTGCTGACCTATTTTATCTCGGCATTCTATCGTCTATATTGAATCGAATATTTCTATTTTCTATTTTTTCCTTTTCCAAAAATATAGTACAGCGACAGCCCTAACAAAATGGATTTTGAAATTGGATCCCGTAACGCCTTTTATTTTTGGTGCTCGGGGCGACGTCACATTTTCTCCCTGCGGCTCCTTTTCGAAAAACTACAAAAGGGTCACTTGCGCAATCGCGTGTGAAAAGTTGAAGAATTGGCCAATACAGGATGTTGTCTGGCATACTCAGCAAAGTCTAACTAGAAATTCACGATAACTGAGACGCATGTTTTCAGGAAGAAACTGCAGGAATGGCGGGAAGCCAAAGGCATTTCTTACAAGCGCCCTCCCATGCAGACCAAGCCCTCCGTTGGACGTGTCCTCTCGCGACCCCACTCAAGCACCCTGAAGGCTCAAGAGGACGCTGGCTTGTTCATCCGTGACGTGGACAGGTCACTGTCTGACTGCATGAAGCTGCTCACTGAGGTACATGTGGCCATGGCATTCATCGTTTCCTCCGAGAGCTGGAAAGGGCCAAAATAGCCACCCACGTGTTAGGCAATGGTCCAAGTGTGCCAGTTGTCCAAGCAAACCAGACATCCAGTCAGATGTTGCGTATGTGCTCGTCTGCACTCGCGCTTTTCATTTGACCACACGTTCTACATCAGGGGTGTCAAACCCATTTTGTTCGTGGGCCGCATTGTAGTCATAGCTTCTTTTGGAGGGCCATTATGAAATGTATGAGCACCTCATATTTAGGGGTGTAACGATACATCGATTAATCGATATAATGCTCTACGATTTATTGGCATCGATGCTAAACGTAAACATCGATTTATATCGCCGTGTTTGACCTCGGACATTGGACGCGACTTTATTTTGAAATCCAGTTCATTGTTGCTTGCTTCCTCTTTCCGGGAGCAGTGGCGCGGCGGCGTGTTGTGTTGTGTTGTGAGCAGAGCAGGCACGTGAAAGGGCAGTCGACAACTAGTACGCGGCTCCTGGGCTGGTGCTATGGCTAGTGTCCAAAAAGACGAGGAAATTTGCTCCCCTTTAGGCTTCGAGTCATTCGTTTGGAAGCTCTTTGGATTCCAGAGAAAAGATGGCTCAACGGACAAGACACGTGCAGTTTGTAAATCCTGCCATGCGGTGATCAAATATTCAGGGAGCACAAATCTCGCCGCACATTTAAAGAAAAAACACGACATCAAAGTTCAGTGTTAAAACAAGCACTTTGTACGTATACTACAATACTCTTGTAATTTCCTAAATAAAGAGTTTGCAGTACCTTGTTGATTTTGCGTATGAATTGTTATAAATAAGGATATTGTTCTATATGTTTTATTTAAAAAAAAAAAAAAATCGATCGTAGAGCACTATATCGTGATATATCGTGAATGAATCGCAGCAGGCTTTAAGATATCGGCAAATATCGTATCGTGTGGCTTTGTATCGATATCGTATCGTGACAAAACCCGCGATTTACACCCCTACTCGTATTATATACAGTAAAAGCTACAAAACAAACTGACAAATAACTCGTTTTCAAATCAGACGAGTAAAAACGGGTCAAATATAGTGAAAAAAAAGAAATTAAAAGTGAAGACAATTTGCAATTCTAGTAATGACACACGAATTTGATGCACAATTTGTCTTCGCGGGCCACATGAATTGATATGGCGGGCCGTATCTGGCCCCCGGGGCTTGAGTTTGACACCTGTGCTCTACATGGATGAGGCTCAATTCCGAGGTATTTGTCGTTGATTCTTATCGGGGTGTGAGATGAGTACTACTTCCATTAAAAGTCATCTTACAGGACTGATCAAATGTTAATACCACGGCACCATCTCGGACCCCCAACAGGGTTGTCCGGCGCAGGTGAAAGAGGTCCTCTCACGGCTGCCGCCAGTGTCCCGGAAGTTTGCCCGATTCTGGATCTGTAAGGCCCGCCTGATGGAGCAAGAGGGTGACCTGGATGTCCTTCCCATGTATGAGGAAGCTGTTCGTATCGTGTTGGAGGTGAGCGCGACCAATCGGCTCGCTTGAATGCGCGTGTTGGTGTCGTGCTTTAAAAAGCGTCTCCGTTCATCCGCTGCAGCCCGTGGACGAGCTGCGCGTGGTGGTGTTTGACATTCTGAAGAAGAAGGAGACCAAAGGTAGTTAGCCGCTTTACGGTGCTGCTCTTTTGCCCAGCAACAGTACAGCGGGTCAAGTGAACAGTATGTGGGCTTTTCTCGTCAGCCAGCGAGGGAGATGACACGGAAGCAGACGGCACTCCGAGCAAAGGCCGACAGATAGAGAATGGCCAAGACCCGACGGTGACACCCCCTGTGCGGGTTCTCCTCTCTGGGGAGGCGGGGGCCTCATCCACGGTCAAGTACAAGATCACTGACACTCCCGGGTGGGTACTTCTACTCTATCATCGAAAAGGATGGATGGAGAAGTATAATTAGCATGGCAACAGACGTGGGAAAAGTTCCCAATTTTGTCGTGGCCTCCTTTCTCTCCCGCAGGCCCCCGTCTAGGCAACAACGGGAGCCGAGACAGGCGGACGGCCACGAGGTGCGCTTCTTCACACCTGTGCGCCGCTCCATACGCATCGAGGGCGGGTCGCGGTGCTACCCGGCCTCCCTGCAGGAGCACGACCAATGCGTGGCGTCCTTCGCCGAGTTGCTCGCCACCGAGGAGGAAGAGGAGGCCCGGGGCGACACCCTCTTTGTCTACAGGGAGAACGAGGCGCTCAAAGATAGAATGCATGTCCGGCTGGTGAGTGATTAGCAGTTATGATTGACGTTGCTTTTCATTGCTGTTCCAATGTACAGTTTGTCGTCTTTCCCCATCTCCCATCCCATTCAAATTGAATTCTTGCTGATCTTTTTCACATTTGCCCTGAATTTCTCCGAATTGTACATTCAAGTGAGACGTTGAACAGAAAATGTTCTTCATTCTGTCATTCTGGACATCTCGGGACACGTGTTCCGGAAATGTCCACCTTTTGCATGATCCCTGACAGCGTCCCCAAACGAATGCCGATATTTTACGTCGACATGTCCCGTTTGAGAATTCTCAAATGATTTGAACCATTTTACTTCACTTCTTCTACTTCAAACCGTTCAGCTCATTCAGGACTTTTTGAAGAACTTTGTGTTTTGTACATTGCGTTAAGTGCCTGGAATGGATTTTGTTTTCCTTTAATAATGTGCTATCGCACTATTTTCATTGACTATTTGTATAGTCTATAGTTGAATGTGACAAAATGTTCGATTTTTAATGAAGAATGAAAAACTAGAAAAGCTTAATGTTACAAGGTGTCACACATTTTCAATAAAATGAAACCAGTTAAGTCCATTTTGATTTGGTATCAGACTTCTTTTAAAAATGGTCAACTTCATTTCATGTCGAAAATGGCCGAAAATGTGTCACTCTGCAAAAGCGCATTTTTGACCTTTTCACTGTCAGGCTCTGGTACAGCTGTGACTTTTTTGAAACGGCTATAAATAACGTTACAAGATTTTACTCTCCACACCAACACCAAGATGCTTTACAGCACTGTTGCGTCATCTTTGAGAAATACTTGACAAAGCATCGCCAGTGGTGAGTACCGTAATTTTCGGAGTATAAGTCGCACCGGAGTATAAGTCGCACCAGCCATAAAATGCCCAAAAAAGTAACCCCCCCATATATGTATATAAGTCGCTCCTGAGTATAAGTCGAACTATGAAACAAATCGTGACTTATAGTTCGAAAATTAAGGTAATGTTTTGTTGTTTTTAATTTGCTTTTTTTTATGTTTTGTACTGGCAGCTCGGTGGCGCACTGGGTAGCACGGGGGGTGCTATGAATATTTGAAGCAGGGTGATGCTTAAGGAAGATGTGACAATATTTGCATGAAGGATAAAAGGCACTGATGAGGAAAGAAACTATAACCAAAACGTCAAAATAGAGGATGACGTTGTTTGTTGGTATTGTTTGTGAGCTGTGTCTCTGCTGTTTTTGTGTTGTCTGAGTGCTGTAAGTGTTATGTGTTAAAAGGATGAAATTGGCAAATATAGGTGCACTAAAGAATTTATTAGACTGTAGTCTGTCGGATTTGCACCGCCAAACAAAAACGATTTTGTAAAAATAGGAAGTGAAAAAAAAAAAGCAAGCAATTTGTTTGTGGCCAGACACTGGTCCACATTGCATTAATGCCTAACCTTGATGAAACAAAATTTGAGAGATGGAAAGAACTTGCTTTCTGAAATTGGATGAAGAAAAATGATAAAATAACGACGTTTCGAAGCTAAATTTAAAGGGAATAGTCGATTGGTTGTGTCGAGACTATACAAGTTTTTACATTGGAGAATAAGAGAGCGATTGAGTTCAAGTTAAGAAACCACAACAATTAACTATGATATTAATTTACTGGCGGTTATTTTGTTGGTTTTTATCTTTTTATCTTGATTGGTTTGACACCTTGAGGAAGGAAAAATTAGGATGAGGAACACGGGTTGAGACAAACATGTGTGCACTGGGACACTGAGTAGCATTTTGAAAGGTGTGTCAAATTAAATGAAGATGAAATCATATATCGTAATACAACATTTTACTACATATGGATTGTCTAAATCATACAATTATGGACGAAAAGAGAGGCAAGAGTAGAGAATGGCATCTATAAATGACCAAAAGACTGACCTATCATACAAATGAACCGATACAAATGGGCAGCAATATTGAGCCATGGTGTAGACACATGGCTCAACAGAAGATGAAAGGGCAGTTCAGTCAGCTTTATAAAACATATGAATTTGATTCATCTTCAAAACATTTATAAAAAAAAATTGTAAAGCTTGTTTAACATGTGCTAAACTCAATTCACAGGGTTATAATGCCTGGTCATCATAGATGCATTCTCAAAATGGATCGAATTGGCTCCAACCAAAACACCGGATGCTTTAAGGGAATTACTTTGGCTAGAGAGCAAATGCAGCCAGTGAAAAATGGCCAGTACAATTCGATTTGACTGACTATATCAAATCCCAAAAGTAACCCATACTCATTTCAAACAATTTTTGAATCTCCTGCTTTGCAATTACCAGGTAGGGGGGGGTCTCATCGGTCAATGATTTTTATCTGGTGTTAGGCGTAGATGTACAAGGTGAAGACCCCTTGGGGCTGATAAAGATAAAATAGTGAATATAAATTACCGTTTTTTTCCATGTATAATGCGCCCCCATGTATAATACGCACCCTAAAAAGGGCATGTTGATGCTGGAAAAAAGCCTGTACCCATGTTTAATACGCACCCAAATTTTGACTCCTACTTAAGTCCGTAAACGTAAAATTATTTCAGAAAAAAGATCATCTTTGGGAACAACCGGATGTTATTCTGCCGGTCAGTATCACTGCGCGTGCGCTAGCAAACTCGATAGCGAAGAAATGTTTCGGATTTGTGTAGGGTACATTGTGACAGCAAACGAGCAGGTGATCGAGCAAGCGTCTGATACGAGAGAGAGCATTGTGTTCGTATGGAACGTGTTTGAAGTGAACAGCAGAGAAGAAAGGGCATCTGTAATGGCGGCCTCCGTATCATATCCGGATTAAAAAAAAAAAAATATATATATATATCTTTTTTTTTTGTACCCATGTATAATGCGCACCCCAGATTTTAGGACAATAAATTAGTTAGATTTTGCGCATTATACATGGAAAAAAACGGTAGTTGACCAAATTGCAGCAGGATGGGAGTCTTCCATTTGCTGGTGGTGTACGATAAACAAAAAGGTAGACAGGATAAATTACATCCATTACAACGTGCAAAAATTGGGCAATTGGAGACAAGCGGGCCTTGAGGCAGTGCACGAACAGCTAGCCACAACTTCCCTAATGGCCTTCCAGAATCGCATTGCTCTTGATATGTTGTTCTGGTTTTCTTCTCCTCTTCCTTCCAGTGTGTGGTTTAATGTCGGATGGTAGTTAGACCTGACATCCGCCTACTGTCCGATGACGGCTGGGATAGGCTCCAGCACGCCCGTGACCCCGTGGGGACTACCGTTTTTTTTTCCATGTATAATGCGCAAAGTTTAACTAATTTATTGTCCTAAAATCTGGGGTGCGCATTATACATGGGTACAAAAACAACAATTTTTTTTAAATTATTTATTTATTTTTTATCCGGATATCATACGGAGGCCGCCATTACAGATGCGCTTTCTTCTCTGCTGTTCACTTCAAACACGCTCCATACGAACACAATGCTCTCGTATCAGACGCTTGCTCGATCACCTACTCGTTTGCTGTCACAATGCACCCGACACAAATCGGAAACATTTCTTCGCTATTGAGTTTGCTAGCGCATGCAAAGTGATACTGACCGGCAGAATAACATCCGGTTGTTCCCAAAGATGATCTTTTTTCTGAAAGAATTTTACGTTTACGGACTTAAGTGGGAGTCAAAATTTGGGTACAGGCTTTTTTCCAGCATCAACATGCCATTTCTAGGGTGCGTATTATACATGGGGGCGCATTATACATGGAAAAAAACGGTAAGCGGTTCAGAAAATGGATGGATGAATGGATGTTTTGTACTTCATAGTCTGACTATGCATGGCACAAGATGACACTTAATTCATCTTGCAGAAGTACAGATCTGATGTGGGAAGTGTTTTTTTGTTTTTTTTTAATCACTTCCCAGCAGGCGTCAGTGTCCGGTTGTCATTGGCGGACTTCTTCCCTTGAATTAGCTCCTCCTTGATAAATGTGGAGGCGGGCACATATGCAACATACTTAGCTCACTTGCTTCTCTCCATCGGAAAAGATTCCCAGCTCTTACTGCCGAGCAAGCTAAGGTGAGTGCAAGAATTACTTTGAGAAGTTCATATTGTTTGGCTGACTTTTCATTAGTTTCCATAGCTTTTTTTTTTTTTTTTAAATGGAAAATCCTTTGATAAAGTTGTATTGTTCAGTTTTAGGCTTTTATAAGGACATTTGTGGAACATGCTAAAAAAAAAAAAGATTACTAAGTATTGTCGTGAACACAATTTGTGCATGTTCTTAGATTATCATTAGACGCATCCGTAAAAGCATTCATGAGACATAAGTGTTAACTTTTTATTATAGTAAACAAATACAATAAACTTGCATATTTGCATGATTCCTTTGTTTCAAATTGCAAACTTAAGTGGATGTCAAGATTTGTGGCTTTTATTGCCGGTGGCAAGTCTGAGCTACTGCGTTTACATTCCAGGGCATTTGTTTTTTTTGGAAAATGATGATGATGACGACAGAATTGTCATTTCAGTGGCGTCTATCTGGGAGTGAGCGTCATGACCTACGAGAGCAAGCGGTGCACCCTGAAAACTCTAGATGGAAAATACATCACTGCGCTAAAGCACAGGGATGGAATCAAGCTGTGTGTCATCGACAAGCAGGGAACCAAGAGTATTGTATTGTTGTAATTACAAATTTCGACTCTTTTTCAATCCTCTCTTGAAATGACGCATTCCCCTCACATACTGTATATAGAAATATCGTCAAGCTACGTCTGCCGTATTCCTTTTTTTTTTTTTTTTTTGTCTTTGAGATGTATTTGAATGATGAGTCATTTCCTGCAATCACCTAATTGATACTTTCCCTCCCAGACCTTCAGGTGGAGCTACTTGAAGACAGTGACAAAAAGCACGTTGCTTTTCTTTTCTGGCACGATGGCAGTTGTTACAGTCTCACAGTGGATGCCAGCTCGCTCAAAGTGAGTCAAACGCTTCCAATTGTCCACCCAGCCATCATAGATTACAACAGTAAAAGACCTTTTTTTTTTTAATGGTGAAAAAATGTGTTTTCTCAGTTGCTCAAAAGCAACCATATCCCACCGCCGCCCACATCCTGTCTCTTTGTCAAGAAACCCAGTGGTGCAGGCGGGTTGTACCTTTTGGAGTCTGTGCTGGAGCCTAACTGGTATCTGTCCATCGAGTCCATCAATCGAGGCCAGCCGAGTCTCCTGATTCTCGGCAGCTCCGGCACCGCTCTGCTCCTCAAGGACATCTAATCTACAGGCATTATTTTATTGATAAACATGTTATAGATCAGTGGTCCCCCAACCTTTTTTTACGCATGTCAGAAATATTTTCACGGACCGGCATTTATATTAATAAATAATACATTTATACAAATAAATAATACATTTATAATAAATATATAAATACGATGAAATAAAATGATACGACTGACATAAAAACAAGTACAAATGACAAAAATAAAACTCACCATTATGTTGAATTAGTGGGAGCACTGAGTTTGTTGATGGTCCTCGGGCCCCGCTTGCGGATCTCAATGGCCTCCCTGATCCAACGCTGATGTCAACAGGGACGAGGGAGCCTACATGCTCTCTACAACCTGGAACAGCATTTTGGAGAGGTGAACTGACAGCTGAGGGTGTGACTCACCTGTCAAATCTGACAGGTGAGCCACGCCTTCATCCATCAGCTGATAAAGACGCGTCACAACCACATCAGTGACACTCTGATGAAGGCGGAAGAACCCGCCGAAACATGTCAGGTAAATAAACCTAAAATAAATTGTCTGATATAGAAGAACCAGTGAAGTAAGTAAAATTTAGATCACATAGAATAGATCACATGAGAATACATAAATGCAAAGGTCTTGGGTACCACTAGAGGGAGCTCACATTTCTCTCGTGGCCCTGAAAATGATTGTGCAAGACAGATAAAAATGGAATTTTCAGCGCCAGGGTGGGGAAGTGCAAACACTACATACAAATAAGGTCTGTCTTAGTAAACTTGTTACTAAATTATATACTTTCTTTAAAAGGTGGGGTGGGGAACTACAAACACTACATACAAATGAGGACTTGTTAGTAAATTATATACTTTCTTTGAAGGGTGGGGTGGGGGCCGGGGGATTGCTTAACTGACAAATACACTGGGCAAAATAACATTTATTGTGATCAAAGGGATTTTGTTTGATCTTTCATTTAATTTACAGTGTCTTTCTTCTGATTGAATTCAATGAAATCCACAAGATTATTCAAATGATGTAACCTAGAATCAAACAAATACTGTATCTCTTTGCTATTGTTTTGTGCTAGTGGTGTGTGTGGGGTGGGGGACGGAGTCTAGGAGACACCAGGTGGCTGAATAAGAGGGTGGCTATCCCCCTTTTCATTCACACGGATGATGCATTAAATGTTATTTCGATGGGCAGATGAGCAAACCACAAAGGGGTGGGGCTTGTCTCAAACGTGATGAAGTATGCATGGGTGTGTGTGCATGTGTGTGTGTGTCTGTCTGTGGTCGGGGGCAGCTAAGCTCTGGTCATTAAACATGCGGATCTGGAGAGGTGAGCATATGGGACTGGAATAGATTGTTGGACAGAACAAAGGCACAGTCGGAAGGCCCGAGATTTCACGCTATAGCACACAGTCTATTGTCCGGGCTCTCATATCATTACACTTGGCCCATCAATCTTTTTTTTCTTCCATCTTTGACGCCTATTGAACACATAATCTGTCAAATCTAGCAAAAGCAATATTAGAACGGGTTCACAGCGTATCTCCACGACGCAACATTGAATGCATCAGCTTTTGTCCCATCTGTCACCGTAAATGCAGTGAACAACAACTAGATGGTATAGTTCATTGTCAGCCAACCTCAATCCAAGATTTGGATGGGTTCTCATCGTGTATCAACCAGTCTTAATTTCGATTCGCATGCTTTTAACTGTACCCGTTTTGCCGCATCGAGCCGGGCAACACCGACGTTGGTTGCGATACTGTATTAGAAATATCAGAAAGTCATCCAATGACACAGACACTCCTCATTTTTCAGTAAGATGCATTACTAATAAAGCCGTTTCATACAGAGGATAAGGAATATATGCCTCTGAGTAGTGTTATATTTTTGTCTATGTGTGTTGCTCCACCATTTGTATTCATATATGCGTTCCTTAAAAAGATTGAACATAGCAACATGAATGTTATCTGTTAGACCGTTTTGTATTGGTGTTAGCAATACTCGAACAGTAATACAGATAAGTTAATAATTCAAGAAAAAGTGAGCGGTAGAGCTATAGAGATCAGAGTCGACAGACTCTCGCCTCCATTCCACGTCAAAAATATCCTGGCTAAAGATAAACTGTCCCCTGCCTCCGCCCCCTCGTCATGTGTGGGACTCCCAAGCACTTTTCAGTCACGTCATCTTGAGTCACTTCATCCTCCCCTGGCCATCCTAACCTCTCATCACCCCATCTTCTTTCCCTCACTCCTCCTCCTCAGCCAGCCTTGGCCTCCCCTCCCCATATATAAAAGCATTTGCTCCACCATGTGCCCCCTCACACACTCTCAGTGTGTTTGCTGGGAAGGGGATTGTCCCGGGCACACCAGGGGATTATTATACTGTCTTCACCTGCCTGCAAAGCCTCTCTGGGGATTCAAATAAAGGTAGTGTGATTTTCGTTAAAGTACACGGAATGCATTGAAATGTTTGTGAAGTTGTGCTACGTTAGTTGCGTCTTCAAAAATTCTAAAAATGTTGTGCATTTCTGAAATGAAGTGGAATCCGGGTACTGTCTTGCGATCAAATTTAAATCAATTTTTATGGGTTGTCGCTGGGGACGTCTGGTAATTTTTATCTGCATAAATTCAGTTTCAGTATTAACTTTGTTTTATACTTGATTGTTTTCAAGTAAAGAATTATAATTCAATTATTTTTAGTGTATTTGAATGTCAGTGTTGATTTTTTTTTTTAGCATTTTAGTTGAATTCTACATATTTTATTATTTGTATTTTTTGTATATATTATTAATATTTATTTTTCCCTATTAAATTTTTCCGTATTTAAAAAAAAAAAGTTGGTGATGTTTTTTTTTTACCGCGCAACATTTGTCACTTTGCTTTTCTGTAGCGCTTCCCTCGGACGTAACAAGAACCAGCACAAAGAAACCATGAGCAGCAACTATAACGTCACACTGTCTGGCCCGGCCCCCTGGGGCTTTAGGCTACAAGGCGGAAAAGACTTCAACTTGCCCCTCACCATCTCCAGGGTAAGACAAAAGCCCCCCAAAACATCACCATTTTTTTTCTTTTTCAAAAAAATGTGGCTTTAATACGATATTTTCCATTAGGCGGTTGGTTAGTTTAATCGGAACAACAAGAACCACAGAGTACTAAAATCCTAAAGGCCAGATTGCTCTGAAAATGGACCTCTGAATGGAAAAGTGTGACTCAATAAAGAGCAGCCCCATTAAAGTCCTTCTCAACAGCAAGTTGAGACTTTTCAAGTCGTAAAGGCTAGACGACAAGTCGCTAAAAGTAGAATAAAACAAGCCGGCATTCACAGCGGGACTCAATGATTGGGTTGTCGAGGTAAAACGCAGACATATGAACACTTGTGCTTGAAGCCTCGTTTTAAATATTTAATTTTAAATCTTGCATTTTTTTTTAGCAGGCCTGTAAAGAAGAGTTTTCTTCATGGTGTTTACAAAATTAAAATAACAACTATACAAGACTTTTGCTATAGAGGGTCTTTACGTCGCCATTGGTAGAAATCTGTCCGTAAATAGATTTTTTTTTTGTGTTACCCATGTCCAGAACCATTTGCCTTTCCTCACCGTCACTTCCTGTGCTGGAAAGCTGGTATTGTTCATAACATCATAATTGGATTTTACCCTTCCAGAAATGTTCTATATGTACCTCCTTCCACATGTTGAATGACTTGGCACACTGTCTCAACAGCTACATATTTTCTGTGGAGAATCTCTTAATAATCGTTTTTCGATAATTAGAAAATAACCGAACAGCGACTAATTCCGTTTTTGTTGTGATTGTGCGCTCTTTTGAGTCTAACTATTGTCAAATTCAGAGCCACTTCCAATTGTCGGTGAATGTGTGAGTGATTTAATGTGCACGTGTTGGGAAAATATGACTATATACGGTCGGGGGGGCCACAGAGCGTTAAGGCTAATCCCGGTATCTTTTTTAGCCGTGCCTGAGCGTCTCGTCATGTCTTTACATATACAGTATGCAGCGTATACGTGTGTGTGTGTGAGATAATATTCCAGAAGGGTGCAGAAAAGTTACAATTTCAACTATGCTTTTATATCCGATACCGCCGGATCAAATGGATTCATTGCAAGGGGAGAAGTTGGTATCACTAAGGTGTGTGTGCGGTCTGTTTTGATTGTGTTAAAAGAAACAAATGACCTCACTGCTACTTGAAACCTTCTCGGACCCGAAGAAATGCCAGCGCCACCCTTGCCCAATACCTAAAACGCTGATAATAGACATCTAACGGCGGAATAAATTTTTTTTCTTTTTTGGTGGGTGGGTTTGAGTTCAGTTCTTTGTTGTGGTAGACAAGCAATGCAGGGTGTAACATCCTACACATGTCACTGTCCGCCCTCTGTCTGCTGATAAGAAAGTAGTCTGCTTTTTATCACGACGTGCTTACATAACCTATTAGCATGTATCGAGACAGTGGAAGAAACGTTAGCATGGTAACACATTCTTACGAAATGCCATCCTTTCAAGACCCCCAAAACCCACCACGACGTTTTTTTCGGGTCACGTTTTTACAATCACACTGGCTTGTGTCAAAACATAATCAACTGTACATATTAGGGGTGTAACGATTCATCGATACACATCGATTAATCGATATAATGCTCGACGATTTATTGGCATCGATGCTAAAGGTAAACATCGATTTATATCGCCGTGTTTGACCTCGGACATTAGACGCGACTTTATTTTGAAATCCAGTTCATCCAGTTCCAGAAATCCTGCCATGCGGTGATCAAATATTCAGGGAGCACAAATCTCGCCGCTCATTTAAAGAAAAAACACGACATCAAAGTTCAGTGTTAAAATAAGCACTTTGTATACTACAATACTCTTGTAATTTCCTAAATAAAGAGTTTGCAGTACCTTGTTGATTTTGCGTATGAATTGTTATAAATCAGGATATTGTTCTATATTTTTTATTTAAAAAAAATATATATCGATCGTAGAGCACTATATCGTGAATGAATCGCAGCAGGCTTTAAGATATCGGCAAATATCGCATCGTAGTTCTTTGTATCGATATGATATCGTATCGTGACAAGACCCGCGATTTACACCCCTAGTACATATATTCAATACGGTTAAACAGAACGGCAACCATTGAAGGCATCGTGAAGCAGTGTCAGGCAAAGCGAGACTTACATGGTGTTTGTCCAAACGCTATAAACTGGTTTGTTTTTGCATCCCACCTCATAAATCCAGGAACACCTTTTTAACAGGCATCCTTAAAAGGTGGGATGGCATTTATGCCTTTAATTGGTTCCAAGCTCGATGGCTATTCAACTGGTGATGGAAAAAGATCCAAAAGACCCTTTTTTTCATTTCTGCCAACCTTTGAAAGGGCAAAAGTCCCATCGAAGTCAATCCAAACAACTGATGCTTATTTCATTTGTTCAGCTGAACGATGGCAGCAAAGCGGCCAAAGCTGGCATCGCTATCGGAGATATGGTTCTGTCCATCGACGGTATTGCCACAGAGGGGATGAACCACCTAGAGGCCCAGAACAAGATCAAGAACTGCACAGGCAACCTCAGCCTCACCCTACAGAAGTAAGTCTTTAGGCTTCGGCCTCTAACGACCATTTCAGGCCTTAATGGACGTTGTAGCCATTTATTAATTGCAACGTAAGAACGGCATCTCAAAAATAGGATTTTCTGTAATAATTCAAAACAACATTTCTTGAGAATCTGAAATGTAGGTGCGGTGCGATCGATGAACCTTGAAATGTCAACTTTATTGCTGATCAATGCTTATGTTTGGGTGAGCGTTAGAAAAATGATCTGTCATTGATCAAACAGAGTCATGTTTTTTTTAGGGGGGTGGGTGGGGGTACCATGTGGTGTGATCCCAGTATCATTTTTATTAAGTGTGTGATCAAACAGTCTGATTGGGGACAGATGGATTCGACTTATGAGGCTCCAGATTTTCTTTGTTAGAGGCCCTCGGCATCGACAGATGAGACGTTCTGTGTATTCCAACACGGCCATACATGACAAACATCTGGACTTTAGAGGAACAGGGCCAGTTTGGTCTTCGACTTTCGATTAGTTTGACGTGTTCTGTCACTTTTCAGTGTTGCTCGACCGTTTTGATCAGACTTTCAGAGGGTCAAAACGGCAAACGTCACAATTTCCCTACTGTACAATCCCTCGAGGCATTTTTCGGCTACCATTGTACATTCGAACAGACTCATCATGCTAAGTTAATCAACTAAAAGAATGCCTTTGCGGTTAAAGGACAAAAACCAAACTGGGATCAATACAAACCGCCACATTGATGAAAAACACATTTATGTTTTTCCAAAGGTCAGACAACAGGTTCCAGAACATCAGTATGCTAAGTTTAGCACCCTTTTAAGTCCTAATGATTTTTCCATTCTCACCCTTATTGTCATTTTAAATTCAATTTGATGAGATACTTACAGGGAAAGCAGCTGCCCCTATCTTGTTACACTGATACACATGTGGCGCACATATGTCTGCAAAGTTATTAGTACACAACGCTCATTTTACTAGCACTGTTTAGGAACTTCAGGATCCTCTCGTCTAGTTTGTTTGGTATTCTTTGAAGGCCGATGTACCCATTCAATGTCTTTTTTCCCGTTGGGCTATCTCGCGTTTATGATGCCACATTAGAAATATTCTGCATGAAAAACAATTAAACACATGAATTAATATCCAGTAATCATTACAAGGATTTGTTAGTGTTTTGTGAGTCCAGTTGTGAACTCACAACATTGCATCCAGCGTCTTAATTGGGCTTTAAAAAAAAAAAAACACAGGAACTTATTTTAATGTCTACATGTGCAGCGTTTAATGTTATTTGGTGCTATGGCCTTTAAAAAAAAAGAAACCGAATTAACCTGAAGCATCACGGGCTATAAAAAGACATGTCGCAGCTTGGGTAAGATATCAAGATACCAAGATATCACGCAAAGAACAAAAAGTTTGGAAGTAGCTTTTGTGCTGAACGTTTCTTATGTTGTTTTTGAGATCTTCCGCGTTGAAAGGGGCTCCAAGCACATAATTGCCGTGTTGTTCTTCCCGGCCCAATGCATCAATGGTGGACTCATCATGGGGGTTGGGGTGTGTGTACTCATGTGGAGAGCCACAATGACAGGCCATAATAAATCATGGATAAACACAATCTGATTTTTCTGATGTGCGGTAACGGCAGATTTACACTCTTAGCGTTGCAGCAGTGATGCTAAGATCATGTCTCAGCACTCGTCTCCAAAATATCCTTTGGGATTGTTTGAAGTTACACTTCTGCAGTGGTAGCATGTAACAACGTCTCTCCTTATGTGGTCGAATTGGAGTTTTTGATTGATAGAATAGAAACATTCTCCAAGCATGGTCTTGAGATTTTTTTTTTCAATTTTGGTTGGCTCCAAGAATGATTCACGGTTTCCTGGTGCTCGTCTAATCCACACACTAACCCCCCCCCCCCCCCCCCCCCCCTCATAAAAATAAGGCATACTTTTTCACTTTCATGATCATTAGCTAACTTAGCGGTTTTAGCTCCGATTTTACACCGATAGCATAAAAGTCAAATGTAGCAAAATGACACACACTCTACAAGACTACAAAGTTGTGACTCAACTCCAGACCTTTGTTCTAACCTTGTAGAAAAAAAAATGCTAAATTAAGCTTAAGTTAAATACCCCTTTTCTAAATGCACGATTAGACAGATTTATTTTGATGCCAAAATCTGACAGACACACCAAATTTGCCCTGAAGTCATTTACCAATTCTTCCTGCTTCATTTAATTCCTCAAGATGTCACCCAAGGACCAAGAAATAGAAAGTTCAAAGTACATTGCTAGCCCTCATGCAGTAAATGTAAATAAGCTTTTTATACGTAAACAAGGAAAGTCATTGTTGCACCAGAACACTTCAGAACATGTTGCACGTAAATGAATACTCGTTCATGAATCCATGCGCGCATACATGAACGTGTGCGTGCGGCTCTCAAACTGACAGCTGCTCGAGTTATTTTGGAGTTCAGAAAGTTGGCGTGGAGTCGTCCCCAGCGAGGGGTTCTGTTTGGGAAGTTGATGTCGGGCTGGGGTGTACGCTTTCATTTTGTTGACATTGCGTTCTCGGAATAGAGACGGTAAGATTTGGATTTGAAGTCCGAAGTTGCTCCGCCGTGTGTATGACGCACGTGCGTTGGAGATGCATGTTGGCCTCTTGGGTCGGCTTGCATTGTCAATCTCATCTGCGCGTAGCTAAAGATGAGTGTGATGGATCGGGATCTTCCACAGTCAGTTCGTGTATACCGGCGAGTAGCGATTGCCACGCCTCCCCGCAGCTGCCTCGTCACTTGCCAGTGATGTTCCACGGCCAAAGCTCCCTCACCTGTCTGTGTCCTTCACCCTCAGGCTCCAGTATTGGCCAAAGATCATCCAAAAGCCCATCGCCGTGGCTTTTGGCCAGGCTCGTCCGTCGTATTTGCCAGGACGCTCCTAATACAGGGAGAACGTTGCCACATTTAGACACACCTGCCGCTGCCCGTCTTTTGCAAACGGCTTGTTTTTGCACATTTCGAGCACACCCGAGCACGATACAACCTTCAAACAAGTGCTGCTTAACACACACAGAACAGCAACAAATACAAACCGTATTCAACAAATTGATGTAGGGGATCTTCTTTGCCTCTTATTTCTAATTCCAGTCAATTTCAGCTCGCATGTTTACGGCGCAAAGTCGTACTATGCTGAAGGGATACACTACCGTTCAAAAGTTTGGGGTCACAAAATTGTTTGGGTGACCCCAAACTTTTTAACGGTAGTGTATATATTTATTTAGATAATTATTTATAGATTATATATATAATCTTCTGAGTAAAAAATCTTATATATGTATACTTATATTCATAGATTATATATTATTTTATACAAATATAAAATATAATCTAGAATATTTCATTCATAATATTTTATTATAATAATATTTACACTACCGTTCAAAAGTTTGGGGTCACCCAAACAATTTTGTGACCCCAAACTTTTGAACGGTAGTGTACATCTCTAAATTCATTGTAAAATCCCTAAAAAGACAAAACAAAATCTCGGCTGAGGGCAAGAACGACAAATTGCACAAAACAAACTCAACTGTTGCTCCTTTTTTCTGTCTCTAATGTACCTTTCTGTAAACTAAAACCAGATCTCTCTCGGCCAGTCTGTCATGATGACTGATACCCAAACACGCAGCTGGAGGATCACATGGGATGTTCTGACAGGAATAATAAAACACTGTCGCCTCACGACTACTTAGTAATGACTATAAATCAGTTTTGGGTAGACAGGACAAGCCTGATTGAAATGACACGTTGAGGCTTCATTCCAAAGCAAATACTCTTCTAATGATAGCTTTCAAATCAATCGTAATCAACGCATACTTTCGTTTACACGATCCTCAAGATAAGCTAAGATGAATTCATTCAAAGATAAATAAACGGTAAATTGATTTATTACTAGTTCAGCATGGATTACATGTCATGATTCAGAAAAGGTGTTATATTCAGAGAAGGGGGAAAACAAATGACACACGAAAAAGTCAGCGAAAAAGGCAGGTAACGTGGTTAGCCGCAGAAACAATTGGCACAAATCAAATCTAAAATGTTTTATGACAGTTGTAAAGTGTTCAAATCTTGACAATTCAATATTTTACGGGCTTATGTGAATTTGTTTTTTTGAGTTTTAGTCAAATTCAATCGCATAAAATTGCTTCGATTTTAATTCATAATCCACAAACATAATCAGAATGCAGTATTGAAAAAAATATTTTTGATCATCTGACTTTAAAGGAGACAATCCTTATATACTCGCATTCGGTTGTAGATTGGCATTTGGGTGGAAGCCGCATTTCATCACCAAGCTGCCGAATTGCACTTTTCATTTTGTGTAACGCATCTGCGTACGTGACACACCACCAACCAAAATACTCGCCAACACTACATTGACAACTTGACAAGTATGTGCGCTTATCACAAGCTAATGCTAATCTGTCCTTCTTAAACTGTTGATAGCGTATCTGTGTAGTCCGCTTGTTGTTAAGAGATGTACATTTGTGGAACGATCACAACATATCACAAAAGCTTTACTAAATTGTGTTACCGTATTTTCCGGACTACAAGGCGCACCTAAAAACATAAACTTTTCTCAAAATCCGACCGTGCGCCTTATAGTCCGGTGCGCCTTATATATGGACCAAATTCCTAAATTTAAACTGGCCCGAAGCATTGTGTCATGAAAGCAATCATAAGTGGCCCACTGAAGACTATTAATCATGAATCAAAAAGACGATGGATCATTATTTTGTGATTATAAAGTCATTTGTTGCGTCTGAAGTTGAAATAAAAAAGATCAAATGGAGGATGATTTGATTTGGATTAAAAATCTGACATGATGCATTAATGGTGCGCCTTATAGTCCGGTGCGCCTTGTAGTCCGGAAAATACGGTACTCCAATCATCCATCTATTGAACCGTAGCAAAATGACATAATATCTCCTCTTTAATTGAAAGCTGTCTGCTGTACGTGTTTGCTGTCTTTTCCACATTTAGCTTTATCTATGGAATATGTTATTCCTGAGTGAAGTCAGCTGTGCAACAATCTCTGGAACAGCAACTTGAGCTCTTATGTGGAGCCGATGGTCTAATTAAATCCACTTGGATGGCGCTTCAAGCATTTGGATGTTCTCATGCAGCTTGCCTCCTCCCCCAATTAATACTTCCCCTTACTGGGCCCCGGCACGTAATTAGTTAGCCTTCAAGGCAGGGGTTGCTATTCTTAACTCCTCCTGCATGGAATTCTCTCTAAAAGCAGAACCACGTGATTTAAAATAAATAATCGACCATGATATCGGCATTTCTGTCTCCTGCTTTGGCTGGGACGTTCCTAAAAGCAATTCTTTTGTTGTTGGGGGCCAGCTTTGAGCCTATCTGGCGCTAACTCCACATGGCGGCTGTGCTCGGTCCACCCGGTTCGAGCTTCCAAGTTCAAGCCGCCTTTAACGCACAAATTCATTTACGCCGGCCGGGGCAGCCGAGTAGTCGAGCACACGTGGCAACGATTGGTCCTGCTGGCATCCTCTCTTCATCACGTTGGTCTGTCTGCTTCAAATTATGGAACCACTGAAAAAAACTTACCTTAGCCTGACTGCATACAATACAAATAGCCTTTTATTGACGAATGATCATAACGCAAAACAATATTAGTCATTTCTTACACTGCTGTCTCCTCTTGTAAGCCTCCTAAGTACCCGCTAGGTGTTTTTTTTTTTTTCCCCCCCTCGCAAACAAACATCTGCAAAGGCTCTTCACGAGTAACGCGATGAGGACAAATGATGAAGTGCCACCGCTCAAATGACTTGACAGTAAAGAAAAAGTCTTTAACGATTAATCGAAGCTCTCTTCGGTGTGGCGCATACCGGAAGACCTTGGTAGATATTTCCATTGGGTGTTCAAGAGGTATGAATGTCACGCCTGTCAGCGTCACATTGTCACCATGCACCCACTCCCTCGGTCCTCGCATATTTGCGCTATGGACAAACATTCCAGCTCGTAAAATATCTGACAGGGTGTGTGCGCGAGGGTTCATTGTTTGAGAAGCCCGTAGCTTGGTCTACGGCGTGTTTGCCATTTGTGTCGTTTTACGTCATAAAAATGGAATGAAACTTTTCAAATGGTGTGGATTTTTGTTTGGTTTTGGGAAAAGGCGCCAAATGGTTTGTAATAAAAAGAATACAGACGTGCGCCCGAGTTTCCAGAAAGTGCTTATCTCATGGTGAATGAACAGACGTTTCTGGAAAGGGCTCGCTCTCGTCGGAATGCTGTGACTCCTCTTCGGTTACCGGACAGTTTTAATGACCTCAAAGTAATGTTCGGTCAGGTCTAATAACAGCAGGTCATATACAGATTGAACTTGCTTTTGGCCTTTTCCAAGTCACAAGCAATTGGAGTCGTGTCATTGTCAAGTATTTCAAATAGAAAATGAGACTGGCTGGAATTGATTAGTGTCATTTTGAAATGCAAATTTGATTTGAATAAAATCAACAACTGGCCATGAATGTGCCCTGACTGGAGGCCATTTAAAAGTGTTTCCTCAGGTGACCTTTAGGGAAGAGCATGTGGCCTTAAGTGGTCTCGACGATATCACGTTGACGGAGGGAGGCTAAAAATAGCTGCTTTGCACATTGGGAAGGCACGTTGCAACTCCTGCTGTTTTCTGATGCTCTGGCACAGAAGCAGATCAAATTGAAATGACGTCCTTTTTCTATCTTTTCAGAGTGGCCAAGCCCCCTCCAGTGGCACCCAAGGTACGATCACAATATTTATCACAAAACAATTGCTCACCAAGGCCACACGCCAGTTGATATTCAGTCCAAATGAAAGAAGATGTAAAGTATTTCCTCAAACAGTCGCCATCTTTCCAATCAAATCAAATGAATTCATTTCTATAGACATTGAAAAGCTGAGCCCATATAAACTCATTTGCTAAGCAAAACAGCAGCACCAAATTACTTCAAGTCTCTCAGGTTAGCAACTGAGATGAACTGAGAAGTGCGTTAATTTTTTTTTTTTTTTTTAACACACCCCTGACAATTTGGTGACTAAAATGTAGATAAAATCTTAGACCAGGTGAAAGGAAATGATTCACCTGGCGTGTCATCCTTCAGCGGCTTGTCACAGTTGAAATACATTGCGAAACGATTTTTCTTGCGTGTGTGGGTTGCATGAAAATTACTCGCACCTTGTGGAATGCCATTAATTACGCCGATGCCTCTGCGAAACGAAAGTAACCCAAATATTTGGCGAGTCATTGACACGCTCCTGAGTAGATTTCAAATTGCCCAGAGATGCCACAAGATGGCAGACAACCAATCCCCAGTGGTGGCACAGTACGAGTTTACTGAGCCAGCACCAAAGAGGCTTCGGTGACTGTATGCTGTGATGTTTGCGTTTGCATGCCAGGTGAGCAGATGTGACATCATAAAACCCGTGGCCATCACTCATCCCCCCTCCCCACCCGACATGACCCCCAGACCCTACGGGGGCTGCGGGTCAGACGTTTCCTCCTCGGCCGCCTTCAGCCCGTCGCCGTCGTCCGCCTTCACCCCCGCCGTCACTCCTCTTTCCTCGCCGCCCCAGTCGTCCGTGTACAACACGCCCATCCACATCTACTCCACCGAGAACGCCTGTGAGGTGGCCATGGGGCAAAGGCGGGGCCTAATTGAGAATCAGGGTGGACAAGTCTTGAACGGGTGAGTGGTGAGAACAGAAAATCGGAAGGGCTCGCTCGTGTGTGTAAAATTCTTTCTTCAGAGCCGATCCAAGAAGCGAGCTTTTAATATTCATCGATTCTTTTTATAGGAAATTGGATTTATAATAGCACTTTTCTATTAGATATTCAATATCACCCTTGTGGTCATCACCGCCATGGCTGCTTAGGTCGGCTCAGCGTGTTGTTTGCTTGCTGCCTGTTGAGAACGGTTTTGAATTTCCTCTCGTACTATTTTTGCCCCCTTTCAATCTTTTTTTTTTCTTCCCCCTCCTTCTTTGCAGACGACAGCAGCTCCTCTGGTCACAAAGTTAGTTTCTGATGCATGGATGACTTTATTATTTTTTTCATGTCATTTTTTTACTGTACTGAAACTCCTTATTTGAGGAACAGGACTAAAAGTCACGAGGGATTGAATTAACATACATGAACTACGTATAGCCGCGTAGCGTTGATGCTAATAGCATGTTGGTGATAGGATTGTGATTCAACAAAGAAATTAAAAAGTAAAAAAAAAACAGGTCATACTTGAACTATCACCACATACAGAAAAAGCTTAGTATTTGGTTTTCCCATGGCATGAACGTGAAGTCCTACCTAATGTAGCTTCCTGTGTGCTTTTGGCTCCCTCTAGTGGCCATTTATTTTTCTACCTCAATCACCTCACTTCTTTTCCTCTTCTTTATCTCCCTCTAGTGGACCTCACAGTACTTTAAAGTAAGTCTTTACACACAGCCTCCACTTTTCTGTGTATCGCTCAATGTCAAATTTTGTATTTCTGTAAAGGTCGAAAATTTAGTCTTTGCTTTTTTTTTTTTTTTTCTTAAGAAAACCCCAGCCGCCCAGGTAATAAAAGTGCCCGGTATCATGACATGTGTATCGTAGCCCATCGTCTTCATGCCGTCCTTCATCAAACGTGGAAGCATTTCATCCCATCCCTAACAACGTGTGCCGAAAAATAATTGATTGTCCTGGTTGACTTTGACCTTTGCCCTCCTCGCAGGCCTCCCCGCCGACACGTGGTGGACACCGACATCCACTTCTACCACGTGCCGTCTCACGCTGGCGCCAGCCGGAAGCGCATCATGGAGGACACGGAGGACTGGCGCCCGCGCACCGGTACCACCCAGTCCAGATCCTTCAGGATTCTGGCTCAGATTACGGGCACCGAGAACTGTACGTAACCGTTGCTACTTTGAATTAGGAATTGAAATAATAAACCAAAATTGAGGCAGGGGGGGGGGTAAAAGGGGAAAATGAATAAGCATCCAAAAAATACTTTTTTCTTCCTTTTGAAGCAGCTCAAGAAGAAGAAGAAGCAGACACAGCCAAGAAGACAAAGTAAGTGCTTGCCATTGAACTTTACTGACAACTGACTACTAAGGCTTGTGGTTGTTATTGTCACACTTTTACTAAATGTTACACCTACTACGTTTTTTAAAACAGATAATATGGTTGGACAAATATGCACAACTAAGCTGGGTCTTATATCAGTATTGAAGAGTGGTTGACATGGAATGGTGTTGAATTAAAAGTAGAGGCTTGGCGTGATTTGTCAGTGGTGTTGAAAGGCTCGTTGTGAGCCAGCCGCATGGCGTCTTAACCTGAGATGTTGTTGGTGGACTGCTGGGCGCATTGTTAAATATCAGAGAAGACAAAACTTTTTTTTTTTTTGCACGATTGACACAGCCTGGCTGTTTTTGTGCTGTGCCGTGTTTTTGTGGTCCTCACCTCAAACCCGGTCATCCTGAACCTTTGTTCTCTTCAGAGTGAACAAGGCCACCACGCGTTTGGTGATCGGCCCAAAGTACGGCGAGCTGAGAGACTGGCACCACGGCGTGTCCGCTCGTACCCTCAATGTCCAGTAGATCTGTGTAAATACGTATATTTATGGATATACTGTTTGTGAGTATTTGTGCACGGGTGTGAGATTGACTGCTGTAGTGGCTTGATGGCACAGTAGGACGTTTTAGCGCAGACGAGCAGAATGAGTACATATGTATATTTATATATATACACCACATGCTTACAGTCATTGTTTTCAACAATGTGTTTTTCCTTCGCTGAGGGAGTTTTAGTCGGGGAAGTTTTAGTTGGTGTAACCCATGGACAAAAGTATTGGAACACCAGCATGTTACAACTACAACCGTTGAGGAAAAAAAAACAACAACCCTGATGCCGATACAGTGGAATCTGCAAAGTGGACCACACTGATGCTAGCTGGTTACTTTCAAAACGCATTTTCCAACTTTGGTGGTTGTCAATTTTGTCCGTCGAGTAATCACATCTCACTGCAGGTTTAATTGTTGTTCAAGCAAGCAGTTTTCGGTGGTCGTCTCCAAGGATGTGTATATAAGTGCATGTGCCTCCACGTGGGAGTCCCAAAGAGTGTTTGAGGACACTTTGAGTGGTCTAAAAACTGATGACAATGAAAGTAAAAATGTTGCCCTTGTTTTAGGCTTGATGACAAAGCGGAGTGACTGTGTGAATGTTCTCCTAATACTTTCAAAAGGCTTTTGCTATGTAAAATATTCCTCCTTCTATTTATGTTTACTTTTGGCAAATTTGAAGTGGAGTCAAAAAGGTATCATTTTATCTTATAGCTAATAAACTTGCTGCATATCCTTCTTCATGTTCTTGTGGTCTTTTTTTTTTTCCGCCCCCTTCATGTTGATGTTACTTCAGTACTTATTTACCACCACCAGATAGATAGATAGATAGATAGATAGATAGATAGATAGATAGATAGATAGATAGATAGATAGATAGATAGATAGATAGATAGATAGATAGATAGATAGATAGATAGATAGATAGATAGATAGATAGATAGATAGATAGATAGATAGATAGATAGATAGATAGATAGATAGATAGATAGATAGATGCCGTATTTTCCGCACTATAAGACGCACTTAAAAACCTCCAATTTTCTCAAAAGCCGACAGTGCGCCTTATAATCAGGTGCGCCTTATATATGGACCAATATTGAGCCACTACAGCAGGCGTGTCCAAAGTCCGGCCCGCGGGTTTTAAAATGGGCCATTCATTGAAGGTACGCCTTATAATCTGGTGCGCCTTATAGTGCGGAAAATACGATAGATAGATGGATAGATAGATAGATAGATAGATAGATAGATAGATAGATAGATAGATAGATAGATAGATAGATAGATAGATAGATAGATAGATAGATAGATAGATAGATAGATAGATAGATAGATAGATAGATAGATAGATAGATAGATAGATAGATAGATAGATAGATAGATAGATAGATAGATAGATAGATAGATAGATAGATGACTGACGTTCGTTCACTTGGGCACCCGGCAGATTAACGCTCTCGTAGACTTTGGATCACATTCAATTGTCGCCGCTTCACATTTACAGTACGTGTAGACGAGGCGTCGATCGTAAGCACACGCTTCGTTCTTTGGTGGCGTACAGTTGTGTCTAGGAGCCAGTGAGTGGTCAAAAGCTCCTTTCACACCAAACGCAGTGTTCAAGGTTGTCTCTGGGGACATATGGACTGCCTCCTGGTGCCAAGTTAATGGGAACACATTTGCTACTCTGAAACCATGCTGACACCCAAAGCCTTGAAATGAACGAGGCAGCAATTTGTGCCCTACTTCATGTAGGACAGTAACATATTGTCCGTATTAAACTTTCAAGCGTTTACTGCACAGCGGTACCTTGACGTACCACCGAGACTCAATTTATTTGGATTGAACTGTATGTGGCCCAGCCCTCCCCTAAAAACACATTTATTTGTTATATATATTTTTTTTCAATAAAGCAATATAGCAACAGTATATTGCAAAATATAATAAAAGAACTAGAGAACATTAGAACTTCAAAAATAAGCTGTCTGTCTAACGGTGAGAGGGATTGTTGATTTAGCGATAGAAATGAAAAATAAAAACACATTTCGACAGGACTAACCCAACTAATTGAATACATTAGATAATGGTGATAGCATTATACTGCTGGACAAAACAGCGCTGATAAAATCACACACGCCCTCCTTCATCTCGTTTCTTGTTGTTCTGTAGCTTTGGCAAACAGGCTTATGCTATATCCAGATGGGCCGCTAATGAACGTAAACAGTGGGGCTCTCTTACTTAATCAGCCAATCAGTCGAGCGGAATGGGATAAACCTCCCTGGTAATTGCCGGAGACACTGGAGAATATTAACAACCCGCGGCGTAATTGTCACTAATGAACGAGAGGCTGGGGTTAGCCTCACGTGTTTTCGCTCGTAATTAGCGTGGCCGACGATAAATGCGGTACAAATGTTGTTAGCCCGACAGTACGATGAGCTAGCTCGCGTTTAACATTACTACAGGAGCATGGAATGTTTAAAAAGAAAAATCTGACTTCATGCCAGTTAGCTGCTAGCAGTTAGCATTCACAAGTCGCACATTCTGACCTTTGCTTTACAAAGTAATAATATTTTCAATTTGGCCGAATCTGTGGGAAATTTTCCAATCTCTGTAAGAAGATGCGACCCCTAAAACAAATACATACTGGGATTTGGACTCGGACCCCCCTGTGTGAAAAAACGTATGCTAGCCCATATAGGATACAGGTTGACCACATGGGGAACAAGTCTAACGCTTCGTCACGTGACTAATTTGACCTCAGTGCTGACTAGCAAGCACTACACTCTAAATTCCTCCGCCTACCATACGGCACATAAAATGAACTGAATGGATTGAAGCGGAGGCGGCGGAACTAGCATGAGCCCGCGCGATGTTGCTAGTCTGGCATCTGTCCGCACCGCATCTGGCCTAAATACTTGTCAATGACTCTCACTTGACTCTTTCCACTCCATATCCTGGCTCTGGTTCTGAATACGTGTGTGTTATGTTATATTATGGGCTGGTATCGGAAAGGCTTGGCGACCGGTCCAAGTAGGAAGTCGACTGAGCGCTGTGTTGTTTTGGGCAGGACCATATTTGTCTCTGCTCTGTCAGCGTGTAGGTGGTCTGGACTCTGTCTTGCTTGTATTCCACCAAGGGCACCCAAGAGAGAGAGTGCGTGTGCCAGCATGAAAAACCAACACACACACAAGTCTGAATAAATGATGTCGTTTCATTTTTACATCTTCATCAAAATCGACTTTTTTTTATTTATTATTATTACCTGGCAGGCCAATGTGGATAAAACGTCACGGGCTATGTGGGTGGTGGTTACGAGTCTGGCTTTGAAGAAAATACTCTCAATATTATTTCTCAATAGAATCTTTGCTCCGTATCAAATATAAATTACACTTGAATATTTCCTTAAACTTCCTTTGTCAATGAGTTACTTTGCTTTACACAGTGAAGAGTGTGAGCCCAGCAGCCACGAGTCTGCTACTGTCAAGACCATGATCAAATCACCCGCAACAGCTCAAGGTAACACACTGTGTGTGTGTGCGCCTGTAAGTGTATGTTGCGTAGATTCAAGTCGAAAAATTTACTTACTTTACGATGCCTGTGTCCATCCACCGTGTTGTGGCGCCAAAAGCCAGTGCACGTGTTTAGCCAGGTGTGTCTTCTGTTGCTGCTCTGTGTGTGTGCGTGTGTGTGTGTGTGTGTGTGTATGTATGTCTTTTCAATGACTGATGTGGAAAATCCACAGTTGTGACAAGGCTGCCTTGCCGACACCTGCTGGGTGTGCAGACGAAAAGGCCAAAAGTCAAACAACTCGCGCACCTGGGAGGAAGTCACACACACACACACACACGCACACATATGGTACCTGCACAGTATTGTGACCCATAGGAAATCATTTAAAGAATAGTAAACCGATTGTAGTCCAGTTTTGCGGAAAAACAGTTTGTTTCCTGTCGTGATCCATGTTCATTCTCAACAGGCGTGAGTCCAAAATGTGGTTTAATCACACCCTCCTTTGGCGTAAAGTCCGACGGCAGCACGGCCAGGTGTCCTGCCCCCGCCCGCCCCGCGCCTCGGGTCCACCCGAAAGACGAGGACTCGCTGGTGCAAATGGCGGAACACTACCCTGCCGGGACTCGCACGCCCATGTGTGGCCACTGCAATAAGGTCATCAGGTAAAGGAAAATTATTATTATTATTATTACTTTCCCTTTAAAGTAGAACATAGTATAGTAGTTTTACATGCTTCAAACACAAATCAACTTTTTTCTTATTGTTTCAGGGGACCGTTTTTGGTCGCAATGGGCAAATCGTGGCATAAAGAAGAATTCAATTGTGTCCACTGCACCACATCACTGGCCGACATCGGCTTTGTGGAAGAGCAAGGCCACGTTTACTGCGAACACTGCTACGAAGACTTTTTTGCGCCGACGTGTAGCCGCTGCCAGGCTAAGATCTTGGGGGTGAGCGGGTTGCCCTTTGCACGGCGACACCTACCTGCGTCCTCATTCCACATTATATTGAATAATAACTTATCGTATTTGTGTACAAACATGATTTTTTTTCCAGAATCTACTTTGAAGCTGAAAGAATGACACTTTGAAGGCTTCAGTGTGATTTTGAACTTAAGATATTTGTGCCCTGACATTCATCCGTCACATGTTCCAAAGTTGTCCAGGGCCTCCAATCCCCTACCAAAGCCTCCGTTTCTCACACATCTTCAAGCAGCTTAAAGCGTCTTATTAACCTGTTTTCTCGCCCTCTTGCCCCGAAGCCCGCCCCCTCCCAACCAATTTAGTATGACCCGCCAGCTTTTCCATTGATTCCCTGTCCCGGTGGTGTTCTCACACTTTTCAGGGAGGGGAATGTCTATTTTAAGCCGAGTCATGAGCTTCCCAGAAGAAGAGCAAGAAGAAAAAAACTGTGATCGTTAAATTAGTCGTAATAGTACAAGTGTGACGTTTGAATTCGGCTCCAGTTGTGTCAAAAAAGGTTTTCTTTAGTATGATGATGATGGTTTTAGCTAACCTCTTTGTTTTGGTGGTCCAGGAGGTGATTAACGCTCTCAAGCAGACGTGGCACGTCCATTGCTTCCTGTGCGCTTCCTGTCAAGAGCCAATCCGAAATAACACCTTCCACCTGGAGGATGGCGAACCTTACTGTGAGCAAGGTCAGACCAACAAATCACCATTTTAAAAGTGTTTTCAGTCCACTTTTCAAAATTCTCTCCAATGTCACAAAAGGTGACTTTTGTTTCATCACATTGTACTGCTATTTAATGTGTGTGTTGTCAGACTTCTACAGTTTGTTTGGCACGGGCTGCCATGGATGCGAGTTTCCCATCGAGGCAGGAGACAAGTTCCTGGAGGCGCTGGGCTACACGTGGCACGACAACTGCTTTGTGTGCGCTGTAAGTGCAATGGACTGTTGGTCATCCTCATCTCATGCGTTTTCCACTTCAGATGCTCAACATGGTGTCTTTTTTTTTTTCTCTTATGCCCACAGGTATGTTCCATCACTTTGGAGGGACAAACTTTCTTCTCCAAGAAAGACAAACCTCTGTGCAAAAAACATGCACAAACACTAAAAATATAGCTTTTTTTCTCTCTGATGGGTTTTTAAAAAAGAAGCAATTTCTTTATTTGTGTGTGTGTGTGTGTGGGGGGGGTGTTCTTTGTCTAACAGTTTAACAGTTTTGTATTTTATCAGACTGTTTTTCAACACACAATTTACATAACAATTTCTTTTACGTATATTTTATCGTTTCACAAAAATGGGTGTAAAGTAATAAAAACCTCATCTGCAGTTGATTAATGGTGGAGATTGCAACATTTTACTCTTAAATGATTGATTTAAACACATCGGTGATACATTTTCACATTATGCATTCTTGGGATATATATTTTTTTGCTTTTTTCAACATTTTTAACATGATCTCAAATTCTCTTTCCTTTTAATAACTAGAAGGTGGTGAAATACTGTTTGCATTATTTTATACAGTGGAGCCTTTATTTTATTTTATTTTATTTTATTTTATTTTATTTTATTTTATTTTATTTTATTTTATTTTATTTTATTTTATTTTATTTTTTTTTATTTTATTTTATTTTATTTTATCAATCTGACGCGAATCCGACAGTGTGCGCTTGCTGTCCCACAGCACAAGCGCAGGCACGTACAGGTACGCGCACGCATGACGTGCGCGTACTCACACACGAGCACGGTGAAGAGTCTGCAGACTGAAGAGGCAGTTCACAAGCGATCCAGACAAGTCGCATCTTTTCCACCAGCCGGACATCGTGACAGGACACCACAGGTAGGAAAGCAGTTGCTCCAGTTGAATGTTTTTTTTCCACGCTTTCAGAAAAGAAAACTTGTTCAATGAAGTTACTTGCAGGTCCAGTTCAGGTCAAACCGCTGTTGCAAAGTCAATCGCAACTTAGCAGACTGTATTTGGCGTTTTGGTTATATAACGAGGTGATAAGTACATATATTTTTATTTGAAGATGGGGTCTAAATGATTAAAATCACAGCAAACATTTACTACATTGCCCCCCCCCCCCCCCCAATAATGCGAGTGACGACCACTGACTATGTCCAAACTTACTATAATCATAATAAACGTCATCTCCCATCTCTTACTGTAATAGTTTTAAAAGAACAATTATATACATCTATTTTTTTAAAGCAAAAAATGAAACGTATATTAATAAAATTATTTGTAGGAAATAGTCAAGATCCCCCCAAGAAAGATATAATTTTTAAGGGAAAAATATTTGAGATTTACGAGAAAAAAGTTGACTTATTCCCCCCGAAATTTCGTATTTAATGTAATTATTAAAGTTGTTTTTTTCTTTTTACAACAATCTATTATTGTAGCAGGCAATGTTAAAAATGATATAGTATATCTTGACACTAATGCTCCAATGCAAAGCCAAGGAAAAAGCAAAGGTTATACCAATGCTTGTCGACGGTGTCTGTTATATAGTTATCATTTTTGTTTCGGAATGGACCTCTACAACCACATTAAAGTGTGCCTGGGAACCGTTTTCTTAGTTTACGTAAATAAGCGGCAATCTTAATTGGGGCAAGAACACATGATGCAAATCTGCCATGCGGCCACATTGGCTCAATTGGCTGTGTAATTGAGTTTCACATTGGGGCTCGCCTCACTTTTACTTTGTGTATGTGCATATAATGTGTGTGTGTGTGTGTGTGTGCGTGGTTTGGGGTAGCCTAATAGCATCAGATACCCCGTGATTCGAGACAAGGTGTCTGATTCTAACAATTTAAACATTACCGGCGCCTTCGCGTACGTGCCACTTCATTAGGTACGTCTGTATCCCATTCTACCGCGTTGTTCTTCTGCAGGTACCTCACGCACCACATATTGCCAAATTAGCATATCAAAGGTTCAAGTGATTCGGGTCGTGTCAAATGTATTCAAATCGTTTTTCCCCATTGAAATGAATACAAATGTTGTTAATCTGTTCCAAACGTTCCAAAAAAAACCCAAAATATTTTGTTTTTAACAACAAAAGTAGCCCTCTGTTTTACTGAATCAAAAACTTGGCAGTATAATGCGTACCGACCTTTATGTCCACCTTTAAGCGTGTCCAGCTATTGTTTCCAGAGCCTCCCTTATCTTCATCATCAGGTTCATGACTTTGCTCTTACTGCTGCCTCCCTCAGGGTGGACCATGATGATCTCATGATGGAGCGATCCTCTATAATTCACGTAGGCCACACAGTTCAGTCACGCCCCTCCTGTCTTTACCTTCTCTTCTCGAACGATGTAACGAAGAGTTGCCTTTGTCACCCTCTTTGAAACATTTCCCGCCCTCCCTTAAATGCTGATTACAGACTCTGCTCTTAAAGACCGATAGTCGTCATCAGTGAAGATAGCAAACAGAATTATCTGAAAAGAATTAAATTGTTAGCTGGAGTCGCACCAAAACTTTGGATTTGATATATATTTTTGGGAATCAAATTTTGAAGACCAAATTGGAAGTTTAATTCTCATGAAATGACTTATTATTATCTAGTCCATGTTAAAAAATATGTATAAGTAACCAAATTGATACCTTATCTGTTTGGAGTTGAGATTATTGACCTAAGTATCGATTCGTTCCCTGTTCTGGCCACTTTTCCTTCACACCGTCAACCTTTCCATTTTTTTTTACAAAAGTTGCGCAATCTACGTAACTTTGAAGTCGAAAGGCTGTTTCTGGTTTTCACCTCCTTCTGACGGTGTTTGGCTTGGCTTAGTTCAAACCAAAAGTAATCACGGCCCACGTCGGCCGTTCTGGGGAACAAGAAGAAAAGGAGTGATGGAGTGATGAGTGGCGCCCTGAGAGGGGAAGAGGGGGATTAGAAAAGACCGAGGGCAACGTGAAAAGAACGATAAGCATCTGGATCCACTTGGCCCTAATTTCACAGCTAACTTTTAGGACCACGAATTTTCATGCCGGCTCTTCTTTGAGGCACCGTTTCGTCAGTGAGGTATTTCCCTCGGAGCAAATATCGGGGAAGGACTTCATATTGTTGATTTCTTCTTTTGTTTTTAAAGAACCACTTGATGATTTTTTCAACGGCAACATTCATTCTTGACCAGCGTTGCTTGGTTGTTTTGCTAGAGATCAACTTTTCGGCTCTAAAACTTCCTCTGATGTTTTTGCTAAATGAGCTAACGGTTGCGCTGCCCACGCGGCTCTCTCCCTCTAGCGCCACCCACTGGTCTTGTCACGACAAATTCTTTCCTCCATGTACTTCTTGCTTTCTTCGGTTTAAAATCGGCTGGCGTAGCTGGTTTGTGTATCTGTTTCTTTACAGCTATTAAACCAAGATAGCAAAAGTAGTTAGCATTAGCCATGGATGAGCGGGAAGCGTAAAACTATCCTCCTCGCCAAGTGCGAGATGTTGATGATGAGTTACACGAGAAGAAAATGTGCTCAGCGATCTGATTTCCATTTGGCCGCCGACTTCCCTCGAGTCCCAAATTCAGATTGTACCCATCCGAGTGTTTCATAAAGTGATTTATCCGCTGTGATTAAATCTGATTAATGTAAATTAAATTTCACCCTCAGCGATATTGACTTTAAAGCATATAAAATCAAATCTCAGGAGGGGGCTGGTTCTTCATTTGTGCGTCCAGTGGATTTTATTCATTTCCATCTCTCACAATTAGCGTTAAACAGGCTTCTGGGAATCTTTTGTGTGCCGCTGCGTAATCCTTATTGGATCACCTTATTGACGTACGTTATGTAACATCACATCTTCCGGCTGTTTTTTTTTTTTTTGCCGCGCACAGACGAGAGGGCCTTTCACCGAGAGACTCGTCGATGGCATCGCGCCAGGTTGTCCGGCAGATCTCATTAGACGAGTTTAAATTCTGCAGCTTCGACCAGACGTCCCCAACGCTAAATTAGCTTTTGCCAGATCCCAAATGAAACACATTTGTGGAACCCAGAGTGGCGTTTGCTTTATTTACCTTTGTAATCTGTCATTGTTAATACTCAGAGGTGGCAAATGTAATTGACACTGAGAGGACGGCAGCTGATGACATCATTGACGCTAAATGTTCCAACCCAGGTCGAGCACAAAAACGGCTGCCGTGCGCTCGGCCGTTTAATATACCAAATGACGCTGGAAGCTACGCTTTTATGAGCCGTAACCTTTGAACCGTGTCCACTCGGCATCCTGTCACCAGAAGGGGGCGAAGAAAAAAAAAGGACTCCAATCCCATCCAGTTAGACATGGCAAGCGAGATGTTTGTCAAATCTCCAAAATGTATCCGAGCGACCAAAGAACTTCACTCCATTGTGACAGGCGAGTGTCGATTCTTGTAAAAAATAAGGTGATGGTGCGCAGCTTGTCAGAGACTCCACGCACACACAAAGAGCTCTCCAGCGTTGCCCTCGGGTTCAGGTTCTCGCTAATCAACGTTGCACACAGCCGTGACTGTTCAGTTCCAGGGCATTGGAGATGGATGGGGGAAATGGAGTCCAAGAAGGGTGGAAGGATGGAAGGAAGGATGGTGGGAGGCAGGTGGGGGTTCTCCTTGCATGATTGATGTTTACATGTTGATTCAAATTGGGACTTCAACACAGCACAGCTGCTTCATTTTTTTACGTCAACTATATCGTTAGGAGTTTCAAATGTCGAGAGGTCACTGAATTTGAAAGAGGCGCTTCTGGTGCTTGATGACAGGTGGTGAAGATATAAACGATTTCGTTTATTATTGTTAAAACTGCAGCTATGTTTTTGGTAGTCCTTATTAAGTTGATCCTGAACTTTCTGCTTTCCATGTTCTCAGACAACAAAGGAGGCTCATTGGGTGGATTGAAATTTTTTTTTGCCCCCCCCCCCCTCCAGGCTGTGACCGGCCTCATAAACGTCTCCAGACACAAGGGCTCTGTCCGCCATCTGACAATGATTAGGCTGCGGCCTCTCTCAATACATGTCAAGCCCGCACACTCAATTGCACGGCAGCGCACCTTTTATAACGCGGTCAAACGAGCCACCCGGACATTTAAGTTTTTTTTTTTTTTGCAGGAAATGCCAATCAGAGGAGAACTTATAGTTTTCCGACCAGGGGAAGGGAGGGGGGGGGGGGGGCGACAGCAACTCAGTATGGAGAAAAATAATGACTGAGCTTGAGGCGGAAAATCTGACCTTGTCTATATGGTAATTGTAGAAATGACAAACTAAAGCCAAAAGAAATTGTCATCTTATTTTTATTACAATTGATGTAAGTTGTTAGGTGACACTGTTACAACCTGCTGCGTTGAGATGAACAAACATTTTGCTACTTCACTTCACACATTCGCTCCTTGTTTGATATTGCCGGGTAAAGGAAAAAAAAAATGTCAGTCTATAGAGGTTGTAATGGGTCACATCCTTTTAGCCTGCCGCTTTCTATCTCACTCACCTCTTAAAATGAACACTGTGCTGTGGTAGCCCGTCACACATGTTCATGCTCCATGCTGCTCTTCACACCTTTGCAAGGTGACCAAAGGAAAGTAGCAGGATGTTAGCGTGTCAAAGGTCATCAGTGACCGGTGGTAGGTGTCGCCAGTGGGACACTCTTCATCTACTGTTAATACTCTTCAAAATGTTGGTGTTTTGATTGCAGAGGTTCTTTTAAAGGCTTTTTTATTTATTTTTTTGTTGAAATAAAATCACTAGTGGGTGGGCAGCTTGTGTGTGGCTGATCCGAGTAGGCCACATGACTCATCGTCGACATGAATGCACATTCTGTTCACACGTTTACTGTTGACAAACTCCACATATTTGATCCCAAATGTGTTTTTCTTTTTGGACCCAAAATGTCTATGGAGTGTCTGTCTTACTGAAACCGTGCAGGGTGGGTGGTTTTCTGGCCTTGCTTGGCGGGTGGTGGTCATGTTTGATGAGTGTATTAGAAGCCAAGCTAAAAATGAGAATTGAATTGCAGGGGTGAGCCGTCATTGACTGCCTGCCTTGCATTTTTCATCCTGCTCGAGATAGAAAACGCTTGGACGGAGTTCCAGAGTTACGTTCCACACCCACCTGCAATCCTGACATGTTTATCTGCGACTGTTATCTCCGACATTTTCTTGCCAGTCAATACTTTTCTTAATTATAATTCATTATTAATTCTTCTTCTTTCAGGCACCATCTTACCTGCCAGTGTTTTCATCGGCAGCACGGCGAGGCGATCAATGACACTCTGTAGCAGCTGAGTGAAAGAAGGGATTTAGAAGGTAAGCCTCCTCCCTGATCCTTTTCGGAAGAGCCAAAGCATGAGGCGCACCGCCGGACTCTCGCAGTGACAGCTCCGCTTTTGATACCTGAGCGATAGATTGGGAAACCGACACCTCCTTTTCTATTTTCCTCAGTTAAACATAAAGCACACGGAGACTATTTCTGCTCATTCAGAATTTATACACTGCCAGGTAGCAGGAGGAAGAGTACCTTGTTTATTTTATTTTATTTTATTTTATTTTATTTTATTTTATTTTATTTTATTTTATTTTATTTTATTTTATTTTATTTTATTTTATTTTATTTTATTTTATTTTATTTTATTTTATTTTATTTTATTTTATTTTATTTTATTTTATTTTATTTTATTTTATTTTATTTTATTTTATTCCACATGCCGCTCTTAGAACGTTTATGATAGACGTCCAAAGAAAGACTTGAGGTTCTTGAAAGTCGGTGTCATCATGATTAACGTAGGATGGGAAACCTAGATGAGCCTCAAAATGATTTCATATTTTTGCAAGAAAGAATAACAAGCATACAGCAAAAGCAGCTTACACGTGGTTGTTCCATGATTAGTTTTTATATTATAGATGAGTCACCAAACACAACATGGTCGTTAGTCAGCAAGTGTGAGTTGTTTTTACATACCAATATATTGAGGCCAGTCTAGAATCATATAGTTTTTCCATCGTTGCCTCACGCTTGAGAGAGTCCGGGTTCGCATCTGGGCTTAGGCTTTCACGTGTTGTTGTCCGTTCGGGTGATTCATTTGACTTTGTTTGAGTTTGATTTCATTCGATTCCACAGTTTTATTATTTTTAACGCTCGTATGACACAACATGTTAAACGATGAAACCTGACCCCACATCAACTCGCTTCATTCCTGTTTTGAAATTCTCCTTCATTTAGAACAACTTGGAAGTCACCCTGACCTGATTGTGTTGAACTGCGGAGGCCCCTCGCACTGCATATTTGTCATTCTTTATTTTCAGACATGAACGTCACCTTTTATTTAGCTATATATAATCATTTTAATTGCCTTTTTCTCCCATCTCGTAGTTTGATTTACAGGCAACTTGGCATTTTTACCACCCTAAATATGAATTGACTTCTTTGTCCGACAGTGTGTAACAGACACGAGTACACATGCACACTTTCACACTCACACACACACACACAGAAGGGTGTAAGAGTAGTTTATTACGTGGCCATAAAAGCAAATGTTGTGCGAAATTCATCAAGTGTGAGTTAACTTGGTTTTTTCGCACTAGACCTGCCCACCGGGTTGTGTTTGTTTAAAATGTTTTCTTGCTATTTTAGTCGAGGTGGACGACGTCCAATAAAGTGCGCAGTTCTTGGCGCACGAAACAAAACATCTTATGAAGTCACCGTTTTGACGTCAACACATCAAATAATGTGACCCGACCTATTGTGTTACTGTCAATGATAGAAAACATGAACGTTTAATTGAGTTTGTCCACCAGAGGGTGCTATACCTGTCGGTCCAAACTTCCTTTGTCATCTCCGGGTGTCTTCCTACTCAAGTAGCCGTCTGTTGACTTGAGGGCTCCCGGCAGCCGTCAAGAGCAGCAGCAGAAAGTACTTAGCGCTCTAAAAGCGGGAACGGCGGGCTTTGTCCTAATCTCTGTTTGGGCCAAGCCGAAATAAACCACTGCAAGGGGACACCTCTGTTTACCGGCAAACGCTGACTTCAGCGGGCACGGAAGGCGTCATCGCCGCGCCAGTTCACCGAGCCGTTTTTTTTTTCTTTCAGCTTTTGTGACTTTTCTTTCCATACGAGTCGTCACTTCATAAAGTTGAAACTTTTTTCCCCTCGTTTGTCGACTTGCAGGTTTTTCTTTGGCGACCTCAGTACGTGTGGAAATGAGCAGCTTGTATAAAAACACCGCAGTCATTTCTACCAACTAAAGTGGAAATATCCAATCAATACTTCTGAGGGATGAAATTGAGCAAAGCTTCACAAGCTAGATATTTTGGGAATATGACGGTATTGTGGAAAGTGTTTGCTTGCACCTTTTTGCCATCTTCCCTGTTTGTCACATGCTCCAGAAGGTCGTCCCCCCCCCACGGATACACTCCCATTGACGGAGTGACCTTGAGGGTGTTAGGAGTGTTGATGTTTGTTTGGAGGTTGCTTCGATTCCTCCGATCGCCGCGAGGTCACATGGCACTGACATCAAAGGGAAGAATTTCTTCCCGGGTGACAACGAAGAGCTCTTATGTTCATTCTGAACGTGCCACTGTCTAGCTTACTCTCTCTCCTTCCTCTCTCTCTCCTCTCTCTCTCTCTCTTCTCTCTCTGTCTGTCTGTCTGTCTGTCTGCACAATTTGGTGGAGGTGCAACACACGAGTCACACAACATTGCGGAAAATTATTTCTAATCTCCCAAGAGCACAAATCGCCATATAATTGACAGCCGTTGAAATGCATTAAGGAGAAAATGTTCTTTCATGTAGTGTGAATTTTTCAACTAATTAATATCAGTATCGGCCTTGAAAAATCCTTATCGGACGTGCCCGAGTTATCGGTGCTTTCTCAGCCTTGGCCATCACTGGTGCCCTTGGTAGATGAAGCTTTGTTGAATATCTGAGGCTTATCTTGGCTGGATTGTCCCACATATGGACCGTTCCACTTAAGTGTATGAATCTTAAAAACCTTGTATTCCTTGCTCAACAAGTCACGTGCATGCCGAGCTGTGAGCTCCCCCCCACTTTCCCGAAACGGGGCTCGGTGTTTTGTTTTGATGTCCTCCACCACCGGAGGCAGATGAATGGCCACATGGAGGGCCTCGGGGTGGGGGTTGGAGGGCTGTTCCTGGTGCTGAGGGGGGGGCGCTTTGGACATGTTAAAGGACACCTGTTGGGCTTTAGGAGGGCCTCCTCATGATAGACAGGTTTCCGCTTCAGGTGGCAGTCTTTCCTCTTAAGCTTGGCAGGAGGGTCAGCGGGATCTCATTGTATGGATGTACGTTGGTTGTGGGCTTGTGCACCACTGTAATGATGTGTTTGGTCCATATATAAGGCGCACCGGACTATAAGGTGCACCTTTGAGAAAATTTGAGGTCTTTAGGTGCGCCTTATAGTCTGGAAAATACGGTATTGCAAATGGGTACATATGCAGTTATGTGTGTGTGAATTAGGCACACACACACACGCACGCACGCACACACATATTCCCTGGCTCACATGTCACTGCTCTTCAGGGAGTAATGACAAGATTGAGTTACTCTGAATAAGTGTGTGTTGCTGCCGTTGGTACCTTAACCACTTAACCAACTTAACTGACGCTGCCCTCACTGTTTCCCTGACCTTAATTACCGCCAACTCTTTTCCTCTCCCTTGCACGGAGATGTCGTGTCATGTCGTATGTAGAAGCACAGAAAAGAAAATGTTATTGTAGCATTACACATCTACCAAATTAATATTGCGTGTGATGAGATCTTCTTCGGGGATGGTCCGAATTTTGGTCCATTTAAGCCGTCCAGAAACGGATAAATTGACAGATGGATATTCTAACAATAATACTTAATACTAATATTGTAAGAAAAAAAAAACCTACATGAGTTTTACGCACCACCTCAGTGCTGCTCCTTATAAAATAAAATGATCAAATGTACCGCTACACTGCAACTTGAAATTTGGACTTATCTTAAACTCCAAACAAGAGACAGCAGGACAACCAAGCTTAAGATCATAGTTCATACAAAAGGCAGTATCTGCTCTTAGCTCTTGATGAGTTGGTGAGATGGCCACACTCAAACCCGCACAGTGGCATGTTTGTACGTGTCAGACCCGTTAGCTGGGGGTCATCTGAGGGGAAGAGGGGTCAAGGTGTTGTATTTCAGCTGCAGAAGGCTCCTCTGTTCACCACTGAATGGACACTGCCACAAGTATCTTCTTATGGAGCTTAAAGGAAGGAAGGAAGGAGAAATAGTAGATGGAGGAAATGAGCCGTCATGCGTACAGATTGCAGTATGATAGAGATCTTAATGACACGTTGGACTAATAACAGCGCATACGTTTCAATTATGCACCTAATCATTTGATGCTGTCCCTGTGCATGTTTGCGTCTGTTTGTGTGTGTGTGTGTGTGTGTGTGTGTGTGTTATAGTGCTCGCTCTATATTTGGGAGCTGGAGCCAAGCTAGCGACCCCGACGCTCACCCCGCACCTGCCCTGTGTGTAAGTGCATGCCTGTGTGGAGACACACACACACGCTAGCATGCGAGCTTTTGAAAGCAAGCGTGTCCCGTTACGTGTCCGTTTGCGCTCGGCAACACAAAAAGAAGCACAAGGACTCAGACGCAATGTGTTGATTAAAAGAACGCAAGTGGCTATTGTAAACATGAACGGCTAATCTTGCCAAAGAAAAATGTCCAACTCACTCCCCCCCCCCCCCCATTGTCAGCCTTCATCCCACAAACTAGCTATTTAAAAAAAAAAATAGACTAGATGTGCCCGCTTCAATATTGTAACTGCAATTTAATACTTTATGCGATTTCTTTTTTTGCTCCCTTAACTCTCTTCTCTCTCTTCTATTATGATGTCTACCCTCCCTCATTCCATCACCCCTTCCCCCTTCCCCCTCTGCCACCCCACTAATTGCCACTTGTTGGGGCTCAGTGGTCTAGTGGTAGAGTGTCCGCCCTGAGACTGGAAGGTTGTGGGTTCAAACCCCGGCCGGGTCATACCAAAGACTATAAAAATGGGACCCATTGCCTCCCTGCTTGGCACTCAGCATTAAGGGTTGGAATTGGGGGGTTAGATCACCAACTGATTCCCGAGCGCGGCACCGCTGCTGCTCACTGCTCCCCTCTCCCCCAGGGGATGGATTAAAATCACACGGGGATGGGTTAAATGCAGAGGACAAATTTCACCACACCCAGGTGTGTGTGTGACGATCATTGGGACTTTAATCTTTAATCTTTAATCCCGGGAACTCATTAATTGGTGAAGAGGAGACAGGTGGCGCCACAATGTTGTGATGCTCCTTGTTTGTATATGTGTGTGTGTGTGTGGTGGTCCCTGCTTGTTAGGGGTCCCGAGCCCCCTTCTCACTGTAATCTCTTTGTTTATGCAGTGCGAAAAGGGCCTGGCTGGGCCGTGAACTCCCCACGCTCTTCTCCCACTGTGCCACTCACCCGTAGTGGACCCCCCGAGCAAGACACCCCCACCCTCCCCTCGCCCTTCCAACACCCTGCGACCTCCCCCTGTCCAAGCCCATTTCCGTCACGTTCCTTCACATACGCGACAATGTCACCGTACGCTAACGGCTCGACAATCCTGCCAATGTGACATGGTTTCGAATTTTTGTCGTTTCCACCATCCCTTCCAACTCTTTCGTTCTAGTCACGATCTCCAAAGATTTGAACAATCGCTGAGCTCAAATGCACTTTGGTGGAACACAAAATGGAAGGTGGGTGGCCACAGCTTGTTCTCGCCTCCATGCTTTGCCAGGCTGTTAGGAAAAGTATGACTCAGAGAAGGAGGCGGCGTTCACAGAGCTCCCACTCAGTAAACTTCTTCATGTGTCCATCGTTGCTGCTTGAAATTGCTAGAATTCCCCCTAAAACCTTGGCTTCTTCACGTGAGGGACCTCTATTCATTTAATTTCTGCATCGGGCGCCGGGCGTCATGAAATACAATCCGCGTTGGATATAAATGTATTTGTGGACAATGCTGCGATTTGATTGGACGAAGACTTAAAGTTTAGGCTCAAATGTAAGATAATCAGGTTGTCATTAAAATCCTATTAAAGAAAACATAGGCCTTTGACTTAAGGGCAGGAAGCATGCTGCATAGTAGTTGAGGGGAACGTCAATGTTTATGATAGCACAATCACACTGATGAACTTGCAAGACCACCCCATTATATATTACATTTTGTTGGGCCTCGCCCGGACTCCACCTATCCATGTCAACGTTTTTATTGTGGGCTGTAAAGTGATCCGGTGAATGGTTTCACAATGACAAAACAAGCAGTAAAAAAAAAAAACTACTCGCAGTATATCATTAGGACCTCATAAACTTAAAATGGACTGACGCCTGACTTTGTGGGTGTGTGTGTGTGCGTGCGGTGATGGTGGCGTAGTTGACACAAAATTGCTGCAATGAGCTTGGTTTTTCTTGGAAAAATACAAATGTTTCTAGAAGTCCTGATTGCTTGTAGTCATTTTAATGCTATATATATTTGTTTAAAAGTTTTTGAAAATTTAAATTTTTTAAATATTTTTTTAAATATAATCTATCCATATATATATATATATATATATATTTTTTTTTATTCATATATGTATTTAAAAAAAGTTTTTCAGAATAGATTTTTCAGTATCGTTGTTTTTTTACATTCTATTTTTTTTATTTATAGAACTTTGAAGAACGTTTTAGATTTAATATTTTTACATTTTATTTGAAAATGTACAATTAAAATTGTTTTGCAATTTATTAATCTTGTTCACATTTTTAAATAACTTGATTTTTTTTCTCCTTTCTTTATTTCAGTTGTCATTCTATCATTTTGTTATATATTTTTCATTTGTTTGAATTTTTATTGTTTAGTTTGTTTTCTTAAACTTGTATGACTTGAAAAAGTTTTTTTTTTTTTCATTTGATTTTGTTCTTTTAATTTTGTATTTTATTTGACCTTTTTTTTTTTTTTAATTTCTTTAAAAATCTAACATTTATCCATTCTCAACACCAGTCAACCAATTCAGGGATGCGGGTGCTGGAGGCACTATTGCTCAGCTCACTATTAGTCTCCATACTGGGCCTACTAGTTAAAGTCAGGCGATCCTAGTTGTTGTTTGTTCACGTGTCTGATTGCATTCAATGCGGCCTGCTTTTCCCAGTTTCCTACAAAGTCCAAAACCAAGTGCTCCTACGTGTAATTTGAACAATGTGCTCATTTATCTTTCAACTTCTGACTCCTCTCTTCCAACTGTCGACTTTCATCCTGAGAACAAAATCCTCCTCTGAGTGTTTTTCCTCTCTTCCAGAGTTGAAAGGTCATTTAAGAACAAATCAGCGCAGGGTTCAAAGGTGAACCCGGCCAACTTGTTATTTTTCTCTTCTCTCTGTCGGTCACGGCTTCACCACCATCATCATCATCATGGCTGCTGACGTTATCCCTCATTTCCTCACTTCTCTCCCCAATTTCCTGTGTGGAGATTTGGTAGAAAGAAAAAAGTTCTACTTTCTGTCAAAGTTCCAAGATTGGCAAATTTGGTTTTGTTGAACCAGAGCAGAAATAAACAAAGCGACTCGAAACAATGATTTCTTCAGTCAATGTTCAGCGGGTGTCAATCTCCATCGAAGCATTGCGATGTAAATGGCGCGGTGGGTTAGCGTGAATGGACAGCCTTAAAGCAGATTATGTTAATGTGCTTTTTAGTAGAAAAGGAGCGATTGGGCGCGGATTAGCGGATGCTCTGCTGTGCCACCAGAGGTGTTCAGCCCCCCTGCCTGCCTATAAATCATTTCACACAGCACATAATGGGGATCAGGAAACCATCCCAATCCATTGACACCTATGGAAATCCCTAAAAAAATCTGGATAGCTTGTTAGCATTTGATCTCATTTACATATTTTAAAAGTACCCAGTCGCAATGTCCCAATGATTAGCATATTAGCATTTTGAGCCACTCTATTTGACTTTTTGAAATATGATACAATAACACGTTTACATTTTTTATTGATTATCTTACCGTCTTTGTGCATGTTTTATCTTGTCTTTAGAAAAATGCTGTCATGCTGACAGGATGATCTTCTTCACTGTTAGCCTGTTATATATATTTTTTTCTTTTTCAAACTAGAACTGCCGTCAGAAAGGCAAGGCAACCTCAGATATCATAAAAAGTAATCACATTTATGTGATGTACAGTTCCAAGCTTCCCACCGTGACCCAAATTTTTCTTGATGTTAAAAAAGTCTTTTCCCCTCTATTTTGTCTTTCTGTCATCAGACTTTTAATATCGTCTTAATGCTGTCAAATGTAAAAATGGGTCAGATCCGACCTAAACAGCCTTAGAATTTCTAGCGCCAACTAAGAGAAGACACCTGGAGAGTTAGTTGCTAAATCTTCAAGTGTGAAGTTATCGGTGTGAGGGGGGGTCAGTCATTGTATGTGCTTCAGTTCCTTGTCTGTGCTCATTAAAGAGCACGTACTTGCTGACTGTTATCCCGAGGTCATTCCGCCTCACCGCCCCGGACATGTCCGGACCCGATTCTCTTGACACCGCTCCGAGTTCACCAGTGACCAAACCAATTAATTAACACGGCTCCCGATTGGCAAGACACTCTCAGTGTGGCTCGGGTCACCGCCATGACCGACCCAAAACAGTACATGGGGGGACGTCGACACCTTTGCTGTCGTTTTAGTCGAGGTTCAATTTTAATGTGGGAAAGGGCGCTTGAATGAGCGAGCTTCTTGTATATTTATGCAGTGATTTTTCCTCTCATCGCAGAGAGTGGCTCTTTTGTTCGTGTTTAATGAACAACGCTAACCAGTGTGAGAAAGAAAAGAAAAAAAAAAATGCTTTTCAAACGAGAAAAATTAGCATGGAAACAAAACCGCTTTGTCGCTTCTGTTTAGCGTCAAGGCAACAATCGCCGCGGTTGCCTGTTTGCGGAAAAAAAAATCTCGTTGTTTAATCCAAATTGTTTCGTCGATCCATCGGGTGGCGCTCCACAATTGCTAACTTTGCACACTAGCGGGTGAACATTAGTGTAAAGAAGCCAGCTGGTGGTTAACTGATAAATACAAATGACGATTTGCTAGTGTGACGCGCATTGCCTCGTGTCTGACAAGTGCGCTACAAATAAAGTTGCATTGCCAAAGCTGATAAATCACAACCTTTGCAACATCTAGATAGGCACCATATCTTTGAAAATATATGACACTCAGTGCTCATGACATTATCCAGCATCCCATGTTTACTAAAACTTCATAAGCTTGGCCTTTAAGCTTCAAGGATGCGCCGAGTGCCACACTAACACGACCTTCTTGAGCGTCGTCCGTCGCAAACATTCTTTGAATATGACTCTCATTCTTCAATCGCCGCCTCGTCTTTTGAAGGTCTACCGACAATCGATGCTTCGTGCGCTTTGTGCACATGGAACCGTTCCTTTGCTCTGCGCAGAATAGACCACAAAAAGTCGACATGAGCACACGCTTGGGTCATGTTGTTATTATGCAATGGCTCCTTTTCGGTAGTTCTTCACGATAGCCGCTACCTTGCGGTTATAGAAATAACCAAGCCCACTCGAAATAATTCACTGGAATCCAGGCCAAGTCGGTCACGGTTGGAATGGCCTAGTAGTGTGCGTGTGTGTGTGTGTGTGTGTGTGTGTGTACACACTAAGTCAGCTCCTACTGCTTTCTATTATATATACACACACACACAGACACACATACCCGAGCACCCCTCTTTTCCCCTTTTGCACTCAACCTGGTCTTTCTCCTGTCTGCTCCCAGCCCCCGTTTCTTTTACTCCCACGGACGACCCCCCCCCCCCTGCTCACCCTCCCCTCCGCCGCCTCCCTCCATATGTGTCTCAGCCCTCCCTCCTTAGCGGGCAAGTAAACTCTCTCTCTCTCTCTTTCTCTTTCTGTGTGTGCGCTACTGTCAGCTCAGCTCAGGTCGGAGGACGGACGAGCCACTAGACGTGCCGCTGTTGCCGGTGGTGGGTGGAGGCGCGTTGGGCTTGGACTTTGTCACATCGCGGAAATACAGAAGCTCTGTTCTGGCAAACCTTCTTCATCCCCCGCACCACCCCCCTCGTCCTGCACACTCGACAGGAGAGGAGAGAGGCAGTGCGTGAGGAGAGCCCAGCCGAGCCCAGCCGAGCGGCAGGCCCACTCTGACCATGCCAGTGTGGGGAGGAAGTCTGCCTCTCAGCCACAGCACTGCCCGTGTACTACTACTACTCCTCGGACTCGTCTGTCTGGATACGTCGGTGCACGGTAAGAGCTCATTTCCTTCACGTGCACTCGCACTTCGCTGAAGAGCTTTAACACCAACTTTCTGCAGCCACCAGAAATATCCTGTTTTCTCATTCTTAAAATATCTTTCTAAATTTTTGCCATTTCTCCCATCAAAATATTTCACTACTTTGCACATTCCCAAAGTTCCTACTGTACCTTTGCAATGCTTAAAAAAAAAAAAAAATGCCGTTGAAGTGAATGGAGATGTGTTCCAAATTGAAGATTCGCCGGCCGGTTGATTCACGCCAACTTCGAACTTTTCAACTCATTCGCTGCGTCTTGGGAACTACACATCTCACGTTCCCCCAAATTTCCACATTTTCCATGCCAGCATCGCTAGATCACTGCAGACATTTTGCATATTTCCCCCAATTTCAAACTGCTCAGCACATTCAGGACATCTGGGGAGCTGTTTATCTGATTCCCCCAAATATCCTTTTCCCAACTCAATTGACAGTTTAAGCCTTATTTCACACACTCACCTCTTTCCAAATGTCTTCTCAGTTCAATCCAGGCTTGCATTCTACATTTCAAAAATTCCATTATATTCTCAGCCTTTCAGTCCGCTATCATCTTTTCGGCATTCTCTTGCAGTTTGGTCAGAAATTGCATTCTCTCCACTTTTTCCCACGTCTCCTCAAAATATTTGCACTTGTCTCTCTCTAACGGTGCCACCATTGAATTAGATGTGAGAAGACGTGGTGACAAACGGCGTCAAAGCACATCAGCTGCAGTGCCCGTGACCATGTTTGGTATCTGCTGTGTGATTGGCAAGCTGTCACATGCACGCTCCTCGTAGTTTTAGCGCTACTGTGTGCTGTGACGCCGTCATGGCTGTTTGCCAAGGCTCGCTTATATTCCCCAAATATGAAGAACAAGGGGGAAGTGTAGCATCTCATATGTGTACCAATTCTGATTATGCCTGCGAGTAATTGGGAGCGACCTTTGTAAAGGCAATGAAGAAGCAGTTCTGAATCAATATTTATATTTAGAATGTATTTATAAGATCATGATAAAAATATGAAACATAATTAAAATATCCCGCACAAATGCTGATCATTAAAAGTGGCTAGAGGCATGCTTTCCTAGTGGATGATGGCGTTGACCAATCAGAGGACAGAAAAATGCTGATGTCATCGAGGGCCAGCGCTCTGGACGAATTTGAAATGAGATTGATGAAAGGAATGGGGGAAAGTTACATCAGATTACCTTGGGCAGATTAGAGTGATTTGACAACTAAAATCTGATTGGGGGCAAAAAAGTTATTTTATGTTTTGGCTGTTGTCACACATTCGGATTAGTCGTCCTTGGTGGCGGTCCACGCTGGACTGAGAGCTATTATTTTTTTTTTTTTTTACCCCCAGCGGACGGCCAGCCGGCCCACCTCCTTCTATGGTTCACACCTGTTTGATACATTATCATCCCACCGTCACATTCCAACAAAGGAGGAATTTGAAGAATAACGTGGGCGCTCTTAAGCTGTCTGCTTCGTGACTGATGGCGTCTGACCTTATTTTTCTCCCCTTTTCTTTTTGGTGCAGTTTGGTTCTATTTAAAGTGACGGGCGAAGCTCTGAAGTGAGTCCAGCTTGGGGGCTCATCATAGCTCACACGCCTCCCCCCCCCCCTCTCCGCCCGGCAACCTTTTGGCCGCACGTCATCCATCCTCTCGTCCATCTTTCGCTGACACGGCTCGCTTTAGAGGCGGCTTTGCGTTCTGCTCTGCCATCTAAGCGAGTGGCTCTGAAAGCCGTGACCGTCTGAGCATTTGACGCACACACACACACACACACACACACACACTGGTTGAAGGCAAACCTACTAAGTGTCTGCATGTTTCTGATTCATGTGAACACTGACTGCTCTGTCCAAGAATCCAAACAACAGCTGCCAGCGACTGTTGAAGTCTGACATCGAGTTGAACCCAGGCCAAGTTTTTCTTATTCTCCTTGGATCGTTTCAGATATTTTCAGTTTGAAATGGAATTTTGCTGATTTTTTCTCCATGCCCACAAAAAACAGGGCTTTTAGTTCCCTGAAATTTCTCACCTGTTGAAATCAAATCATCACATTGTCCGATACTTAAACGGCAAACGCAGTTTTGGTTTGGACAAACTTGAATATAGCTTGCATCCCTTTTGGATGGCAAATCCTTGAAATGAATGAATCAGCATCTATGATGTCCTTTATTTACATTTCATATTATTAGATCAATGTAGAAACGTGGGTGTTGTTTGTGGCCCGGTTTGCATTCTTGATGGTTTTCTAAAATCGACTTATGACAGCAAGTCCTACGAACATTTAAAAACAGAACTTCCGAACAAAAAACATTGTTAATCATTTAACTTTTCAAATCTCCCCGGTGAAAGCTATGGACGGTTCTCATTCATTGGCCGACGACTCACGTGACGGATTGGCCTCGCGGTGGGATGGCTCGCTCATTCATCGGCCGACTCGCGGATGATTGATGACGCTGCTGAAACATTCAGCTCGGCGTGGGAGGAAAGAGATGGAACTGGTGGAGTGACTTGGACAAACTCTTTTGTGACACGCTTTTGTCATCCTCATTGTCGTCTTTTCTTTGAAGCGGCAGGCGGATTCTCTGTGGTCGGCTGTGCCGATCGGTCAAACTTGAGCTAACTCGCTACGGGGGCGCTTATGAATGTCTTTTGGCTCTTATCGCTATCTTGCAGAAGAAAGTCAGACAAGCCTTGGGAGGATATGTACCATTCTTAACGGTCTCATCTATAACTGAGCGCTCCATGGAAACGCTTTAAGTGTTGTGTCTGTCAAGGCGATCTTTCTCTGGACAAGCAAGTTCAGGACGACATGTTCCCTGACCGTCAAGGAGAAATGAGTGCATGCTATGTAAAACACACACACACACAGATCTCCCGTGACCTTCCACCTACGCCAGGCTGCAGCCTTCTGTGTGACTTCTGGGAAGTGAGGAGCGATAGCTTACATTTCATTGTCCTTGGTGGAAAGAAGCGGCGCTGTATCAGTTTTCACGGTCAAAAGCTCCGCCAGTTGCTGTGCTTTTGTCACCAGCCACTAATGAGACCCCCATGCGTGGAGAGTCTGAGGATCTGTTTGAGATCCACCAAACACCTGCCCTGCGCCCATCCCACATTTCGCCAAAATATCGACAGTCCGTTTTTAGTTTTCATGAAGGAACGCCTGGACCCAAGGAGCGCTTGTCGGATTTAGCAGAAGTTTCGTCTAAAGAAACCCGATCAAGGTGAAAGGTAGTCGGCTGTTCCCATAAACGCAAAGCTGAGGTGTCTCTTCAAAGCGCTGGAACGAAAGTGTTGACATTGTATAGAAACCTAAGGATGTGCTGGCCCCGAATAATAGAAGACATATGATGAAAATAGCAAAATGAACCCCTGAAAGGAAGTGAGAAGAGTGTGTCGGAGTATTGCATCCTCTAAGGAATACACATCACCTTGACTTTCTAAGACACAGCTGATGCAGCATATAGTATGTGAGAAGTTTGTGACAGTATCTCATCTTTGAATCAGGCCTACACTGGGAGCCTTACAAACATGGTCAGTATGGGTTAAGGTTAGAGCTTTAGGGCAAAGATCGCTTCAAATATTTTTGGCTTGAGGTGGCGTTAGGTGATGGGGATAGGGTTGGGCATTGGGTAAGGGATCGTCTTAGGAGGTTAGGGATAGGGTCAAGGGTTAGGTTAGTCTTAGGTTAAGTGGGGACTTGGGTCAGGCATGGTTTGTGGTTTTAGGGTTTGGGTATTATGCTTAGGACTTCAGATTGGAGACGGGAAAGGTGTTATGTTAAACGTTCATCGTGATATTGGCTAAGTAGATATAAAAACAACATTCCAAAATATCAGCTTTAGGCACTATACCGGAATGATACCATGCATAGCTGGCTCAAGACATTAAAGTATCCATTTACTCATTTTTCATCTGTTTGGCGCCAAGCAGTTAAAAAAGTGATATACAATACATGCACGTTGTCATCAGCAGGCTGGTTTTAGCATTGTCTGCTTTTACTACCAAAATAACCACGCTAAGAAAATGTTTGAGTACAGTATGCATGATACAAGTTTTTGTGGTCATACCATATGGCTTTGAAACAGTCCTTATGACTATCCAGATGGAAATGAGTGTTTGGATGCATGCGTGTGCGTGTGTATGTGTGTCTGAACACGCTTGACAGCGTGTTTGTCCAGTGAGATAGTGCAGAGGAGGCCTGGAGCTGGTGATGGGTGATATGTTAGATATGCTTCGCCTCAGTTAATGGCCAGCTAATCACACGCGCTAGACAGCCGGACGCACAGCACTGTAAACACCCCCGTACCCGCTGCCGGCACCTTTTGTAAACCGGTGGCATCGCTTCATTTGTCGGGTGTCTCGAAAACACAACTGCAGACATGGCGACGCGCGCACACACGCACACACACACACGCTGTATATACAATATGCGTGTTATAAATGAGAGTAACATGACTGTTTGAGCCTACAGATGACTGAGATGCCGCAGACCAAAACACAGGCGAAATAAACACATGCCAGCTGCAATGTTAACAGCATTAACTTGTGCCTGGCGCACACGCACATACTTGCACTTAAGGAAAGAGAAAAAACACATGACAACTTACAGTATGTGTAGACTAGACCAATGGTGGAGCAGAATTGTTGCAAACGTTTGCGCATACACGACAGGGAATGCAAAAATAAACATGAGCTGACATTAGCCGGTTGGCTGTAGTCCACAATTTTTGTGGCTGTGGCCCTTCATTTATTTATAAATTGATCAAATTTGTCTCGTTATGGCGAGAGGTTAAAAGAGAGAAACCCTTGTTGTTCCCTGTTTTTTTTAAATGTATTTATTTCCATTCTAGTCTAACATATTTTTTTTTGTAGTTTTCACACACATGCTAAAGTTAGCTTGCCCTTTTGGCTGCAGTGTTGTACTTCAGAGCCTATAATTTTATTTATTTATTTATTTATTTTTTAAGAGGCTGATTTGGGATGATTCAAACCGTGAAGCCGCCTCCTGGAGAAAAGACAGACAACTTTATTCCGTTTATAAATCATGCCGCATGGTGGACTATTGTTTACCACATCTAGCTTCCATTTCTCAGCTTTTGGAGCCTTGGAATCAACAACTTCACAAAACAGATGATTGCAAGCATTGTTTTGGGAAGCGTCAGGGGTGTAACATTTTATTAATTGAAATAATGTAACAAAAAATTGTGACCGTGACCAATTAAGGTCAGACATAGTGAACCACCAAGGATATTTTTTGCTGTATTCCATGACAAGGGTGTAAAAATAGCTGGACCTCAACAGGGTCGCTAAAACCCAAAACAAGTTCTATGTTGTCATCTCGTGCTGGGTCACATGTGGAGGCTTTGGGCACGCTCACATACTTTGGGTTCTAACCCGAATCCATTTTGTATTTACCGCGGCACACCATTGGCTCCCAGCCCGCGTGTGCCCATTGTTTGTCGGCGTGATGTTTGCATGCCGCCACCACGGAAGAATGCGTCACATGATGCCATCACGGGAATAGAACGTATTCAGGTAAAAATAGCAGGCGGGTGTGAGTATTTGCCGTACTTTTTATTACGCGTCTGATGAAGGTGGCATCATATTCCTCAGGAATGCTCGGCCTGCTTTATTTATCTTTGAAAGAATAGTTGAGGATATATTGTTCTCATAAACGCCTACCCCAGTTCTCCATCAAAAGTAAAACATTCTAAAAACAGCCGGACTTTCGTAAAGCAGCAAGTCGAGTAACTCGATTACAACCCTGCTGCCCATCGTCAATCCATGAGTCATTTTGTCTCTGCTTGAACTTTGTCCTTACCGTTTCAATGGCACATAATGGGAATCACATTGGTCATCTAATTAAAAATAAATCTAAGGGGGGGGGGGGAGTGTCACATTTGCATAAGCTTTTGATTCCCTTGGCCTCAATGATTATCGGCAGTTTTATCAGAACTCGAAAATGTGGATTCTTGGATTGCTTTATTCAATCTGATTGGCCGCTAATGCACGTGACACGAATGGCTCGGGTCCAATCGCCTGACCTTTTCCGAACCGTTGCTGCCGACTCTTTCCCACGTGCATCTGTGAAGCAAACCCTTTCGCGTGTCTAATTAATTTGACTCGCACATGTTCCAATGTCATGCTTAGCGTTAGACAATCTTCCGCTCTTGTTCATTTATCATCCATCCACTACGACAAAGAATCCTTCCATTTTATTCCAAGCAAGAAATCAAACAATGGGCGAGTGTCCACTGTTCAATCACGTCCGTCTCAGTGAGCAGATAAAAATCGAGTCATAGAAATGTCTTAATGGGCAGACGGGTTATTTGAGTGGCCGTGAAAACACTTGGGCGACCCGCCAAAATAAACTGGTGAGCGTGTAACTCCGTGTGTGTGTGTGTGTGGGGGGGGATGAGTGCAGTAGACACCTCAGAGCTGGGGGTTGAGTTTCACATCTGTGGACACAGTTGGCGGATAGCAGCTTACTTCAGGTCCTGAACGTTGAAGGCTGCGAGATCTCATGTCTGATTTGTGGTTAGGCAAAAACAATTTAGGACTGCCCGTAGACCAAATACGCTCACGCAAACGGACACACATAGAGACAATACATAACTCAAGATAAGGACAAATACATTTTCTCAAGGAGAGAGAAATAATGTGAGTCCCAGCCGGTTGAAATCAGTTATGGTTATTGCCTGTGAGGCTCATAAATATAATCAACCGGGGAATAAGTTTACTTAAGACAAAACAATGGAATTCATTTACAGTGTCATTTTTTTGTGGAGGTGCTATGGATATAGTTGGACTTATCTATGAGAGCGAATTGATGACAGGACCAGATGCTGTCTCTCTCTTCTGCACTCTTGCCGCGTCATCCTCTTTACATTTCCCTTTTCTTCATCACTGCTTTGTAGCTTCGAGGCCTTTTCTGGAATCAACGGCGAGTTCCGGAATCCTTGTGTATCCGTCACCCATCCCACACACAATACAGAAAGTGTCACATTCATTAGCGAGTTATTCGTTCTGATTTGGCATAATGAAGTGATGGCTATAGATTTTTTTCCCCTTCCCTTGCCAGCCAATTATCTTGGAATTGTTTATTCCTCTTCTCCTGACAAGTGGAATTGCCTTTTAGGGTCCACAAAATTCCCAAGAGCTCAACAGGTTTTGCAAACCTGTGCGTTTTAGTGGTCTCCATCCAAAGACATTGTACGCTTGACGGATGGGCAGTGCAAAATTGTGAAGTGCAAGATGATATTTTCCAGGATTTTGTTTTATGAATCTAAACGTTCCAAAGCCAGTTTTACTTAAAGGCATGAAACTCGACAGGCATCACAGAATGCATGAAAAAGCGTCAATTATTTTTTGGTAGATGGCTGGAATAAACCATTTCTCAAAGACAAGGTTGAGCTATTCCGACTCCCATTAAGACATTCCGCTACACGCGTGATGGTTTAGCTCATCCGGGCGCTGACATGAGGAACAATGACAAGATAAAAAAAAAAAAAAGCAGGCATCCAGAATCCACTCCCGTCCCCCCGACCGACTCTGTCAAACACGGCCAAGATGAAAAACCACTTAGAGGCGCAGGTAGTATTTACACAAGCTGGATGAAAGGCTTTATTTGACATCAGCCGGATGACTAATGAACGTGCTTTCTTTGCTTCGGCCTTTCTTTTTCTATCTGGGCCTGCCCGTCTCCATCTTGTTAGTGGAGCACACGGCGGGCTCTCCCTCGCCTCCATCCTCCCCTCGCAACAAAGCGCCATGTGTTGGAAAAAAAAGCCTTCAAGTTTTTTTTCGGGGGGGGGGGGGGGGGGCTTCCGGGGCCAACTCGTTGTTAATTGCGTGTTGACAGTGGCCTCCGTATCCTGCCATCAAGACCCGTGGGGGCGGGGCCTAATGGCATTTGAAAGGCTAGAGCTTGAAACAATTACCATTTTACTCAAGCACCTGGAAGTTCTGAAACATAAAAGTTGTTGTTGAGCTTTGGTATTTGAAGAACTGTTCAGTGTTCATCGTACTCGGACCCAGAGTTGAAAATCTGGAGTTATATTTGTTGGGCTCTGGTCATCCGCGTCATCAACATTACAGCACAGCTATTGGCATGACCTTGTTTCCTGAATTGACTCTGATCGCCCTTCCTGCCACATGCGCATTTGATAAGCTCACAGAGTAGAACTACTCCAGGCAAGACAAGGTGAGTCGGTCATGGTTTTGGACACAACACTGTGGACAGAGCGAAAGAGATGGATTGACAGATTAATGACATTCCTGACATTTCCGGAAACAGCGGGGAACCACGAGGCAGCACAGTTACAAGATATTGCGCTGATTACACTGTGAAGCTTTGTCTCCATTTTGCTGTAGCAGACCTGAAGTCATTACAGAGACACTATTTCTTACCGGTGTTGTTTTTGGTTAGCCTAATGCAGTGCTTCTCAATTATTTTCTGTTACGCCCCCCCCTAGCAAGAAGAAAACTATTCGTGCCCCCCCTCCCCACCGTGACTATCCTAACTTGTCTTGTAAGTCGTAAAATGTTGCACTGTCGCAAACGTGACAGAAGTAACAATGAGAGCGCCACTGCCCCCTGCTGTAGTAAACGCGCAATTACACTTTATTCTAGTACTGCCAAAAAAAAAGCCTGTTCCCCAGGGTCACACGCGCCCCCCCAGGAACAGCAAAAGCATTTCACTAGCTGACCAGGAGATGGCGACAGCGTGGCATCTGAAGACCATGGATTGTTTGTTCTGCTATAGCCTAGGTGACTGATTCACAATTTGGTTTTGTCTGATAATAGATATTAAATAAAGAAAACCAACTGGCTAATTGATTTGTTTTAATTGAGAGAAAAAAAAACATCAGCAAAAGCATTTCACTAACTGACCAGGAGATGGCGACAGCGCGGCATCTGAAGACCATGGATCGTTCTGCTATGCCGGTTTAAAAAAAAAAAAAAACCGTAATTAGCTAGGGGTCAAAGGTCAAAGTTTACGGTTCAAAGTTCACCCAGGGGTCAAAGGTCGGTTCAAAGTTCACGGGGTCATGTGCACATTTTCGATTTTTAACTAGAGTTGAAAGTTCAGGGTTCAAAGGTCACCCAGGGGTCACCACGGGGTCACCACGGGGTCACCGCGGGGTCACCGCGGGTTCAAAGTTCAGGGTTCACTTTTTTTTTTTTTTTTTTTTAGGTTAACCTTTATTTAACCCAATGCTTCTCAATTATTTTCTGTTACGCCCCCCCCTAGCAAGAAGAAAACTATTCGCGCCCCCCCTCCCCACCGTGACTATCCTAACTTGTCTTGTAAGTCGTAAAATGTTGCACTGTCGCAAACGTGACAGAAGTAACAATGAGAGCGCCACTGCCCCCTGCTGTAGTAAACGCGCAATTACACTTTATTCTAGTACTGCCAAAAAAAAAGCCTGTTCCCCAGGGTCACACGCGCCCCCCCAGGAATAGCACCGCGGCCCCCAAGGGGGGCGCGCCCCACTATTTGAGAAGCACTGGCCTAGGTGACTGATTCACAATTTGGTTTTGTCTGATATCAGATATTAAATAAAGAAAGCCAACTGGCTGATTGATTTGTTTTAATTGAGAGGGGGCGCGCCCCACTATTTGAGAAGCACTGGCCTAATGCATTCAAACTCCGCATTGCTACGCCATGTTCTCGAGCTTCTGACAATGTGCTGGTGGTTTACTCCACACTCCATCGTTTGCTGCTATGGCCCTTGAGTAAAGTGTCTCATGACTGTGGCCAAGATTGCTCAAGGTAAATAAATATAAGTGATGTCTGTGACTATTGTGTTGCCATCTTTCCGGTGCACACATTGTGACGACACGGCTCAATCGCGGCGCAAGCCGAGCGCCGGCCGCTCTTTTTTGTTTTGTCAACAGCACGTCGGCACCAGGGCCGGAAGGTCGGAGTGGGCGGGGCCTCTCCTTCCCTCCCTTGAATATGTGGAAATTCAAAAGGATGAGGTTCAATGATGAAAGTGCTCAGCTGAAAATGGAACCACTTCTTTTCCATCCGAAGCTCACGGCACCTTGCATGACAACACGGCGGATGAGGCCACAGTAGGAAAATGACAAAAGGATAACTAATGAAGGACGACAAGGCTACCTCAAAGATCCGCACGCATAAAAAGATAGGAAGTGACCGAGAGGCGCTAAGTGTTGGCAGGAGGGCCGCAGAGTGAGAGAAAGGCCAGCAAAGGGCAACGTCTCTCGCCAGCAGCTCCAATAGTTCCCCGCGGATCTGTCACGTCTCGTTTCGGTCATCCTGACTCCCTGCCCTCCCTCCTCCGACTCCTCCAATTAGTCCTCCCTTCGTTCGACCTCCTTTTCATAACCTTAGTCCAGCTCTTGTTTATTCTCAGGACATTTCAGCAGACTTCAGTTTGCTGACTAGTAGCAGCGCTGAAGCACATTCAGCGGGAGCGAAAATAAAATCAAAAATTCAAGTGGGTTACACTTTTTTGACCCTGAGAGAGCGAGAGGACGCCCCCCCTCAATTCTCAGCATCTCCTCTCGCAGCTGTCGGGCATCTGCTCTCAATGAACGTGCCGGAATGAATGAAAATCCCAAAAGCTACGGAAGAGAGACACTTTTCGCACTTTCACACACACATACACACACTCCTCCCACATCCTCCCTCAAGTGACAAACAGGTGCTTCTTTGAAATCGGATAAGACGAAATACCCGAGCTTTGTTCTGCTCCTTTGGGAACGTCAGATTGATGTGTTGTGGGAACGGACTTGGAGGAGTATCCGTCCAGTATCTGCGGTGGGCCCTCGGTGAAGGCGCTGAGAAGTACGAGGGTGCAACTTTGTGAAATTGGACACCTCAGTTGGGAGTAGAGAATTTGAATTGTACCCTTGAGTCAAATCGTGACCGGCGGTGTGATGGCCATTTTACGCCCAGTGAACACCGCATTGAAAAGACAAAAGTCCCAATAATGTATCTGGTCACATGTTGAGGCCTCTGTTTTTCGAAGGTCTCCTTTGCCATCAACATCTGATCTTCCTCTGTCTCCCAGGCAACATCTTGGACAGCATGCCGCTTCGAGCATCCAATAAGGAGGCAGCGGCGGATGGCGGGAAGGAGAGCGGCCGAAGTGCCTCCCCCACTTCCTCGTCGCAGCGACAGCTTTTGTGTCACTGCATCCACCACTGTCCGGACGACTCCATCAACAACACGTGCAGGTAGCGCCGGCGGGCCGGCCGTCAGGCAGGCTCTTCTTAAACCAAGCGACATACAGTAACTTCCGCGGTCCTCGACAGAACCGACGGCTACTGTTTCACCATGGTGGAGGAAGACGGGGACGTTCCGGTCTTCACTGCAGGTTGTCTGGCGCTCATCGGGTCCGAGTTTCAGTGTCGAGTGAGTAGAGTCAATCAACTTCGGTCGGCTTTAGCTCTCACAAAAATCGGTCTATCTTTGTTACGTTTAGGACGAATGGAGCTCGCGCCAACAGAGGACATTGGAATGCTGCACAGATGAAGATTACTGCAACCGAAAGCTTCATCCCACTCTGCCGCCTCTCAAGCCGCCTTGTAAGTGTGTCTTCTTCGTAGAATGGTGTTAAGCGCCAACAGTGGGTCCAAATCGATGTTTTCCGTTTGTACTCTTTGTCCAGTCTACGTTGATGGAAAGATCCACCACATGGCCTTGGTGATCTCCGTCACTGTCTGTAGCATCATTCTGGCTGTTATCGTTGTCTTCTGCTACTTCAGGTAAATTGGATCCATCAAAATGGATTACATCTCCTCTGTAAAAGGTTCTGCCAACTCTGTTTTTTTTTTTTTTCTAAATAGATATAAGCGCCAGGTGTCTCGTCCTCGTTACACCATCGGCCTCGAGCAAGATGAGACCTACATTCCTCCCGGAGAGTCCCTGAAAGATTTGATGGAGCAGTCGCTGAGCTCTGGTTCAGGCTCAGGGCTCCCCCTGCTGGTGAGATGGCATAGTACATGACTAGGACCCAGTAAATAGGGAATATATTGTACAGTGAGCCTCCGTTTATGGCAGGGATACGCATGTTCCAGTGAAAAATGTGATGCCACCTGAATGATTTAATTGTTCTAAAGCTTTAACCCCCTTGCCCGCAACCAGGTGCAGCGAACGATCGCCAAGCAGATCCAGATGGTGACGCAAATCGGCAAAGGCCGCTACGGCGAGGTGCGCATGGGTCGCTGGCGAGGGGAGACGGTGGCAGTTAAAGTCTTTTTCACCACCGAGGAGGCCAGTTGGTTCCGTGAAACCGAGATCTACCAGACGGGCCTCATGAGGCACGAGAACATACTGGGTAAAGACGGCAAGCTTCGCATCTGATGCTCAAGGTTACATGCGTATCTCAGTTGGGTTTGCCAATGGGCTCTTTATTTTCCCAGGATTCATCGCGGCGGACATCAAAGGGACCGGCTCATGGACGGAGCTCTACCTGATCACAGACTACCACGAAAGCGGCTCGCTGTACGACTACCTCAAATCCACCACGCTGGACAGCAAGGCCATGCTGCGTCTGGCCTACTCGGCCGTCTCGGGCCTGTGCCACCTCCACACGGAGATATTCGGCACGCAGGGGAAGCCCGCCATCGCCCACCGTGACCTGAAGAGCAAGAACATCTTGGTCAAGAGGAACGGCGCGTGCTGCGTCGCCGACCTGGGTCTCGCCGTCAAGTTCATCAGGTGCGTGAGCGGACGGCCTAACGAATGGGCGACATCATTCATCGCGTCTCCGTGCTCCCTGCAGCGACACCAATGAGGTGGACATCCCCCCCAATACCCGAGTGGGCACCAAGCGCTACATGCCCCCCGAGGTTCTGGACGAGACCCTGAACAGGACTCACTTCCAGTCGTACATCATGGCCGACATGTACAGTTTCGGACTCATCCTGTGGGAGATCGCCCGCCGCTGTCTGTCAGGAGGTACGTGGCCCATAAAGGTTCGAATTCTGGTGGACGGTCCCGCTCAGAAGTGGCCGTAAGTGGCATTTTTTTTAGACTTCTCAAAAATGCCGGCTTTTCATGTGGGTGAAGGCATCGTGGAAGAGTACCAGCTGCCCTACCACGACTTGGTCCCGAGCGACCCATCATACGAGGACATGCGCGAGGTGGTCTGCATCAAGAGACAACGTCCCTCCTTCCCCAATCGATGGAGCAGCGATGAGGTAAGACCACGACGCGGAAGCGCACATGTAGGCGTCACGTGACCGTTGCGCCTTTTCTTGCAGTGTTTGCGTCAGATGGGAAAGCTGATGAGCGAGTGTTGGGCTCATAATCCGGCGTCTCGCCTCACGGCTCTGCGGGTGAAAAAAACCTTGGCCAAGATGTCGGAATCGCAAGATATCAAGTTGTGAGGCTCAATCACTCACACCCATGCGTGACTAAGGGTCGCTTTCTGTGAAAGCTCATTTAGCTTGTCGAAGAAGAAAGAAGGAGAAGCGTGAATGTGTCCCTTAAAAAATGGACAGTGAGAAACACGGGCTGGCACTATGTGACAAAGTGTACTGTGAGGCTTTAAGATATTTTTCTTCATGCTTGTTGCATTTGTAGAGTGTACAAATGTATTGTTTTCTCCTTGTCATGACTTATGTATTTTTCATGTCCAACATTATTAAAGTATTTGTTAGAATCGAGCTGATTCGGATGTTTGCTTTGTTTCAAAGTAGGGTTTCGAAATGGGGTTAAGGATAGGGTTTCAATTTTTTAACCTCACATTAAGGTTTCAAATGAGGTTTTAAAACCGTTTGAAGTCAAGTAGATTCAAGGTGAAAAGCGGTCTCAGAAGTGGGATGACTGAGGGTAGTGTTGAAAATAAACAAACGAGTAGAACTGGAATTCATCTTGAGCATTGCTTATAAATATAATTTATTAATCGTCTTAAAAATTCTTTCTTACACTTTGTACAGCAAACAAGGAGGTGAGCAAAAAGATGTCACGACAAGCGTGCCGGCTGCAACCAAAAACTCACCACTGTTCAACACATGTCGACTCCAAAGCCCCCCTCCCCCCTCCCCCCCATAGCAAAATGGTACAAGCACAGCCAAGACGTCCATCATGACAACCAATGGCAGTTTGCATAGTCGACAAAAATAAAAACAACAACAAAGAAAACATCCTACTTACTTTTTTTTGTTATAAATCTTAAAGTGACAAGTACACAAGTGTACACACTGTAGTCAAATAGAAAACACGACCCCCTCCCCTCCCCCCCACACGTTTCCAAACAATAACAACACTTGATTTGTTTCAGTCGAGTCCACGTGAACTGTTCGTCCGGCAAGTAAACTGTTGACTGGCAGATTGTTTAAAATGGAGAGAACAAAAAGTCAATGTCGTTGTTACCTTTGGGTTCAAGTTTGCATTTGAAACGCACCCTGTACCCTTTTTTTTTTGTTTGTTTTTGAATCAGCACTTAATCAGGAAACATTCACAACATCCAATCTATAAGCACACATTTTGGAGCACCCCGAAAAGAGAAAACTGAAAAATAAAGTACAGAAGGAGAAGGGGAAAAAACAACAACCACCACCTGCTACATGATGTTTTCAAGACCATGGTAATTTAACAACTTGTCAAAATGAAGGGTTTTTAATCATTATTATTCATATTATTATTATTTTAACTGAATCCTGTGAAAAAACAACAACCTAAAAACAAACAAAAAATATCAGTTACAATAATGTACAACCGCTCAAAACCGAGACTGTTAGGACAATTACATGCCTTTAATTTACTCATTTTGATGCTGACATAAAAACAATGATGACTGATTGATTGATGGATTTATTAATTCTTTAGAGATTTAAAATAAAAAAACAACAATAAAATGGTCTAAATTGAGAATAATTTAGGAATTTATTATTTAAAAATGGTGCACCAACCCAATAACAATTAATCTGACGTAGCCATGGAAAATAATCCAAAACAATCTAAAAGATAATGTTATTAGAATAATTAATTATTTCTGTTCTAATATGTTGAGTGGGATAGTCTTAGGGTTAGGTTTATGTGGGATCGGGTAGGATAAAAAACCCCTTTTTTTTTTTCTTCAAATATTTATATTTTTTAAAAATACATTAAATAACATGTTTTGGAAAGGATTAATCTCACACTCAAAATAAACTAAAAATAAACAAATAACGTGCTTCGAGGATTATTTTCAAGTTTTTTTTTTTTAATTAAAAAAATTCTTTCAAACACAATTCTATAGCGCAGTGATTTTTTGAAAATATAAAAAACAACTCAAATAATTATGATACAACACGAGATGATCATCAATTAGGAAAAAAAACACGAGAAATGTACTTTATATATGACAAACGAGTCATTCAAATAAAAACAAACAGTATTGTCAAGGCCACTGGGTGGCGCTAGAAATCAACCAAGTAATGGTGGTGATGTCACAACACCAGAGATGCTCTAACTGTATAAATGCATGAATTACTTGAAAGAAAAAAAAAAGGAGCGTATTAGTCATATGGTGCGTTTACAGCGTCCTTTTTCTTCTACCTCCTGCTGGCTATTAGTCATTATGAAAAATAATACTGCTTACTGCAGTTGTAACTCGTAGATTTTCTTGCCATGGCTTGCATTCATTCAGTCAATAATAATTAGTATCCATCCATTATCCGTACCTCTTTAGCCTCAAAAGTGTGCCCAGCATTCTTTGGGCAGTAGGCGGGGTACACTCCCCTGAACTGGTTGCAGAACGACAAACAACCATTAGTATCTTAAAACGAAAATAAGAATATTATTTGGGGAGAATCTACTTTTCCCCATGTAGTCATCAAAAATAAATCCTGTTCACAACTGCACTTGTCGTCATCTGCCATGCCTGTCTGTGCCGGGGGGAAAAAAACAGTCGAATGATGATCAGCCGAGTGGAGGCGGGTTGATGGCGGGCCTCTGATTCGCTGGGTGTTTTCCTCTCTTTTAATAAAATAAGTGTGCCGAATCAGTATATCTTTAAGTTCTATGTCTTTCGTTTCCGTCGCGAGTAGTTAACAAGCGTTGCTTTCCCTCAAACTACACAATTAGCTTGTTTTGTTAGCCCGCTAAACACGATGCCAATTTTTCAGCAAGTTTAGTTTGTGACGGATAAAAGTCGCAAAAACTCTCCTGAAAGTTAGCTTCTGTTTATTCTCGCTCACGGTGTCGCTAAGGCTTTCCATCAATGTACGTCGTTGGCTCATTCTGTTAGCCAACTACGTACCATGTCACTTTCAAGCCACATCATTTGTTTGTTCCCGTCAGGCTGACAATCGTACGCTCGTCGAAGCATTTTTCTCTTCAGCTATCTCACTTTTCTGCTCGCTAGCAGCTACAAACGCTTTCCCTCGATTCGTGTCCTTGACGGGATTTGACCATTTGCTGCATATGATGTCACTTTTAAGACATCCCTCGACAGTTTTGGTCAAACGGTCAAAGCATTTTATTCGTTACCCCTTGAGGCATGCTATCGATTAGCAACCATCGCTAACGCTCATATTTCATATGTCCTTAGTTTGCTTTGCTAGCCTGCTACATACGATGCCACTTTAACGTAACATCACTAGTTTTGTTTGTTTCAGATGGGTAAAAAGTCATCCAAACACTCCCCCAAAGCCACCCCCCCTTTCTTTTTGGTCGTTCCGCTAGCTTTCCCCTGTGTTAGCCTGACCTGCATACGTGGTCACCATTGCCATTTGTCCATGTTGTTGCTCTCCGAGCCAAGTCAGTGTTCCACGGTCATGGAGCAGAAGTTGCTGTCGTGGCGACCCATCTCTTCTAGCACGGCGGCCAGTTCGTTGAGGTCCCCGTCCGGGAAGTGCTGGGCTTCCCATAGGTCCAGGATGACGCCCGTCGGACTGGACTTGGTGGCAAAGTAGTTCAGGTACCTGAGGAACGTGCAATTTGTTAGGGGTGTTTTTTTGCTATTCACGGCTGGCCTCGGTCTTAATCCGTCCATTGAAGACAAAGTCAAATCGAGTCAAGCAAGTCCAGAATCCTAAAACTGTCCACTTAAGTCTGACTCAAGTCAAGTCTCGTGACTTGTGTGAAGCGTGGGTGAGGATTGAAAGCGATAAAACCCAGTTCATCAAAGACCTGGAAGTTCCTGAGGAAATACTTTGATAGTTTATCTCATCCTCATCCTTCCTCTAACTATCTCTCTTGTCTTTTCTTCCTTTGACTTTTTTTCCTTGTCAATACTTTGTTGCCAGCGAGGCTTCCTGCTGCTCGACTCAGCAGCGCACCTTGAACTCTGGCTTTCTCTCACACGCAAAAGTCGAGAAGACACAGAAGACAAAACTCGCGTTTTGACGCTGGCATTGTAAACACAAAATTCTTTCAACATGTTTCCAAAAGAAATGAATGAATGTGCATGCAGTGTTGAGTCATTTGCAGAACTGAAGCGACCTGTCCAGGTTGAGCTTGTGGGCGAGCATCCTCCAGTCGTTGCCTCGCGTCTGCGGCGCGTCCAGACTCCCGCACAGTTTGTGTCTGATGGACAAGGGAATGCGGAAGGCATTGGGCCCCACTAAGGTGGTGATGTTGCTGGCTGGGTCCATCAGGGATGTGTCTATGCACTGGAGCTCCTACAACGAATTGGAATTGAAATGCCACTACATTCTCTGGCCCCCAAAACACTTTTGTTTTCCAGAACAAAGTTCCTTCTCGGGAAAACTAATAAGGAGCAGGACGCCCGAAGATGAAGCAAAGCACAGAGAGAAGTTCCTCCACTAACTTCCACACTCTTAAAGGTCTGCAAGTCACAAAGTCGAGCTGCCTGCGACTTGTTCAATCATTCATAGCGAGGTGAGAGGTCACGCCGACATGACGGGAATAGCGAGGCTTTGATTTTGGCATACCCGCAAAATCCAAGCGCATAGGCCTGGTGGGTTCAAAGGTCAGAAGGAATGTCATGGCTTCGAACTCCCTTGCCGCGGTCACGTCGGATTTAACGTCGAAACTTGTGCAAATGAGATGCGATGCTCGTCGAGAGAACTTCTCTAAGTGGTTTGAAATGTTAGAATGAAAATAATTTCTAACGTCCATTAGGCTTGATATCAATTCTGGGAGGTGATGTGAGATGATTATTGAGGGTTATTTTCTAAGCACGGTGGCGGGCCCACATACCTCCTCCAGAATGTTGCTGAGCTGAAAGATCTGGCCCTCACCCTCCACCTGCCTGACGCACAGCTTACAGCTAACCTCGGTGACAGCCAAGCTCATCCTCTCCAGCGTGAAGGTGCAGTGGAGGCTCCTGTGGCTACCGCTCCATACCTGGTAGAAGGGGATCTCCTGCAAGTACAAATTCTTTCTTACTGTATGGAAATGGATTCTAGCAAGTTTACCAGGGTGTACTTGCGGTTCACCTGATATTTGGCAATGAGTTTGCTTTTCCAGTGTGGATGCGGCACGTCGTGGACGGACAGTCTCAGGTTGTGCGTGCTGTCTTTGAAGTTGAGGGTCTTGGGCTCGTCCAGGAGCTTGCCTCCCATTTGCGTCTCCATTTGAAGAACCTCCTGTAAAATATGACAATTGGGAGAATGTTTTTTTTTAACACAATAAATCAACTTCGCTAGTGGAACTTTTCATAGCAAGCACTACCTGAGAAAAAAAATTCAATTTCCCCCCCAAAATTACCAATATAGAAATGTATCAATCTATTATAAAAAAATGTATTCAAAATGTCATATAATGTAAGAAAAAATGGAAATAAATATGATGACGTAAATAAACTACATGTGAATTGAGCATACATCTGTTTTTTTTTTTTAAATGCTTCATAAAAAAAACATGAAATTTTTTCACTGCCTCATAGATGCCTATAGATGGCACGTGATGGCACCAAAGCACCGACTTTACATGTTCAAAAACAGACTTTTTAGTTTATGTGTGGTGAAGCAGCATGTGGCTCCACTTTTGAAGGCCCTCACCAATTTCATTCATATTTATGTGTAGCTTTGTGATGGAAGAACGGTACATTGATCATGCTCATTTGGATACGTGTATTGCATTCCAAGCGTGGGTCTTCACAATTTCTTCCACCTTGCAAGATTGAAAGTAACAAGACAAGCGCTATGTAATATGCTAAACTGCATCTCTCCCAGAGTTGTTTTTAATGCTACGATTGTTTGTTTGAAATGCTAACCACACTGTTACTATGCGTGTGTGCGCGCCTGGCACCTCAACTTGATCACTTCATGCATAAATTAGCAGCGTTAAGCTCCCCCGTATCAGATGCTCCCTCCGGTGCTTTGGAATATGTTTAAACTCTAAAGCATCAGCTCGTTTGACATTGCTCGACCCGGTTTTGTTTATCGCCGCAAAGACGAAGACGCCGCACGCTCACAACCTTCATGAATACAATCAAGCACCATCAATTCTTCTTAAGATGACTTGAGGCTTGGAGACGGAGACAGTCTTGAGTCGACGATAAACACGCTGGAGTGGATCTTAAGTATTGTTAAAATGTGTGGAATCATAACAAAAAAAATGGGTGGCTGTACCTAATGTTGTGTCCGGCCGGGTCTTACCTTGAGTGCATCCTGCGTGTCGTCCAGACAGTACACCCTGATGTGGTAGTCCAGCGTGGTGCAGGAAACGGGTCCGAAGACGGCCAGCTTCAGCCTCTTGGCGGCCGCCTTTCCCACCGACTGGCCCACCAGACAGTACGTGCCCAGAGTCTCCGTGAGGATGTGACAGGCCTCTGAGTCCATCTGCACGTAGCAGGGGGTGGTGAAGTTCTCCTCCCCCACCACCACCACATCCTAGTGGACACACACACACACACGTGTCACAGTGGAGCCACTCTGCTATGCTGAGCACGAGCGGCGGAATTAGCAGTGGTGTAACGCCTTGGCCACCAACCAACCCGACAACCCTGACTGCAAACTCGACTCGCTGCTTCTTGAAAAACTCCCAAGTCAGGTCACTCGCATCTCAAGTCACCCTGACCTGTCGCTCAGCTTGAGATGAGGCCCAATCAATACACGAGGGCATGGGGAGCTAACATGCTATGAATGCATGATTAGCTGTAATCACAACCTGCAGGATTTAATTACGTTTACTCCCCTGGATTTGAACGTTTATTCTTTTGGAAATGAACATTTCCCTGCAAACAAATGGACTTGCTGATGAAATTCCGCTTTTCATTTTCATTACACAATCCCTGCTGCTGCAAACACACACACACACACACACACACACATCGTATGCATGGCTAATTGCGCAGAAACATTGTGTGGAGCTGTGATAAGAAACACAAGACGAGCGAGCGAATGGGGATGATACGCACACAGTACACAAACACACACACGCCAAGATTGCTGAAGCTTCATGCTAAAAGAAGCAAAAAAAAAAAAAAAAAAAAAGAATGATGAGAGGAGGAGGATGGCAGAAGCATAACAAATTGCAGCTGATAGGAGTCTCCTACTTCCTAGCGCCTCTAGGAAAACTCATATCATATAGTGTGTACGTGCCCTCTTTTGCTGCTGAAATATTAGTCACAGGTGGCTTTGTTATGCTCCAATGCTTGTTCAAACCCTAACCCTAGTTTGAAACCCTGACCCTAGTTTAAAACCCAAACCCTAGCATGAAACCCTAGTTTGAAATCCTGGCCCTAGTTTGAAACCTTCATTTGAAAACCTAACGCTAGTTTTAACCCCTGCCCCTAGTTTTAAACCAATTTAAAACCCTGACCCTTGTTTTAATATGATTTTTTTTTTGCACTGCACATGCAAATGATAATGCCTTTCTTACCTTTTAACCTATTTAACTACCAGCCCCATTTACTCCTACAACTACTTGGTCAAAAAACTGATCTGAAGCAGAAAACAAAATAACCAAAAGAAAAAAAACAACAACTTCTGGATAAATGTACAGTTGAGAGAAGCGTGCGCACACACACATAGGCACACAAACACACACACACACACACACACACACACACACACTCACCTCCCACTCGCCCATAGTCAGTTGGTTTTTCAGCTGTATGAGCCAGTCCTCATGGACGTTGTCAGCACAATGGTGGATAGTGAGGATGACCGGTCTGGTCAGCAGAGCTCCTGTTGGTCCGCAGCTCACCACCGGACTCAGCACGGTCTGCACGTCTTCCATCGGGGGTCTGCGGAGGACAGATAAACACGTGGTCACAACATGTCGAGCGGAGGGGAGCGACCCGCGATGAAAAGCTGTCACGTCGGGCCGTGTTGTCTAAAGCGGCGGAACTAGCTCGTCAAGCAATCAAACGGAAGGCCCAAATGAGGATTTGATCCGTCGCCACCTGCTGTCTTGTGTGAAAAACCATTGTCGCTTCAAGGCACATCTCGTTCTTGTTTTCTTTTTTTTTTGCAGTCTTGACTTTAAAAAAAATATATTTTTGGGGCGAGCACTGCTGGAAGCAGCACTAATCCTCGACAGCATTATCGATTCAGCCGCTGGACCTCATTAATGACTCATGAAGGGAGAAGAAAAAGATAAAATAAACATTCCATCAAGGAGGCGAAATGTAGCGCAATCACTTTGGTGTAGCCGACGCCGAGGTTGCTGCTTAATCCGTTCGGCCTCTACGCATGTGGAATTGTATTCAGGCTCCGGTTTGAAGCTATCGCCCACCATTTTTCACAAATTTAACGTGACACTTTGCAGCTCAAGCTATTTAGTCATTTCGGGGGCTCGAAGCATCATCCGTGTACTGCCCCGAAAAAAGTTATATTTTGGCCTCGACAAGGTTTTCAATGACAAAGTCCTTAAAATCGGATTATCATTGAGCACTCAAGAGAGTAAGGACAGAAGAGGGAAGGAGACGATCACCATTCATGAATGAAATCTAAAGTGGGACTTCCTGGAGCACAAGGTTGCCTTGAGTGTAAAGTAAAAGTAAAGTAGTAAAGCTAAAATATTTTTAAAAAAAATGACACTAATATTTTACTGCCAATTATCGTTCAATCCTCCTGTCAAGAGTGAATATTGACCTTCTGACCTTGTTTCCATACACTCAAATATCACCTCTCTACTTCCTTACTACTCCGACGAGACATTTTTCCAAGAGTTTCTTTCTCTCCAAGATAGTTTGTGAGCTGTTCCAAAGTGGCTGCTCAACTGTAGAGCAGCTATGCACTCGGAATGGCAATATTTCTCTCACATGTCCCGCAGAGAGTTTGAGGAGAAGGAGAGGATTAGAGGACGTGTCGCAGTAAAAACAGCAATCCCCACTATAGCCGCTGGCCAACAAATAAAAAAGAAATGACGTGCAGTATATCTGCATTTTTTTTTTTCTTTTTCCCAGGCTGTGAGGCAAGTTTTGTTTTTCCAACATTGAAATGCAGCGAGTGTGCTTTCATAGCGATATGGAATGAGAACATCCGCACTGGCTCTTTAACACCCACACTTCAATATGAGGCAATAGATAGCGCAACTAATCATATGATTAAATTATTACTAATTTATTCAAAATTATGCTAAATATATCTTAGATATGAAAAAAATTGACAATGGGTCGGTCAGCTTTTGTTTTTTTTTTAACCACGGTTATTTTTGACCGAGCAGCTGTCTTGTCGAGTGATGTCTTTTTTTTTCCGTTTAATTTATTCATCGCTATTGATCAGTTGAGGTGATCAATAAATGTAAATATAATAATAATGGCGAGAAATACGCACGGACAGCATAAATACATTAGGCTGGCAGCTGGGAAAGCACATAGGAGAAAAAGTGAAAGGAAGGGGGAGCGGCTAAGACTTGCCTGGAGCTGTCCTTCCTGTGCACCGTCACATACATCTCGTAGACGCGGCCCTGGGGGACGGCGCCCGCCGGAACCAGCAGACTCACTCCTGCAACCACAAGCAGCACAAACACCTTGCACAATGAGCATATCGTTACGATAACTGCCATTGACAAAGATGGAGCACCGGGTCCTACTTTCATAGGTGGGATTTGGATTTGCTGCAGAAAAGGTTTAAGCACTTACCCGAGTTAGGCACGATGAGGTGTCCCCCCTGGTTGTTGAAGGAGCCGTGCGCGGTACACGAGGGGTCTCGAGTGCGGGCCAAGCTCTGGTTCCGAAGGTTCATCGTGTCGCTGTTCTCCAGCAGAGACTGCGTCAACTACAAGAGCAAAGTTACATGATTAATAATAATGAGCAGTTTATTTATTTTACTTTATTTATTGCTTTAAGGTCGTATTTAACTTTTTTTGTTTTACACATCTCAGTACAGTATTTTATTTGTATTATTTTATTTACGTTCCAATATGTAAAAGTTCGTCACTAAATAGAGACATGTTCATCCTGAAGTATTTCATGCATAAATATGTTTTTTTTGCCCTTTTGGTTTCCTTGAGAACAGCGACTTGGCAAGCTGAGCCTCGTGGCTGGGAGCGCCGCCACGAGGCTCAGCTGGAAGAGGAAAGATCTCAAATCACCGTAGGGTATCAAGTGGTAAAAAAAGAAATAAAATAAGAGCTGCTTTGCATTTCATGGTCTAAATGTGAGCAGACTTGTAAAATAAGCAGATATAGGAAACCCAGAAAGCGATTCAGCTTCAGTTTTTTTCCATTATTAGGCATCGCGTCATGCCATGTTGATGATGCCATCATATTTTTGGAATGCCCTGTTGAAATCTTTTCATTTGGTTTATATGTTTGCTTGGCATATCCATTTTTTTTGTTTATTTGATGAGGTTGTCTTCAAAAAGGCTTCTAAGTATTTTGGCGTATTTCACGACCCTTACCTTGGGAGAGAGCTTGGACGTAAAGTCTCCTCCGAGGTCGTCCTGCGGCGTGACAAGGCCGGAGGAGTTGTACACCTTGATCTTCAGGTTGGGGAGGGGCTCTAAGAGTGGAGAGTTGGTCATTGGGATTTTATCGGACACGTCGCGGAGGGCATATGCGGGACCGCCGTACGTGGCGGCGACATTTGTCAAATCGGGAGGGGCTGAAAAAAAACCAGCTAGGGAGGAGGGGAGGTAAAGGGGGGAGAGAACGGAAATAGGGACAATGGGAATTAAGTGAAGCGTTTCAAAAGAAAAATCAAGTACACAAACATTTGCTATCATGAAAACCAACATAAGCACGGCTTTCCCGAACAATTATAGGAACAATATCGTACTAGCATTCTTGCCCAAGTCATTTAAGTAAAGGTTGGTTGTTAGCATTTAGCGCGTTAGCTAACAAATTGCTCCTTTACTTCTGTCATTGGCATTCAACACATTGGCTAGAAAAAAAACCCCACACAATTGGGCAGATATAGGAAACCCAGAATGTAATATTCTTTACTTCTGCTTTTAGTATTTCATGTTTAAAACTCCCTTGTGCGTATTTTTACACGGCTCCTTCCTGAGTCGTCCCCGCTAACGTACGTAAAAATGACAGTGTCCATGTATCACAAGATAACTTCCTGGCCTCCCACTAGCACTCATAAATAAATCCACATCTGCAATGTAAAACACAGATATAACACCATAAAAAGAAAACACGGACATGAGGAGCACACTTGTTCTTAACCACGTCAACATTTTCTCTTCTAGCATTTGGATGCATATTAAGTTACATCTTGCCTTCGTGTGTCACCAAGGTGCATATAGACAATATGTACGTTTTTCAGCAAATAGCTGAATCGGTGAATTTATGAATATCGAACCGAGGGATGCGCACAACTACCAGATCGATCTCAAATTCCCTGACATTTCTCGAAAGCAATTAATGCGTGCAACAGTGAGCTTCTTTGGGTCCTCCCCATTAGGTCGACGGAAAGAAATGTCAACGCAGGTGCAATTTAACCACGGGAAAGACGGATGCTACGGGTGGGAGTCAATGTGGCGCCGGGGGAACAAGGTCAGGTAAAGTCGGCGGGAGGGATGTTGACCAACAGGATGAGGGATTGACCGAAATGTGCGAGACACTCTCCAATTCCAGCCATGGGTATTTGCAAACCCAGGGCTCGATTGTTCGACAAGCCACGGCCGAAACGGAACAAGACAGTTACTTTAAACGGCCGTTTTACCAAAACCTAGCCTTTCACTATTCAGGAATTTCTCCAACTGAAACTCAGTCGGACGAACGTACACAATCTTCCTCAAAGAACAACACGCCGCATAACCTTGTTTACACACTGGATGAATGGATCAGACAGGATCGAGTCAAGGCTGCAAGTACCTGATCTGGCTGTCTTGATGTTGACCGACTGGAAGCCTCCGTTGAGCGCTGACGTGTCGATGATGTCTGAGTCGAAGTCGCGGTGCGTCTTGCGGTACACAAAGAGCGCCACGATGACCGAGATGACCAGACACATGATGACGGCGATGACCACGCCCACATAGAGAGCCACGTCGTCCGTGCTTGGAGCCGCTGGAAAAACACAATTCGTCAATTTTATTCATGTAGAACTTTTCACAGAGAGGGCTGTGATGATTACACAGTATAATATGTAAATATATACTATACTAATACTGTATATAGGGGGATATATTTATATCAACAAATCAAAACCTGATAAACCAAAAAATAAATAAATAATAGTCATTCGACTACAGACTCCTCCAAATACTGCCTGGACAATGACATTATCTGACTGTCCTACCTTTCAGACTGCAAGGACTGTGAAACTTAAACAAGCTTCAAGCATGCGTAATAAAAGCATTTGCCTAGACACCATTTTAATAAGCTTGTTAATTATTTTACAAGGGTCCTCCTTCAATATGACACGCGACTTTCACTTGCAACATTCACCTGCACTGCAGCATACGACAGCTGCATTCTTTTTTATTTAGTTTTGTTGTTGTTGATTAACTTCCATGTTTTACCTCCACAGTCTTCAGATGTAGTTTTTGAAAAGTAAATTAAAAATGACATTAATTCTAATACAATATCAATATTTGGAAATTAGTATTAATTATAACACACATTAATTAGCCTTAAATCAGTCAGGATAAGCCCCGGCCCATCTGCGACCCTAGTGAAGATAAGCGCCAACATGGATGCATGGATGGATGGACGGATGGATGGATGGACGGACGCTTTTTATTCGGGTCTCATAGATCTTGCATTCCGATGCACGTCTTCACAGAAAAAAAAAAGCCTCAAGAGCGACCACCTGAGGGCGCTGTGAACCACCTCAACCGTCTCAAGGGATGCTGAACGGAGGATCGAAGGCGTGACGACTGCACAGGCTTGTTTCTCATAATTAAGTCTGAGCAGGCCATGAACCTTTTAATGAAAAATAAAAAAAAATCTGGGGTAACCACAGAATCTTAATCATACAGCAAATTGCTATCGGTTCATCGTTCACGCACTACAATATTGCAGATTTATATATATATATATATTATATATTATATATTGTGATATATATATATATATATATATTTTTTTACACGTTGCCAAGTCTGACTTTAGCGAAGTAAATTACTAAAGCATTTTAAATCGGATTAGTTTGAAACCAAATCTAAGAAGTACTTCTTAAGATCTTAATATTCTCATTTTTTTCACCGAATGATGATGTCGTGACGTAATTGCATATCGTAACTGTTATGTTTCTTTATATTCTTCACGTTTCATATGGCACTGCTGTGCCGGCAGCGCCTTGCAAAAGGATTGTAATCCTCAAATTATGATTTTGTGATAGCAATCATGATGCATCTTTATTAATCAATCTTTAATCTGATTGACCTTCTATTTTAAGGTCTCCAACACGACAACTGTCACTTGAAAGTTTATTTAATGCCCTTTTACAGCTTGACAGCCTGGTATAATACGCTGTCTCCTGACAACGAGACACAGGAGAGGGGGAGAAAAAAAGCAACTGGACGTGGGTGAACACTTTCGACCCGCTTGGATGAATAATGGTTTTGGACGTGTGCGCGTGCGAGCGCATGTGCGCATCTGATTTGAAGGCAGCATGGCAGAATGAAGGGGCTGTGATAGAATGAGGAAGAAGCACTGTAATGGTAAACAGCAATACGTACATGGAGGGGGTGGAATCGAACCCGCACACTCTGCACTGTGAGGCGGACGTGCTAACCAGTGCCCCACCACGTACAACGATTTAGTTTTTTAATCTTGAGGAAAAAAGTTGTAATATTGTATGAAAAATTGCTAAAAGCCGAAACATTAAGGGTCATTTATTGCAAATATCGTAATAAGGTCCGACAATAGTTTGAGTAGAAGTACTGCATATCAAAAAAAAGTTGTCAATAAGGAAACTTTTTGTCACTACGAGTATTCCATTTTTGTCAATTCACTCTTTCCCCATCCTACTTTTTATTTGTGATCCAGAACTTCAAAGTCATCTCGGCGAATAAGAACTGACCCACACATTTTGAATTCAAAGCTCTGCAAATTGAGTTTTCTTCACGCCCGTGGACACACAAGTATCACCTTGTAGTCCCCTTGTGTGTGTTTGTCACACAACAAAATGTGAAAAACCCGTTCCACATTTCTACATCTGAGTGGACACACTATAAAAGGAGCCAATGAAACACCTGAAGCGAGAGTCGTATTCGTACATCTTTGATGCTGTGCTCAGTCTAATCTGACAGCGCTCGATGCGAGGGGGTGGATGTTTTACGCTCAAATTCCAGCTCGCACGTACACACACACACACAAAGTAAGCACCCAAAGGTAGCTACCTAAGTCAGTATTCGTAAAATTTTATGTTATCATCATAGGCCAGGGTGGGTGGTTGGCTGTCTACGTAGGTAAGCAGGTAGATTGGTAGCTAGCCGTCAGCCATTTTGAAATTCAGTCACGCTTACACACATTTAGTCAACATCAAATTGACCCAAATAAATGTATCAGTCAATTTTTGACCCAAGTTGGGTTATTTTTTTGACGCAACAGTACAGCAGTGAGGCTAGCTAGATACAGTCGGTAAGTAGCAAGGAACCCGAAGGTAATTAGCCAGTTAGCTAGGTAAGTAGCTAGGTACGGTAAGGTAGGTAGGAAGTAGAAGCTGGCAACACAGAGGAGCGTCTGCCTGGTTATAAAAATCATAAACACATAATGAGCCATTTCAACCAGAGCATATGCAAAGTGTAATTCCACAAAGTACTTCTTTGTGCATTTTGATAAATGTCTGTCAGAATGTTTTTATTAAGATTGAGGAAGTGTTTTAAAATGTGTCCTTTCACACTTGGTTTTCCTCCTTTGAACAATTTATTTACCGCTTCCCTTGAAAACGACTTCTTCTTCAAATTGAATCTACTACACGGCTTTGATTTACATTCCCATCACACTGGCAACGGAGAAAAATAATTGATGTGTCTTTGATGCCGGCATGAGAGCACAGCTTACTTCTTGAAGGAAACAAATACACGGATTTTGTGATAAGAGAAAAGCACAAATAGACATAGACACAAAAACACACACGTTCACAACTACTCACACAAAGGAAGCAAGAAGAAAAAAAGGCAAGGAATGAAGGATAAAACTTACATGTGAATCCCACATCACTCTTTTCTTTGGACGTCTCAAACAATGAACCTTGGGGACAGGGAAAAGAAGGAATGAAGGATGGATGGATGGATGCTTGGATGAACTAAACAAAAAAAAAAGGAGTCAAATGGGACAACACACGGACTCAACACTATCAGCGTTGTTGATCTCGATGCCATTCAACGGCAAACGTGTGACTCTTTTTGCACGCCATTTGTTCTTAATCGTCGGCGCATCTGCCAAATGCCAAAGCGATTAGCGGTCGGGATGATGCTAAAATGCTAACGTGGCGTGACAGGAATGCAAGGCACGCCCAATTACAAAACAAGACAGCGTGGAAGAAAAAAAGCATTTGATCAAGCATGGAAGCCAAATGCGATTCTTTTTACAAAGTCGTTCATATTTGTGCTCATTTTTAAGTGGCAATAAATGATACATGCAGTAATTAAATCAGTTTATAATTGCCTATAGAGTCACAAGATGGTGACTGCATTTATTTATCTCCTCACATTCTACAATATATTAAAAAATATATATTTCCTCACTTTTCCTCAAAGATTAAAATGGATAGAAATAAGATTATAGGTGAAACCAATTTACATAATATAGACATGTTGATTACGCCTTAAAAAGACCATCAAATGATCCAAAATTCATTATTAAAAAATTCATTATTAAAATAAATTAAAAAGCGTAAACAAAATAGACGTCAAGGATGAAATAAATAGTAATATGATTACTATCATATTCTGTATTTCAAAGACTCTTCTCCGGGGTTTAAACGTGCTACGTTAAATTAATAAAATATTGCCTCCAAATTGTCATGACAACAACAAAAAATGTCGGTTTAGTATTCTACCTGCTGTCTTGCGTCATGCAAACGCAAACGGTAAAAAACATTACGCGACTGCTGTGCTATCTCCGTAAATTACTGCGGCTCTAAAAGACGACACCAGAATTTATTTGCAGCGACGTGAACCGCACATGCTCACACACATTTTATGCCTTCCTGTTAGTGCTACAGGAAGTAGTTGAAACACAAGCCCGGTGTGTCGAGTCGTTACAAAGACAGAAAGTCAATTGGGGGAAAATGAGCCTGAATGAATAATCCTGCATTGGAGAAAAGCTGGCAACATGAAAGCAGCAATATGGAATAACTGCATCTAAATGCAATGGCATCAAAATCATTATGACGGAGTCTTAACGAGCCACCGCATCTTCCTTGTTACCATGGTGACCCTTGATGGACAAAAAGAAGCAAGAGTTTGACAACACAACTTACTGCTTCTGTTTTTCCGTCTTTATGGGTTGGACAGTAAATACGTATGGATCTGGATGTACTTTCACTTGTTGATGCATTTTGTCATCCCGAGAAGCCGATACGACTCGGAAAAATAACGATCGTGACAAGGCGCCGGCTGATCATTCCTCGCTAATGAAGGGTTGTTGTCGCTCAGCGCTGTCGCCGAGAACCTGTGGCATCCTTGGATGCGCAAACATGTGACAATTTGCCCGCGTGTGTGTTCTAAAAATACGTTGCGCGATGTTTTCTTTTCTCCTCTCGTCAAATGTCTGCCAATTACTCGGGGCGCAATGAGTAAGAAAGGTACTCCTCCTCGCGCTGCAAGTCAACAAATATAATTGGCCGCACCTTGGAGAACCGCCGCTATCTCGGCTTTCAAGCTTTTTAGAAATTCGCCACAAAATCATGGCGGCAATGAGCCGAATGACAGTTCAATTGGTGGCTGATGCACTTTATGATTGTTATTTAAGCCATGCGACGTTTTTCTAAGAAAGGAGGCTTTGACTTGACCGGGCGAGGCCACCGGCGGGCGACGTGCGGAAAGTAAATGCGGATGAATCGACACCATGAAAGCAGGGTGAGAGACACAAGGCCGGCGAAGGGAGAGATGACAGCGACGCCTGAGGAAGAGTAGGGATGTGGCATGAAACAAAAAGCAACACTGCCTAATTGCTGCATCTTTTATGCTGTACATTCAAACATACAACACAAAATCTATAAAAATGATCCCTTGAAAAAACCCGATGAAGTGGGGGGGGGGGGGGTGCAAACATAAACGGGAAAAGATGGCCTTCACTCTCGCGATCTTCCAACGAAAAAGAGAGCAGAGCAAAGCCTTGTCCTGGAAAAAGGACGGAAATGTGACATTTGAAAACTCATTTTGGAGCCATTGTGTCAGGGGAGAAGGCTGAGCGCAACAGAAACTTGCCTGCTGGCCAAGGGAAGATGGAAGATAAAAGAACATAATGGCTAATCCCAAACTTACATCATATTTGAAAGATTCTGCTACTTTGCTAAAAATGATTAGTCTGGGATTCGTCAACATGGCTTGCATGTTGGTGAAGGATGTACTCACTTTGCATACAAAGTCCGTCGGTGCAGTTCTGAGAGTTAAGGACCAAACCCTCGCAGTCCTTCCCGCCGTTTTTGGGCGCCGGGTTGTTGCACTCCCGCCTCCTCCACTGGGTGCACTCCGTCCCGCAGGCCGACCACTTACTCCATTCGGTCCAGTCGCCATCCACTAGAGGGAACGCAAAGGAAACGAAAACATGAGCGCTTTGAAAAATTTTACAAAAAAAAGTGGCGGAAGGGGGTGCAAATACAGTAACATGCATCAGCCCTGCTCCTCACAGCAAAAAACAACAACAACTAATTGATGCGTCATACAAAAGGCTGAATGCTTATAGATGCCACAAGGGGGCGGCAAAGTACAAGTGTTGCTTTGTAAAGTGACATTCCAGTAGAATTTAGTGGGAACATTTGACAGAAACCTTAGTAGGAAAAGCATACAAATTCAATAGACATGAGCATTAAGCAAGAAGAAAAATCGCATGAGCCATGAAATAAGTGAATGGTATGAAACATTTTAGAAAAATTTAGAATTTATGCTAATAAAAAATATGGGTATATTGTTGAAAATTAGATGGGAGAAAAAAAACTTGATCTGAATCCGAGCATGATGAAATTTTCTGCTTGCACTCTGACTGACTGGTGGAATAGGAGTAAAATAACGCCCGATAGTAATGTACACGAGTTTGTGCACAACAACTCGCCAGTTTAGCGCATGCTTTTTAATCTCATTTAATGGTATGAAACTCTATTGCACTTCCATATATTGGAGATGTGAAATTGCACAATTGTGCATTGGAATAACAAGGATTGCTCAAACGGGTGATGAAAATATTTATTGGAAGAAAGAGTATTACAAATATTGTTTGTATATTCAGAGGAGGCTATAGAACTGTAACTGTGTGTTTGATGAAATAATAATAATATAAGTGGAATATACAGTGGAACTTCAACTTTGGAAACTCATAAAAAATTTGCAATCATCTTCCCCTGTGGTTCATCATTCACGCCTCCACAAGATCAGATTTTTTTAGTGATCACTATTATATAAGCAAGTCCATATTTACTATCCGCTAAAAATATTTGGTTGATTTTCTTTTGGATGTTCTGTGACACATAGGAACAAGTTTGCGATGTTCGCCGCTAGCCACAAGCAAGCTAGCCACCGATGGGATTTTGTATGACGGTCAGTGACAATTAAGGTTTAAAGAGTATTTCATTTTTTTTTGGGGGGAGTGTTCCACTGTATAAAAGAAGGTGCAATGATACATCAGCAGCAAGCTTTATGAAGCCTGAAGATGGCCGTCAGGGGCAGTCAGTCCCTTGGAGCATTCATGGACTTTTCCAATGTCCTCTGCAACTTCCCTGTCCGGCTCCGGCATGTTGCCAGTCTCCTCTAAAAGACACAGGTCACACTTACCTCAGTTTGGGTTTATTTAAAGAAAGGGAAAGCTGCGTCCATCGAGCTATCTTGCTAGCAGGTTTTGTAATTAACGCAAACCGCAATTAAACCTACGTAGCATAAAGCTGCTCCGCCAGTAATAGGAGAGTTTGGATCCCAGGCCTTTATGTTCTTCTTGTATGTAACTGTAAGAAAAGTAACTGGGCAAAAGTCTGCCTGCTTACGGAAAAAGTCGTTCCGGACGACTATTGATGTAGTAGCTGTTCCTGGAGTGGTGCCCGAGTTTGTTGAGGAAAAAAAAATAAAATACCCAAAGGGTCTCAGGTGTTTTAATACAGAAGTCATCTGTTTACAGCTTATTGTGTTTGGAGGTAACAATGAAGTAATTTGAGCTGTGTTCTAAGACCATACGATCACACAGCAAGACATGTCCGGGCAATAAATTGCATATTATTTTGGAGCAAATGTTTTTACTTTTATTTTTATAAAGATCTTCAACTCACTCCAACATGGTACCAAATAGCCACAAAATGGTGACAAAGCACACTACTTTTCTCTCAATGTAGAAGGTCATCAAATCACTTCAACAATGTGCCCTGACATCAACACGCCACAAGATGGCGCCAAAGCAACATAATGATGATGAAATACTACCACTTTATGTTGCGTTATATCGCAACTCTACGACACCACCTGCCCGTGACGTTGCATTTGAAGTTCCGGCAGAAAAAGGCAAACGGGTTCAAACTCACCGGTGCACAAGGAGGTGCAAGGCAGTTTCTGGATGGCCTGTCCATCACAAGGCAGTCCTCCGTTTAAAGGGGCAGGGTTAGTACAGCTGCGAGTTCGTTTCTGGAAGCCCCGCCCACAGCGGCTGTTACACACTGACCACTCCGTCCATGTCGACCAGCCACCGTTCACTGTGAAGTTACAAATCAACGGCACGTCATGCAACGTCACGACCAAATGTTTCGTGACACAATTGGAGTCAACGGAACGTGTCGGTCAGTATTTGAAGCGACACCTTCCTATCAGTTGAAACAAAAATAGGTCAAATTGAGCTTATTCATGGAGCTTCCTCCCCACCATCTTTTTCTTCATCCCCCTGATGATCCACCGCATCCCTGCACTATCCTTGCAACTTTTTCACCTTGTCAACAGCGTCAGCCGGGCCCCTCCGGGAGAGCCGAGGAGATTGAACCGCAGATTGAACAATCTATTTCTGTAAGGATACATCAGTGTCAAAGCACTCCATCTCGGGCTGTCTGTCTGTTGCGGCGCACACTTACACACACATGTAGTTATTTCTGATTGAAGCACACGGCGGAGCGGTGCCACGGCCGTTACGCTGGGGAGAAACACGCCGAGTGTGTGTTGTTTTTTTTTGTTTGAGTGTGTGTGTGTCGTCCGCGCATTGTTTCCTTTGACCAAAATCTGGGACTTATTAGTATTACTCGTTTTGATGTCATTGCGAGTTACAGCTAAAAGATCTTCCCATATTGTTTGTCTTTTTATATGCTAGCTCCTTCCTCTCAGGATATTCTTTGAAAATAATCAATAGAATACTATGATAGGTCAATAGTTCCAAAAAGTTGGAAGATGATGAGTCTGCAGCGAGCCGGGTGATGGAAAAAAAAAAAAACCTACTAATCCAACGTTTGAGCTCAAAGATCTTTGGGCGGGATAATCAATAAGGGTTAGTACGTCCGACTTTATATAAGGGTGATTCAAAAGTGAATTTTCACGCAGAGGCTAATTCGTCCATCTGCTAAAAACGCTTACCGTAAACAATGACGGTGGCCGTTGTGCTGTGTCTCTTGGCCACGATGTTCTTGGCCACGCACGTGTAGTTAGCCGTGTCGGAAAGACGCGCTTGTTTGATGATCAGGTTGTGGTCGATGGTGATGTAGAAGTTTCTGTCCTCCGCCGGGTCGATGATCTCTTCATTCTTCAGCCACTCCACCTGCCGGAACCAAGAACAGCCGTGAGTTCAATATTCATGACAGCTTTCGGACAGAAATGAGCAATACTGGAATTTCTGCTTCCGCTATATATGTTAGATTTTTTTTTTTATTGTCCAATCAGATTTCAATCAAATCTGCCCAGGGACTTATCAGCACTAGGATTATTTTTCGACCAATCACGTCAGACTCTCGATGACATGTTCATTTTCCTTGCTCTGATTGGTCGGTCTCATCATAATTTGTTCCAGTCAATTAGCGACACGTCTCTAACGATCGACGCACATTAACGGATCAAATAATCGGCATCTCCGGTGATTATGATGCATTTTATTTGTACTTTGAATGTTTTTGTTTTGATAGAGTACTGGCACAGTTGTAAATGTCGAGATCCCACACAGGCGACTGGCAACAGAGAAAAGTGTCCTGAACATATGCTTTTACAAGACTCCTCGGGTGAAGGGTAGGACAGCGGGGAATATCCTATTTATGAGCCTAATCACATTTCCCGAGCGCAGTATTTACGGCGGCGAGCTCTCGTAAATTCAGCCTGTCCGAGCTTTATGGTCGCGGCATAAATGTTGGCGGCAACGTTGTTCCATTCGCATTGTTTAATTTCCTTCTCACTTTACGTTAGGAAATGGAAATCTCAGATGTGAGGAAAACAGGGCTGGCGTTATTGCGCTGCTAGCAACTTGATGCTCCTCTTCGCAGACTTGATTCTTGGGGTGACGGAAAGCTGCTTGTTTGACCTTTTGCTTTCTAATATAAAAGTAAAGGTTATGCTCCACAACAAGAAAATGGAACATGCAGGCTGTGTACAGGAAATATTTGAAGCTGGACTGGCCAAAAATATCAAGACTGGTTCAGGAGGACATACAGCTAAGCTAAGTCGCATCAGTTGAAGTGAGACATGAAAGGAACCGGAAGAATCCGTCCGTCTGCCCATCCATGCAACCCATCATGCAATCCATCCATGCAATCAATTCAACCGTCCGTCCGTCGACCCACCCGCCCGTCTGTCCGTCCATCCATCCAAGCAAACCATCCATCGTTTGGTCCGTCCGTCAATCCACCCATCCCTTCCACTCCAGCAATTATTTTGTGGCGTAGCGTCACACACGTGCTGAGGTATTCTACTCCATTAGTTCTTTTCCTTCTTTGCAAACACAGTTCATAAATGACTCCCAGTCAGCAAAATCAATAAGAACAAACATGCCTCCTGCACTTAAAAAGTCATTTGAACTTCAATGCCAATTAACCCCAGCAACCTTCCGCTCTCGCACTTGCTTACTGCAGCATTTTCCATGTCTGCGGCGCAAATGAAACAGACGCGCGACGCCGCAAAACAATGCCAAAGCTGTTTTATCACAGCTGTAGTGCACTCGTTTCTTTTTCAGGATCCGTTGGGCTCAGACAACGAGACCCCAATACGGTCGCAGACATCGCATCATTAGCCCCAGCGTGTGTTTGTGTTCAAGACAGCAGACGGTGGCTGATTGGATCAAGCCATTCTTGGCAGGGTTGACTGGGCGGACATATTTGTTATTTTGACTCTCGCCCCAACATCACCTGTCTCCCCAGCGTTAGACGCACAGCGTTAGACACAAGACACACAAACTTTGGATACAATCACATGTGCGCATGCTCGCTAACACCACACACGCAGATAATATGTATAGCCTTGGCCTTGGTTTCAACTGAGAGAGGATTTGCTAAAGGTTTAGCAAGAGTCCACTCTTCTCTTCTTTGAAACAAAAGGAAAGCAGTTTTGCCCGGTCAGTATCCATCCATCCATCCATCCATCCATCCATCCATCCATCCATCTTCTTCCGCTTATCCGGGGTTGGGTCGCGGGGGCAGCAGCTTCAGGAGGGACTCCCAGACTTCCCTCTCCCCAGCCACTTCCTCTAGCTCATCCCGGGGTATCCCAAGGCGTTCCCAGGCCAGCTGAGAGACATAGTCTCTCCAGCGCGTCCTGGGTCGTCCCCGGGGTCTCCTACCGGTGGGACATGCCTGGAACACGTGTTCCAGGAGGCATCCTGATGAGACACCCGAGCCACCTCATCTGCCTCCTCTCAACACCCGGTCAGTAATAAACTTGAATCATGACTACGTCTAAAATGTTAGGGTTCATCGTTAACATGTCTGGCTCGTGAGTGATTTTTAAATCGAAATATTTTTCGATACTATAAAGGCTTGTCCGAATTCAGGGTCGTGCCTCTTCATTGGCGAGGACAGACAAGAGCGAAGAAGGTCCCCAAAGCTCCAGTAATAGTTCCTGTTCTAGAACTCTTCTCTTGAGTAACCTGTAAACTGGCAATTTATTAAAACTAGTCTCTGGACGTCACTCGGGATCGTCCGCATCACCCGGTCTGCACCGAGCGGACTGAGCGGCAGAACTCAGCAGAGTGTTTTTACACAATTGTACCGCATTTGATGTGAAAACCGGTACGATTCACTTCTTCATCTTTTGTTGCTCGAAGGACAAACGTCCCATCTCAAGCTGTGCGAGATCAAGGCAAAGGCAAAAGGGAAAGCGTTAATGCACGGCGCTTTCCATCTGCCTGCTTTTTTAGCGGTGCCGGCGGAACAAAGGCTTGGATAAAAGTAGGCCACGTTATAGATATTATTGTTGCGCTGGGGAGCGCCGCAATAATAATAAAGAAATAGAATAAAAGTTCCGCAAGGCGAAAGCTTTGCGAGCGGGAACATCACAGTGTGACGCAGAAGAGGAACGTCATGAATCTTTCAAAGGCAAAACCCCCCAAAAAGAAAAGTCAGATTAGAACCAATGCTAAAATGCACTATGGTGGAGATAAAATGATAAAACACATAAAAGATTGTATACGCAAGACTCTTTTACAACCTGCAAAGCACACTGTACTGAAAATGAAGTGTCGATATTGAGGATCATCCTCCTTGATTAGCTCTATTATTTCCATCCCCGCAAGACCACAGCCGAGTGGCTTAAAGAGCTCTCTCTCTGCCAGTGATTAGCCTTGCCCGAGTGTGTGTGTGAGTGGGTGGGTGGGCACTGAGCGGGCGTCGTGCGCTCTAATAATAATCCCAACAAGCCACCCCAGGAAGATTTGTCACTTCATTTCATGCTGGAATGACACTCGAGTGATGGGGTGCCGAGGTGGGAGAGCAGGAGGAGCCGTACTCACTTTCATACGTGGAAACTTTTTCAAATTAGCCCGCCAGAGTGGCATTCTTTATTTATTTTCGAGTTGAGGAAAGTTTGCTTGAGTTCTCTGACGGGGGGGGGGGGGGGGGGTAACAAGGATTTGTGCAGACCCTAATGCATTGTTATTGACCAATGAAAAGCATGGATCTCCCAAACGGTGGATCTTTTATGTGGAAAGTAACAAAAGCACTTGACTTCCTCTTTAAAAATGTTGCAATGGTGGTATGGTGGGGGGGGAGGGGGTCACTGTACTGCGCGCTCATCATTTAAATTTCGTTGTACATGTTACAATGACAAATATCTATTGGAAGTTTTTAAGTGCATCTTATAGTGCGGAAAATACGGCATCTATCTATCTATCTATCTATCTATCTATCTATCTATCTATCTATCTATCTATCTATCTATCTATCTATCTATCTATCTATCTATCTATCTATCTATCTATCTATCTATCTATCTATCTATCTATCTATCTATCTATCTATCTATCTATCTATCTATCTATCTATCTATCTATCTATCTATCTATCTATCTATCTATCTATCTATCTATCTATCTATCTATCTATCTATCTATCTATCTATCTATCTATCTATCTATCTATCTATCTATCTATCTATCTATCTATCTATCTATCTATCTATCTATCTATCTATCTATCTATCTATCCATCTACAATGCATAAGTGTCAAACTCAAGGCCCGGGGGCCAGATACGGCCCGCCACATCATTATATGTGGCCCGCGAAGACAAATGTGTCATTACTAATATCACAAATTGTCTTCACTTTTTAAAAATTGAGATTTGGCTAGCGAATTTTTATTACCGTTCAATTTTTAGCAGTTTTTACTAGTGTCTGATTCGATGCGGCCCGTGACAAAAATGAGTTTGACGCCCCTGGACTGACGCGATCCCGATCCTCAAGTGTCATGGGGTCTAAATCCAGTCAGTGGGAAAAGAAGCAGCTAAAAGGGGGCCAGAAATAGTCCCGGAAGGTGCTGGCGGTGTTAAAAAAAAATACAACAGACAGAGTGGAGTCGTTTGAGAGGATGCGAGGAGCCGAAAAGACACAATTCAGGAGGGGAGTGAGAGATGAGCGCTGGCAAGGCAACACCATCCGTCTTTCGCCTCTGCTCACGTCACCTCTCCTCAGCAAATAAAAAGACAATTGTGTGTGTGTGTGTGTTATCGCCAACAGATGCTAAGCAAAGCAAACACATCAGCCGCATCCCGATGTGTGGCACTAAGTAGAATAGTAATCAAGCCCTTCATTAGCGAGCTAACAAAGGCCATTACTGCCTAATCAACACTCTTCAAACTCAATCGGGGAAAGCTAATAGAAATTTAATCCAATGGCGCGCATGAATTCAGCTAATGTGGATGCGCGTGTGTTTGCACAAAACCATAAGACAATGAAGTTCATCATCAGCACTCCCGCCTGTGTGCATTAGAATTTTCTTTGTACATAGAAAATATTTAAAGTGTCACAAAAATTTGCAGCTACGGGATACGCTTTTCAGTGGAAAGTGACGCCGACGTATTTTTGGGATACAAATTTAAAAAAAGAATAAAAAACTTGCTATATATATAGTCGTGCCTTGAGATACAAGCGCCTTAACTCCCGAGGCATATTTGCACTGAACCGAGTGTGGTTAAACATGAGCAGGTGAAAATCAGGTGTCGAAATTAGCCAATTTAAAATATGATGGATACCCCAGGCTACATTTAAAGCAACATTAAGCTAATGACGGCAGCGGCTCTGGTGTCTTTTAGGAAGTGAGCATGTGCCATTTGACGTCGGTTTTAATTGGCCATATGTGCCGAGGTGTCTCGGGGGGGAATTTCGGACCGTCCCGCTGCCCTGGCGACACGCTCCAAATGGACCGCGGCTGCAACAACGCAACGCTGGTTAGGTGAGCGCCATGGTGGGATTTCTGGGGAGCGTTGACAGCTTAATTAATGACATCGGTGCGAGTGACATGAAGATCCAATTAAAGTACGTTGACATGACTAGGTTGCCATAGCGACTACTGCTGACGTCTTTTGCATAGAGCACTATTAGGGCCACACTAAAAAAATAGATAAAACCACTGCACATAAGGTTACAGAATATACAGACCTGGCAAAAGAATAGCTCCTTTTTTTTTTTAAATGAAGAAAATACTGTCGATACATTGTAATTCAATGATTTTGAAGAAAAAAAAGAATGCAATGAGAAAAGTAGTCATTTTATGATAATTTAGGGATTTTAATTGAAGTTATAAAAAGTTTAAAAGTACCAAATATCGAATGTATATAAAAAAAGGTACGGGGAGGGTAAAGTTCTCAGAGGTGCGTGCACAGTTCCCACACGGTGTGTTCTTCAAAGCGGGAATAAAAACACATCGGTGGCAACTGGGAGCAGAATAATGCCAGCGCTGTCCAAGGTGCCCCGCCGTCGACAGAACTGGGACACACGAGGACACCCGCTTGGACTGGGACTTGCCTTTAGAGACCTATTTATAACCCAGCCGGTGCAGCGCCCCTGAAAGATGTACGGCTCACACAAACAAGACACATTAAGTCTCACTGTACGCTCGCGACACCGACATTGTAAATGAGCGTGTCTTTGCAGTACGCTGCGTTTTGTTTTGTGTCAGGTGCAAAAAGCGGCACCTTTGTCGCCCAGCGCCAAACAGAAAGCCCAAGATGGCAGACGGGAAAAAAGGAAATAGCGAAAGGACAGGAGCAGAGATGAATGAGAGGTGGGTCCAAGAGACTGGAGATGTGCGAAAAGAAGTAACGAAGGAGACCAAAAGGGAGATGAAAGAAAAGAGGAGGTGAGAGAAGGAGAGATTATGAATGAGAAATAGGCGGGGAGGTAAGGAGAGGGAAATAGCCAGAGTGGATGAATAACAGGACAAGAACAAGGAAAAAGGACCAGTGAGGGAAGAGAGGAAGTGGCATGAGGAGAAGATAGATAACCCCGCTCTTATTTTATAATAGATTACGCCAACGTTGCTTCACCCGCACGCACACCTTTTCTCCCCACTCAGCAACATCCATCCTTCTTTCCCTAATTGTATGGAAATGCGGGGCGCTCTCCACCATTCATTTATCCTCTTCATTCATTCCTCTCTTCCCTTTCGTCTCTCCTTCCTCGATACATGTTGACATTGTCTCGGGTGTCTTAATGGATCACCCACACGTATCTGCTCCTCACCGCCTCCTCCTCCATAATCACCCTCTCACCATCGCTCGTGGCCGGTTGCCGTGGAAATACTTCTTTTCTCTCTGTCTCCCCGCTGCCGACCTTCTTTTAAGATTGGTGGCCATCCATCTCTGCCTCCCTTTTGCTCACGCTCGCTCTCTTTACTCTTGAATGTTGACACGAGAGGATGAGTCCAATAGATCAGGAGGAAACATCTGCACATGTGTTGAATCTCCCAAGTGTGTACCCACGTGTGCATGTGTGACCTCCTTTTGAGATGAACAACCTCCTCTTTTGGTCTGCCATCAGCTCTCCTCTCACTTTTGTAAACTTGCCAAATAGTGAGTCAAAACTGAATATATTTACTAGCATCGTTTAATAGCGTGCACAGACTCCTGTTTCTGTGAAGGCCTGAACTTGCCAAATAGTGAGCCGCCGATTAACAGAAAATATTTAAGTGTTGTAGTGGTTGCCAAATAGTGATGCATGAAATAAAATCATACTTTGACTCATTACTGAAGATGATTGAACTTGCAAAAGAGAGAGCCAGTAATCGATAGAATAGATGAAAAATAAATCAATTGGTATGAGCGGCATCAAGTGGCTAAATCCTGAGCCAACGACGAATTAATGTTGATATGCGAATGATAGCATCTGTGATTGGAGATAATTACTCGATGAACATGACACTTTTTTAACATTTGTTATGCTATGAATGAGAAGCTAACCTTGTGTGTGTGTTAGCTTGTATGTAATTCAAGCGTACAGGAGCGTAGGAGTGCTAATGACACTATAAAAATCATTAAGCGTGAGGAGACTCAGAGTCGGTTGGGGGCCATGCCATCATCCTTTTTAATTGACTTTCCAGGTCTAAGTATGTGTGATTAACAAACCCCCGTCAAGGATTCTCATATCATTATTAGCCTACGGACTATACTAACTGGTTACCACTTGACTCCTTGCTGCCCTGCTAATAGCAAATTTGACAAATACAGTTTTTTTACAGGAATTTAAAAGAGAAAGTTCAACCAGCCAGAATCCAAGTTTATCAGCGTCAGTTGTAACATGTTTATCGAGAGCTGGGTGCAGAGGTCGTATAAACTTAGTAAAGATCACAACTATGGGGGAACCAAAACAAATATTCCTTAGTGCTGCTTTAAATCGCAGCTTTTTAATGCTGAATAAGGCACCCCGAGGCACATACTTCATTTTCTCCATGCTTCCTTTTTACTATAAAAGGAGAATTTATAACAAAATGCTGTACATCAGTCTCAGCGAGGTCACACTGGCGTGGCCCGCAGCCTTCTTTTCTACCTTTAAAAGAAGAAGCAGCTTTTTGAAATCATCAACACATCCACAGTGCCCCGAGCAACTTCTTGGCACTGTGTGATAAGCTAATATTTCACTACAATCAGAAATGGCTGTAAGCAGTGTTATTGTAGTTAACATAGCTCAGCAAAAATAAGAACGTAATCATACTGGATTTTTCACGGTCGCAAACGAGTCGTCTTGAATGGATTTGAACTGTATCGCAGCGATTGCGGCCCGTATCATGAGCGTAGCATATCAGCACGAGCATCGTTTTGGTAATATTCACTTCATCTTAACGTCTAAAAAAAAGAAAATGCAGATTGTACTGATAAAACAGCGGAATTATCTTTTCATAAGTTATTCAATAAGTATATTTATTGCTGTTTAATCAGTTGGCTATGTCACTGAATGACTAGTGTTGCGGCGGTGACTTGAACATACCATATAGTTAGCCATTGCTAAACAGAATTGATTAACCATGTATTGTTTGTAATGAGTTGAACTTGCTAAATAATGAATCATAAAATCATTGAACTGAATACCATATTTTCTGCACTATTAGGCGCACCGGATTATAAGGCGCACCTTGAATTAATGGCCCATTTTAAAACTTTGTCCATTTATAAGGCGCACCGGATTAGAAGGCGCATAGAATAAATAACTCAACGTTGCTCAAACGTTAATGCAATCACAATATAGTCACACTGGAAATAGTGAGAACAATAACAATATATCAATAACTCAACGTTGCTAAAACGTTAATATCACACAACACACAAAATTAACACTTGCTTTAATAAGTTAGTCCTTATCCACAAATCCATATTGGTCTATATATAAGGCGGACCGGATTATAAGGCTTTTGAGAAAATTGGAGGTTTTTAGGTGCGCCTTATAGTGTGGAAAATACGGTATATATATATACACACACACACTGTTTACTCTGTACCGCTCATCATACTTTTGCGCGCACACACACACACACACACACACACACACATCTTAACCATGTTTATAACAGTCAATACTCTTCTTGTACAGACACATTCATTCAAAATAAATGAGGTGAAATTAATTCCCAAACTTCATCAGCGCAGCCAACTTGGTCAACATAAACGTGGCAACAACTTTAAAAGTGGACGAGAAGTGTTGTGTGCGACAGCGTTGCAGCATGTGTCACGACACGATGTTCATTCATCCGTGACAACGCTGTCAGGACCGCCGAGGGCAGCGCGGGTACGGCCGCTTTGACAAGGCCGCACCGCCGACACTGTCATGTCGCTCGTCAATCCGTGCATTTGTCTCAGAAAGAAAAGTGTCAAATGGGTGGCGAGGAGGCCGCGGGAAGACAGAGACGGATAGTGACAAACACAAAATAAAAGCGCAGAGGGGGCAAGCAGTACCGGGGGGTGGGAGTGTTGACTAGGGAGACATGGTTGTGGACAAAATAAGAGCACTCTTGTTTTTTGTTTTTTTCTGATGTCCTTTGTGTCGCTTTTTAATGGCTTTTACCATTCACAAATTACTGACTAGTTAAACAATAGGTTTAGCTTTCCAAATAGTGAGGCACCAATTGACAACATACACAAAAGTGTAGCAACGGTGACTTAAATATATTTCATCGACTACAGTAGCATCGAAATGGCTCGTCAAATAAATGGCCAACGCTTAACGATGAAAAATGTCCCACCAATTCACAGCATATTGACCAGACTAATATATCTGGCTAGCCAAAATAATGAGACGTTTTTTATATTCAGCCAAACCTCAAAATAAAGAGAAGTAGAATTAAGTGATCAGTGGCTTGTAATCTGGCTTTATTCTCAGCAGAGAAAATAATAGGTCACCAGTGACAAAACAAAAACAATGCGTAATGAGACGCTTCTGTCTTTGGACATCTTAATTGCTAGTTCAAGTGTACATTTCCAGTTAGTGACAGATTGAAATAGCCAAATGCACTTTGGCCAAAGAAGGCCAAGATAAACATATGGTCTCTGTGGTGCCTTTAGGAGCCTGGGAAGAAAAACAAACATATCTTCATAAATTCCATCGGACATGCAGCTCTATCTAATGAAGTGGTAAGTGCGGGAGGAGGTGTGTGGAACAATGCAGCAGTAGGTTAAATTTGTCAAATAGTGAGCCAACACTCGAAATAAATTCTCTTGTGCTGCAGTGGTAGCTTGAATTTCCAAAAAGGATGGGCGAACTGGGACAAAATAAACTGACCAGTTCCTGTAACCTACCAAATAGTGAGCCGACACTTAACAGAGTAGAGTGAGCAGTTGAATATTTCAACTTGCCAAATAGCGATTTTTTTTTAGTGTCGTATATGGGTTGAACTTGCTAAATAGTAAACCAATGAATAATAAACTTCTGTACAGTACATGTTTTGTGTCATTAGGCCACGCCTCCTTAAGTGTTGAACTGTCCCTCTATACTGAATAGATAGTAAGACAACACTAACGAGAATTCATTTACTAGCGTTGCACAGGCTTAGACTTGCCCACTGGTGAGACAACCAGTGAAGGGGTACGTGTGTGTGCATGTGCTTGTCCACTTATGTGCACACACACCATTAGATAATGATCCTAATCCGTCTCCAACGTGGCCTTATTCCATTCCCTCACTAACAATACTCCCATTTGTAAATTGCTACGCTGCATCGATACACTTTTTTTTTTTTTTTAATAATCCTAACACCGTGTCTATAAATCAAGCAGGCAGTGTGGGGAATAAATAAGAGATTGCTGACTAATCTGTGGATTACGGTGATGATGTCTGACAGAGGTTGTAGGGAGGGGATGGAGGTAGAATATGAGTGCCGGGGGTTTACTACGCTCCCTCAAAGAGGATTAAGGTAAGGATCTATTTGGGGGGAGATGGGGGCATCACATAAATTGTTTCATTTCCAGGAAATCCTTCATACAAACACTCAGGTGCACACGCACACATTTATATTGTTGAAGTGGTGGGTAGAACTTGCCAAATAGTGAGCTTTATCACTTGTGTTTTTGCACCCGGTAAATATTGAGGCATTAGATGATGTCTCGCGTTGCAGCAGCTGTGGCAACGTGCCAAATAGTGTGCCAACACTTGAGAGAATAAATTTAAGAGAATGGATTGATTTTGCAGTTGTTTAAACTTCCTAAATAGTGAGCCAAATACTTAACTGACTCGTGTTACGGTGGCTCGTGCTTGACAAATAATGAACAGTAAACAGATTTGCTAGTTTAGAAGTGACATCAACAAGCTAAATAATGAGCCACAAGATTACTAGAACAGCTTTACAAATTAAGCGTAACTTCAAATTGACAAATAGTGAAACAACCCTTAACCGAATAAATTGACGACAGTTGCAGTAGACAGAGACGATGCTTGACGGAATATATTTACTTGTGTTGAAGCAGCTTTAATTCGTCAGTGAGCCAAACCCTTAACATAAATGTTTTGAATACATTTTAGCTGAGTATTGTCAAATAATGAGCCAAATGCTCAAGATAATCCGTGTAGTAGTTAAGTTTTAATATTGACAAATAGTTATCCAGCACTAAACTAAATTAATTTGTATTACAGATGCTTGAAGTTGCCGAATAGTGAAGCAACACATGATGAGAAAATAAGAAACTATAAGAAATTAGATAATGACACTGTGTGTGTGTTCTCGTTACGGGGAAAAGGTAATCATCTGTTTCAGGGAGGTGGAACCGGATGACGCATTTGTTTACCGTATTTTCCGGACTATAAAGCACATTGGACGCAAGGCGCACCATTAATGCATCATGTCAGATTTTTAATCCAAATCAAATCATTCTGCATTTGATCTTTTTTATTTCAACTTCAGACGCAACAAATTACTTTATAATCACAAAATAATAATCCATAGTCTTTTTGATTCATGAGTCATAGTCTTCAGCGGGCCACTTATGATTGATTTCATGACACAATGCTTCGGGCCAGTTTAAATTTAGGAATTTGGTCCATATATAAGGCGCACCGGACTATAAGGCGCACTGTCGGCTTTTGAGAAAATTTGAGGTTTTTAGGTGCGAAAATACGGTATTTTGTTGAGCTGTACCTAACGCTGCGGTCGTCGCACATAACTTTCCCCGTGCGATTGTGGTTTTTTTCCGACTCCCACGCCTCCCGCCTTCGCGGGAGCAAATCGGCCTTGAGAGCTGCAGCTGGATGGACTGCACCGCGCTTGTTGTGTGTTGTTCAAGGACACTTAAAACCCCGACAAATCCCGCCGGATGACAGACAGGTTTTCCCCAGTGATAAACTTGCCACGGGTGACAGACAACTGGATCCACATCATCCTGCTCAGTGTTGTACGTTCAACTGGTGAGGAGTCTATAATGTTCAAGTGAAGGATTAGAGTGCAACAGATAAGGTCGAGTGGAGGTTGATCAAAAGCCATTATTCAAGGGAGCTAATTTGGGGTGAGGATAGAGTGGCTAAGAATGTGACAGCAACTTGACCCGGCTCCAGACGTGTATCCAGTTACTGTCTGACACGCTACATGTGTGTGTGTGTTAAGGTTAGACACATGGAAAGGCCTGTCACCACACACTGATGTGTTTATTTCCCTGCACCTGGGCCCGTCACTCACACACTGACACACACACACACACACCTCCGAGCAAGAACTTTGGGGTCAGTGTTGCTCTTCGAGTTCCCAGTTAAAATGTATCAGGCCGAGGAGTTCCTTTGCAGCCTTCCAATGAATGCCGCTTGAAGGCAAGCTGGACAAAAGTATTGGGACCCGCTTGCCCATGACAGGAAGTGGATACAGAAGAATAAAATGGAAATGTTTGCTTTAAAAAGTTAGGAAAAAAAAGTTGTCATATTAAATGAAATGGGTTGGAGAGCGGCGTGCTAACGAACAATGGAGGTCTGATGTTGACCATGAAATCCTTTTATTGGAGAGGAGACAAAAGGCTCCATTCAGACGCAATTTTCTACTTAACATTTTGGTATGGCATATATTTGCAAAAAACACATTAATACAACAGCAACAACAGATGGCAAATAAAACAAACCGAGTAAGCTAATTTGAGCATTTGCCAAAAAGTAGGAACGATGACGGAAAACAAGTTCGAATTTTGCTGGTGACCGCTTGTATGAAAATATGGTTCATTTTAATCCAAAAGGAGAATAGGGACAGCAAAAGAGACATTGTGAAGTATGAAACTGCAGCTTCCGGAACGAAGCATCACGGTAAGCTCATGTTAGCATGGGTGTGTGAAACTAGCAAATGGTTTTGGGACTGTGGACTATAAATACAGCAGCAAACTAATATGTATGTATCCTCGAATGTGTGCAAATATCGACAATGTCACACATGCTAGTAAAATACCCTCTTAACTCATACCAGAGTTGAATAAAACTTTTTTAAGTACCGTATTTTCCGGCCTATAAGGCGCACCGGACTATAAGGCGCACCTTCAATGAATGGCCCATTTTAAAACTTTATCCTTATATAAGGCGCACCGGACTATAAGGCGCACCATTAATGCATCATGTCAGATTTTTAATCATTCTCCATTTTATCTTTTTTATTTCAACTTCAGATGCAACAAATGACTTTATAATCATAAAATAATGATCCATAGTCTTTTTGAGTCATGATTCATAGTCTTCAGCGGGCCACTTATGATTGATTTCATGACACAATGCTTTGGGCCAGTTTAAATTTAGGAATTTGGTCCATATATAAGGCGCACCGGACTATAAGGCGCACTGTTGGTTTTTGAGAAAATTTTAGGTTTTTAGGTGCGCCTTATAGGGCGGAAAATACGGTACCTGTACCTCTATCTAAGCACAGTACGGTACTTTTGCCAACTCTGGTTAAATGCGAGTTTTAAAAACGCGCAATATGTCCTTTATTTCAAAGCGCCGTCTTGGTTTCGAGTGCCCGCAGTGTGCAAGAAAAGTGCCTCATAAATGAATAAAAAGTCAAATCAAACAAAAACAACAACAGAGAAGCAACCTCTTGGCACTTGTTGCCAATCCTCCTTAAAGTCGTTCCCGTTGAACTGCTGAACTCTCCCCGGCTGATTCCGAGAGCTTTTTAACCGTCAGCTTTAAAAAGGCTTTCTGCGGGCAGCCTAAAGAGATTTACTTTTGTTTCTCAAGGATTTCAACCCCTACGCTCGAACGTGCGCCGTCTCCCGGGAGTTTTGGATGCCGAGCGATTGAGCTGTCAGAGAATCGATCGGCGCTGTTGTGACGCAATCGCTTAAGAAAAAACAAAAGATTCACTCAGCAACGTGAAATTCGGTGGGCATGTCTATCATTAGTCAACCTACAAAAAAGTCTCAAGAAGTGATGCCCCCAAAAACATTTTTGGGGTACATTCTTCCATTCCTAGGTCTACTTGTCAAAGACTGCCTACTGGTGGATTGACCTCGATCCTCTGCAAGGTGACAACTTGTGTTGCGGTTCCAGTTACCGGCAGCTAATCCGATTGGGAGCGCACCAATTGTTCTGCTTACATCAAACCTTGTAAATGTGTGGAGGCCATGTGTAAAATTGAAGATAAACATATGTGTGCGTGGAACCGACGGAGGTTTTGATGATGGTGCCAGGTGGTCACATTACGATGCGAGGATCGCATATCAGGGCATCGACCCCCATCAAATTGACACTTTTACAGCGGCCCATCGGACGGTCAACACCGCTGAGCCCGGATGCTATTTTTAGATATTTCTTCATTCTCAAATGTGCACAGAAAGAAAGAGAAAGCTTGTCAAAGGAACAAGCATTGGAAATTTGGCCAAAATGTGGCGCTTTGAAATCAAAATGGGGGCTGTTAAATTTCAGGGATAGGTCCTTGAGAATTTTTCGAGTCAACTGTTACAATAGCTGGCTTCCCAATTTCAAAATTGGTGTTGAGGCTTTTTTATTTATATTTATCTAAGGGAGACTTTGGGGGGTTTATATTCAGGACCAAAAAAAGACACACATATTCATGAGAATTGAAACGCTTGCCGATTTGGAGACTTTTCGGGCAAGTTGAGGGGGTCCACGCCTTCATTTATAAATACGGCAATTTCAAAAGGGCCTTCACACTGACTCGTTATTGAACCCTAAAAATAAAAAACTGAGGAGAGATCGTGGCTTGAAGCAGAGGTCACCGGCCCGTTTGAGACTCGTATCCATCTCATCAGCTTCAGAGGATGCCAGACGAAGCAATCCATTTGCCCCAAGATCCCATTATGACAGCAGAAAGGGAGCAAATTGAACACAATCACAAAATAGCTTTGGAGCTCGATAGATGGGTGTGTGTGTGTTTGGTGGATACAGTAGCCTGCCACACCAATAGGTAGAATTTTTTTTTTTTGTGAGAGGAAGCCAGAGATTGAAGATTGTCCCCTCGGTCGCATGACCATGAGGCGGACACTAAAGCACTGTGCCGAGTTAATAACGATAACGTTGCTTTAATGCCGAGAAGCCATGACCTCATCATGTTAACGCTCCTTATCAATGCTACCAATAGCCTTGAGTTGATCAATAAGTCATGTAAAGAGCTTCGCCAAGTACGTCCAATGGAGCTGGTTTTACTCGAAGGTGCGGTAAAACATACATGGGAACCTCTGAGATCTCCCGCCATTGCACAAAGCGTACATTTCCAAGGAATAAGTGTACTTCTATTATTTTAAGTCAAATTGGTCTAAAATACAAATTGTGGTCTAAACAAGTGAGTACTAGATGAGAATTACATACAACAGTATGACACTATTGCTCCAACTTGATTCCATGCTGATTTTAGAGAAGTTGATAGTTGTTTAAAAACAAACAAAAAACTTTCTTGCATGCATTTTAATTAGGCACTGAGATTTTCTCTACAGATTAAAAGAAACATGTCGCTATTTTTCTCCAAAGTCAAATAACACACACTCCAGGTCTGGAGTCACACACCAACTTTTGCCATCGACTCAAATTGGCTCTCAGGGGAGATTTAAATCTAACTTTAGTCTTCTCATCTTTGCATCGCTGATGCGTCGTCGCAACGCACTTTCAAGCAAATGTCATTCCGAGAAGAAATTCTGACTTTTACAGTGATTTTTTTGTCGCAGTGGCAATTTGGGATCAAAGTAAAATGTTTTTTTTTTTTTTTAATAATGCAAATTTGTCAAGAATATGTCTATTTCTGTAGGTGGATTTAAAAACATTCCATGGAAATAAGTTTATAATTATTTTGTGTAATTTGCCATCAGCCAAAAACCCTTAAATGCAAACGAGCCAAACGCAACACAGCACAAAATAGGCTCTGACTTTTTGGAATGCATCCATACATTATACAATAAATTTACATTATTTTACAACGTTACAAAAACATAGAAAATGCAGAGGAGCTGTGGGATAAGGTGCCCTGAAACAACCCAGTTAGTAAATGTTGAATACTCTGGATAACGCTATAAGGCCACTTGCATGGCCATTTAAATCTCCCCCCCCCCCAAAAAAATCAATGAAATGCCTCTATTTGTCTGCTCTATACTACTAAATTAATTCTATGCTCTTGTTAACCAAGGTGATTTCTAAAACCCACCAAAAAACAGTGTTTACGATAAAACTATGGACTGCTCTAATGCATTCAAACTTATCGTCTGTACTTGTATTGGCCTTCAAATAATGCTGTTGTTATCAAGTTAGCCGAAATGCTAATGTTACGCAGTCAACATTAAGCCACATTGGCCTAATTGTTTCTGAATGATTATAATAGTAATTACCACGCTAAAATTCACAGGAATTTTATGGCTGCTCAATATAAACTGAAATTCAATTGGCTTATTAGCGATAAGCATTAAAAACGGCACGTACCTCGGCCGCTGGTATGCCCTCTGGTGGGCGACACTGCAACAGCACTTCCTGTTCCAAAGACACTTCCTTGCCGAGGGGCTCCTGTTCAAAGGATTTCTTCAGGTCTGCGGAGACACAAATACAGAGATTTTTCCCCCCCCCATCAATGATGTCCATGGTAATACAAAAGTCGTAAATAGTAATACTGTATAACATAAGTGTGGTCATACGGGTGCAGTTATTGTAAATAGTCTATTCGGGGCTATTTGATTCTAAACGTAGCCTCGTTTCCACGGGAATAACATTGCGGCCATTAAGGGACTAATTTGCTCTTGTAGTCATTTATGTACACTTTAAATTGACCATAATGTATTTAGAAATGTCCATGAGGGATAAAAACATTCCAATTAAGTATACAGTTGCTGTATTTGATTATATTTTGATTGTATTTGCTTCTACAATGACGACAATTTTACAACAGAAACGATGACAATAGGATACGCACAAAAACATCCATTGTGTCACCCAAGAACTCGTGTTTCTTTTTTTCTCCATTCATGAAAGAGCAAACTAAAAAAAGAGAGGGGCAAAAAAGGAATAGGTGTGTAGTTTGAAAGTATTACCCGTAAAATGATGGTATGTGTTGTTGGCTCGTTACCCAAAATGCTACAGGAGGGCTAGTTGCTATGCCTGGAACTTATTAAGTTTAGTCAACTAACCAAACGAGGCTAACCACAGGCTACTGGATAGCAAAAGGAAATAAAGCTAAAAATGCATGCTACTAGTATCCCTCGAGACATTCTAAAATGCTACTAGTTCAAATCTCGTGCTTTTTACGAGTATGTGTCCAGAAGTGTCACGCAGTCATTCGTCTTAGTCATTCTATCCCATTCGATCGCACAGCACGATACAGTATTCATGCATATATCCCTGAGGATATGATGTTAAAACAATTAACCGGCACGGCCGTAAAACAAAACGCGTAACTCGAGAAGAGTTTTGCGGGCGGTGTGGCGGGACTCGGCGACGGATGTTATTTATGTCACCGATCAAATGCTCTGATGGATTTCCTCAAAAGGAAACATATGGTAGAGATCAGTTAGAACTTATGAATACAAGTTAAACTCTTGGGTAAGAGGTAGTAAATAGTTCAATTTTTCCTGAATGTTCACCAAATACAAATGCCACGAAAGATATGGAACATTTGAATACTAGAACATAATGGTATCATTAGTTATTCTAATCTCCGGTGAAAACACAAACACAAAGAGAATGCTGCTGTTAGCCACAGCTCACACTCACACGCAGACTACCGACATCATTCACAGATCACTCCACCAGGCTCAGGCATTTTCTTTTTCAAAAATATTTACCACATTTATTTGACCAAGGATGTTTTAGAAACAGTTTCTTTGTTATTCAACATGGCCCATGTGTGTGGGTGCTTGCGTATGCATGTCGTCCTTGAGTCCTTTCGTCCTTGGTTGCCAGGCACACTCTCACCTTGTCTGTCTGCTGTGAGTTGTAGAATGTTGCAACTGTGAGGAAGGGGAAGTAAAGTGTAGAATTTTCAAATGGGGGTTGGTAAAAGTCAAGAGAGCAGGTGCACTGCAGGATTGAATGATGAGCAGGGAGTGCTTGGCGAGAAGAGCTGCTACACCTGCACACTCCTCACCTACCAAATAATGTATAGAAGATTCTATGACACTGTACTGACAAACACGAAGCATACGGTTGGACAAATCCGCAGCAGACACAATTTGAAACAGTTCCCAAGTCTTTCGTCAAAATACGCCAAGGGGTCAACAATTTATCAGACGCCAAAGCTAATTTGTCTAGCCAACAACATTGCTGCTCAGCTTATCTTTTGGCTTGGATGTGATCGTTTTCGTGTAGCTCAGCTACTCGAAAACAGCGAAGTCTGGCACGGCTCTGAATAATATAATAATGATATTGAATAAAACAAGCCCTGTTATGTCACAACCATTCAACCTTCAGAAAGGCTCTATTATAAACGCATTTTATGAATTAAAAAAAAAGGCAGCTCACAAAAGCTTCACTTGCTTTTGTAATTTCATACGTGATGGGTGGGCAAGGACTCCAGAGACCAGAGACGTATTTCTATCCAAAACATTAAAAAGCCAATTTTCCATAACACGCACCCTTTACTTCAAAGTTGTATAAATAGCCAGAATAAAATGAATTAAAAGACATCTAGTAATTTGTTTTGCCTTGTTTCTGGTGGATGGCGTTGTTTTTAAAAGGAGTCACGCTGGGACAAAAAGCATCACTCTTTATAATACAATCAATCCCAGAGGGGGTGACGGCCCAAACGGAGCATGAAGATAATCGCCCGGAGCGTTATCCCCATTCCCAAATTTGAGCACATGAGGTTCCCTACGCAACATACTTGGGACATGACAAGATGACGCGAAAGAGAGACATTAAACATGCCAGCGACTGAAGCAATCGAGGCAAACGGAAACGATAGCCTCGGCGGGACACTTCACTGGACCCACAAAAACAATAAAACAAAAAAAATATATATATACAGGGGGGCTCCAGCCCAAATCTGTGACCAATTTCCTGATCTTAATTAGTCTTAGTCGATTTCCTTGAAGATGAAATTAAAGGAGATTAGCGCCGACAAGCTCGGGGGATGATGAATGCACACCGACACATTAGCGCTAAGCTCGCTAAAACTAAGCTCCGGCATATGGCGAAGCTTCACCCCAGCAAAAGGGACACATTATGAAAAAGTGACTTGCTCTTGGCAAACTGGAGTGCCTGCCCCACCCATTATATGTGAAATCAGACCAAGTAAGTCCTTTGTGAAGCGCATATGTCGGAAAATGCCGTTTAGATCTTGAAGCGGCTCATTTGTGCAAGAAAAAACTGCTTTGAACATGGCTTTTTAGAGGGGATGACAAGTGTGCAGTAATTCCTGATCCTTTGGGTATTCTGACCAAAGCCAAAAAAAAACCAAAGATACGCTAGGGGACTGTTTAAATTTGTGTAAAGATGGGATAATGTCCCCATCAAGCAAACACTTCACCCAAGGGTAATAACGCAATTTGATGGGGGACAGCTGTGCCACACCAATCCACTGACCCCACTTCACTCCCACACAGATAATATCACCCAGCTCCATAAATTCACATGAAAAATACCCCAAAACAACTGTTAGAAGGCAAAAAAAGGCTTGACAAGCGCAGAGGGCAAACTCGTATTAAGATCAAATGACCCCGCCCTCTCTCTGTCGTCCTAAACTTTTCCTTCTTCTTCTTCTCCTTCTTCTTCCGCAGGCTCAAACTGAGACTGTTATTATGCGTTGCGGTGTGCTGGCGGCCTGCAGGCATCCTCCGCATAAGCACATTTCTGAGCAATTATGCAAAAAAGGAGCCGGCGTGCATGCTTCCCATTGCCAAATCACTAGCAGTCTTTCCCCACTGTCGCTCAGGGAATCAAGTGCAAAGTAAGAGCTTGTCAGCAATGAAAACTCTCCGATGCATCGCCGAAACGTTGCTATTTGATTCTTGGGAAAAACAGTTGCATAGTTAAAAAAACAGAAATACAAAATAGGAGTGATTTTATTTCTGCTGGAACAATGTACGAATTTTGAACAGCTTACACTGTGCTTAGAAATTTAATTGTAAATTGAAAAAAAAAAAAAAGAAATGATTGAAGCTTTGTGGTGAAATACTGCATGACATCAAGTCAAGCGTCGCGGGCTCCATCGAAGCCACGGTTTCCATCGGAGGGCCATTATGATCGTAAAACACGTTTAACATATTTAATATAACGATTGACAGAAGTTACAGATGAACCTAAACCGCATGCTTTTGGAACTTGGGTGGAAGGCTGAAGACCTTAAAAAAAATAAAATAAATAAAGACGGAGATGAGAAGCTGATCCCAGCCCTCCTGATGCGCTAACCACTCGTCCACAATGCTGACCCTGCATTTATTGTACATTATGAAATCACAGCAACAAGTTTGTCATTTGTGTTTTTATTTCCACACCACACTCCATATTCGACCCATATTGCTCCTTTAGACTGTAGCCTGTATTATAATGCGGTCAATTCAACTTGCGCCAAAATCCACTTCCACAAGTCATTTTCGGCAGTTTTCTTACAAAGCAACGTCAGAGGTGCGGAGGCTGGCTTGTGTCGGCATGGTCTCGACGGACTTTCTAATCCCGTCCCTGCCGGCCGACCGGGCCTTTCCGACCGCAGTCAGAACGGCTGCGAATAAACAAGTCTGCAAGTGTGCATCCTCCATCCTTTAGACTGCCGTCAGTGACTAATTACGGTGAAACGTGAGTCAGGGGATGGAGAAAAAGCTGATTTGATGATTTAGGCCTCAAAAAAGTTCGTACTGACACCGTTCAAGCGTATCCGCAAAATATACGGTGGGTGTTCGGTGTTTGAGGAATTCCGAGGCTTTGTGATTATGACAAATTTTTAATGATTTACAATTTTCCTTCTCGTGGATTGGCAAAGCGTGGCAGAAAAGTGGCTCAGGGGACCCGCAGAAAATGCTCAATTTTCAATGCTTTCAATTTGCTTTAAAGCTGCCGGTTTATAGCAATATCTGAATGAGTCCTTTGTCTGGCGTGATTGTAAAATCACAAGCGCATTTTATTTTTTATTTTGAAGAGTCAGAAGCTTTCTTTTAACAGATACTTTTCATAAAGCATTCACACACATGGCCTCTATTCCGTCAACGCCGTAAGATTTAGCGAGCGCACCGAAGCAGCTCGGCACATCTGGGAAAACGTTCAGTGGCTTGATGGAAGAGCGGAGCATCGCCTTCGCGACCACATATCAACTCGGGCTGTCACTCTATAAAAATAATGTATATATTTGCAGTGTTTGGAAGCGTCGCTCTGCTTTTGAAGGCATAAAGCAAAGCCTGTCTGGATGAAGCCATCCAGAAAACGGCAACTGGTGGGGCTAGCAGGCTACGTTAGTTGCAGTTTACATTTAGATCTTTAAAAGTCAAAATAACTTTGGCACCAAACAGTCTGTTAGTGTTTTGGTTTAGTGTTTGAACTGCTGCTGCTGGCATAGTTTTGTGTTTAATTTTGAAGCCTATGCATAACCGTTGCGCCGGCTGGCTTGGCTAGGCTGGATACCCGCTAACGGCTACATTCACAGGGAAACTGGTGGTGACGGTTATCTCCGTGTCCATGCATCCTGGTTTTGACGGTCTGTCAAAACATGCAAAACAAGAGTGGACCCTAGAGTCCTAGAGTACTGTGCTAAGCAACCAAGCTCATCACAGGATGCCACACTCAAAGTCAATAAATTTTTCAGACAGGCCATGCAACGCAATTCTATTATAGATGAATTTGTTTGTTTAGAAAAGTTTTTTATTTTTCTACTAAGCTGCCATTGTAGTCACGAGGAAATAAAAAACTGGAGACTGGGAAAAAAATTGCAAGTACTTAAAAAAAAAAAAAAGAACCATGCAAAACATTATAACTTAAATGTGACATAAATGGAATAAATAAAATAAGTTAAAAGTAAATAAAAATAAAAAATAAAAAAAGGGCAATCCCTTGTATGAAACCAGTTGTACCGCAACTACTCGTTTGCTAATATTACCCCTAATTTAAAGAAAGTTAGTGTCTGTGCTGTTTGGAGCTCGTGTTTGGACTTGGGCATCATACCCAAAGTAGCACACTCGTGTTATAAACACAAGACATTTAGCACTGACGGACATTACGAGTGTCTGGACTGCTGATTACTATTCACACGCATGTCTCAGAGGAAAGTGGCAGAGCAAATTGCCGTCATTTGAACTATGCGACTATGAGTGTGTGCGACCTTGGCACAGTGCTAATCCATCCAAGGAGAAACACTTGACCTGATGGCTGTGGGGCCAAAGAGCAAGGCTGACGCAGCACGTGCACATTTGTGCCAACAGACAAAGCTGCATTTAACCTCAATTGAATAAATATAGTACCTATACGTGTCGTTCGCGCAACTCTCAAAAGCACTCTTATAAAAGGTTTTAAATATAATGCCACAATGATTGCCATTATCCACTTAATTAACGAGTTAACCCCATTTTGAATATGCAGAGGAGCTTGACGACCAAAGCGCGACGCGATAGTGGAAAAAGCGCAAAACGCTTGCAGAAAAGGAATGCTGACTCGCTGGAAAGGCGCTGGAGGGAAACAAAGTAAGCTTCAGCCGCCACCGAGCATTTTAATCACATGCCAGCAGAACCAAATTGGAGCCGGAGGCCGCTTAAGGTCAAAAGGTTGGGCCGGTTGGGAAAAAAATAAAAGGTAATCACGGTAGGAAGTGTACAAATAGTTGTGTACTGTGCACCCTTATTAAAATTGGTAGAACAACCCAATTTGGATTAAAAATGGAACTGAACCAGGAGGCCTAAATTGGGTTTTGCACAAATCAAGCCATTTTTTGTACCTATTTGTACAACAGTACCTTCAAGTGCCTGAAGACACGAATAATTGAACACAAAAATCACAATTCATAACAATCAATTTGATTCTTATGCCCCATTTTCCACAAAAACGAGTTAAGTAAATTTTGCAGTTAACAATGAAATGGAAAGAAAAACACAAGGGCTTTGGGAGGAGGTCATAAAAGCATGTAAGTAAGTGTATAAATAAAGCCTTTACAAGAGCAGCTTCCTGGTTAATATTTAAAAAGAAGGGCCAAGCGTGATGGATTTCCTTCTGTCCAGCCCACTCGGGAATGCCGTCTGGTCCGGCGATATCGTCTACGACAGAGGATGTTGGACTCCATCACTGATGCGCGAGCGAGCAATAAAATAAAAACGCAGGAGGTGGCGTAAAGGTTATTGGTTATTTCTTCCCGGATTCACCTCTCCCTGACCGCCTGAAAAGTCCCAGCTCGTCTTACACGGCTGATTGGCGCCGAGGCAACGACGCCGGCAGGACAACCGCCGTGGGTCGGGCTTGCCGAGAAACGATCGGGCAGCTTGAGAGAGAGAGAGAGAGAGGCTAGCGTAAAAGCATCGGTTTGTCCTCCGCCGGGAAAGTTAAAAAATGATTTCCCCCGCATGGTCGTAAATCTAACAGTACAGTGAACCCCAGTGTATGGCGACGAGGTAAATTCCAGACCGATTGACGAAAGGTGAAAATCTTTGACATAGAGGATGTGCATATTATTAAAAAAAAAAAAAGTTTAGCCCCTTCAATGAAATGGTAGCGGCATGAACGTTAAGAGTGTACTGTCATCTGCTGTAAGTGTAAATTTGAGTTGGTGTTCCTTTCTTGCCCCCAGTGACCCGTTCCCAGACGTCCTATTAACTTTGCCGGCGAACCACAGCGACAAGCTGTCGACGACCGACTCATGTTGGAATTTCTGGAGTGCCAAGTGCAAAAAAATAGTTTTTCAAGTTCGACAGTAGCAGTGAAGCAAAACGGAAATGATTTTCTGCCTCAATATTAGGAACACTATCAAAATCTAAAGATGCCCATGATAAGCAACCACCATTTCAAAATGTTTTTATATATCCATTTATTATAAAAATCATTTAAAATTAGAGTTTTTCTCTTGCGTGGAAAGTGGCATTTTATATTTTAAATTCTAAATAATAATAATAGTTGTCAGAGGGAATTTGCACTGTACTCACAAGCAATGCGTACATGCGCCTTGCGACTTTTGGTGGTTCCGGCGGAGCTCCACGCCACGCACTGACACCAGTAATCTTCCGGGCCAAACAGCTCCTCCACTTGCTGCCGGGTTATTTCGATGCTGGCTTCTCTCACAACCAGACCTGCAAAAGCACAGCAAACGGCACCATTATATTTCAATAAATTTGTTAAACCGCAATTAAAATAGAAATGTATGGCCGCAGAATCTCCACATTTGTTCAGGTTGCACATTGAATTTATACAAAAAAAGTTGGTCAACAAAACAATTAGCCTCATACATTTGCAGTATTGCTACACTGAAAATATGTGATTATAATAACATGTAATATTTCAAAACATAAAAATTTAAATTGCAAAATTACTAAATTTAATTAAACTTTAATCTTTGGACATATTGCAACATTTAAGTTTTAAAATTAAATTGTCAAAACATCTGAACTAGCAGATAATTACAAATATATTATTACACATAAAATTATATATAATTACATAAAATATGCTACATACAAATACTAACAGATGAGTAAATTCACTGAATATTTTTATGTAGGATTTTTGAAGCAGTACTGTGTTTAAGGGAAAGACCAACTGAAGACCAGCGAGGGATAATGACGGACTAGAGATATACCGTACATCCTTCGACGGGATCAAATGGGACTGTTGAGAAGCTCAGTAAATGTTTCAGGAATAAAAGAATTATAAAGAGGCAGAGGAGGAAGTGAATAGTTAAGCACACAGACTAGAAAGAAAGATTAAGAGGTGCAAGAGGCCAAATGAAATGTTAAACCCAAAGGATAGAAAAAATGGCTTTTAAGGGAAAAGTACGCCAGGACTTGGACGCGTGGGTGGACAAAAATGTTCCATCGGAGAGATCTTGTCGGTTTATTTCGGGTTCAGGGGTGTTAAAAAGACCAATGCCAGCCATCTCACTGGAGACTTCTCGCCGAGGACTCTTAGGAAGTTTCGTCCGGAACAAAAATAAAGTTCGAAGACAGTGGAGGGAAAAACAAAAGAAGACGGCGGGAAGAAGACGTTACAACACAATGTTAATAATAACAATCAATGAAAAAAAATGTCAGTCATCTCTACAACCAAGGGCACTTGAGAACTTAAAACGAAAAAAAAAAAGTCAGTGTACTGCTTTAATAATTGTCAATATTGCGCTGGAAAGGTACACAACAAGAGTTAATGAGAGGACGGAAGGCCAAGGAGTAGCGGCACTGAAAACTGACAATGAGAAAACTCCCGCTAGCAGGCTAACAAGGAAGATTGCTCCAGCTTCATCGGCTAAAACTGCAGACGAGGGACACAGCGAGGGAGCAAAGGCGGCGACGAAAATGCCAACTAAAGAGGCAATTAGAAGCAGCCGGAGACTCGGGGAGTACCGCGGTGAAAACAAGGAAAGAAATTGCACTGAGCCAGAAAACGCAGCATGAGTGCACAAGAGAGGAAAATGACAGGTGGGAAGCCAAACACTACCCGGACTTATTTGTTCATTATGCGGCGGAAATGCCAAAGTTTGGGGCATTTTTTTCCCCCCAAAATACTGGAAATAGCGACAAGACTATCTAGCTATCTGCAGCTAATGATTAACAAGACTAGAAAAGAATAGAGAAACAATTTTTTCCCCCCAAACACTAGAAATAGCTACAAGACTAACTAGCTATCTGCAGCTAACGATTAACAAGATTAGAAAAGAATAGAGCGAGAATACAAATGAACGATTACTCTGTCAAAATCATGATTCGCTGATTCGCGCTGTAACGTCGGAAATTTGTCAAATATGTTGATCGGTATTTTCCAAAGTAAAAGTGAATATCAAACATCGCATCCTTTGTTGACACAAATCTCTCAAGGTTAGCATCGTTAGGCTAATACAAATATGCACAAGGATACAATTTCGGAGTATTTGGAGTGTCAAGAATGTGGAAAATATTCTTAAATCTTAAATTAAAGTTTCCATCCATCTATCCATGGCTTTGCATTCATTTGCAGTCTGGACAAGCATGGACGGCCATTTCTGGCTTCGGAATGAGTCTGAGTCTCCAGGAGTCACTTTTCCGACACAAAAACAGTCTCTCGATTTTTTTTTCTTTCTAAGTAGTTGCAGTCTGTTTTCAACAATGCTTCATGCTAACAAAAGCTGTACGCGGCGTTTGCAGGTGACAGACCTGCCACCGAGTGTGACAAGTGTTGTTAAGTGTGCTATAATTCCTTATCCTTGGTATATTTTGACAGGATAATGTCAAGGAGCTTTCAGCGAGACTCCTGGGAGTCGTTTCAAAATGTGAACAAAATTGCACTTCTACTTTAAGATAGGACGACGATGGATGCTGATGTCGACATGCATTCAAAAGAGTCGAGAGAATCGTCCCTAAAACTTAAAATAGAAAATGTTAAAGTTGAATAAAATGGGTGAATAAGTGCTGACAGCACTTTTGCCTTCGTTTCTGATAGAGCGTGCGAGAGCGGTAAAGCTATCAAACACCTACGGCAAAAAAAAATAGAGATGTTAGAGTCGAGTCGAATGGAAGTCGTTATGTTAAGGACGGAGGTGATAAGGAAGAGTTTTAAAGCTCGGTGCTCTTGAAAAGACTTTAAGGAAAACGGAGGATATAAAGCACTTGCCACGTTCAAAAAGTGACAGGTCAAACAGACGCGTCTTTGAGGGGCAAAAAGAAACAAAGGCGGCACCGGGGAAAAATATCTCTACGTTTGTTCCAAGTAGTTTGTCAGTGTCGCAGAGGGAGACAATGCAAAAGTTAACCCCAGCAGAGAGAAGGAAGAGAAAGAAAACAACACACCACTTTCTTCTAAACAACCCCCATTTGTTCATCTCCAGGTGATTTTATTCTCCTGATGAAGTGATCGCTATGGCTTTCTTTGGATTGGTTTACTCACAGGAATGCCAACAGCCAGAACCACAGATACGCTTTTCACCTGTTAATCAAATGGCGGAAACAATTTCCAAAGTTAATGCTTTAGCTTTTACAGCCTTGACTTTATTTATTTATTTATTAATTTATTTTTATTTAACTATATTTTTATTTAATTTTTATTTATGTATTTATGTATGTATTGATTTATTGATTTATTTATTATTACAAATACATTTTTATTAAAAATCTCCAGTAGTATTAAAAAAAAAAAATCTCTCTCTCGTGCAGGCTATAAACATCACGTAAAGAAAGTCTAATATCAACGTACTAAAGAAAATAAATCAGGGTGGCCGTCTGGTTCGCTCATCTGCCTCGCAGTTCAGAGGTCATGCGTTTTAATCCGGGCTCCGGTGGCCTTCCTGTGTGGAGTTTATAATTTCTTGGTGTTGCTTTTCGCCCACATTTTACGCCATGCATAGCATACAATCTCAATTGATTGCTTCAAATTGTCGTGAGGTAGCACGACTCGTTTTTCTATATGTGCCCTGCTATTGGCAGGCATCCAAGTGCACGGCACTCCCCACCTCTCGGCCGAAGCAACCCGTGACCCCTTATGAGGACAAGCGCTAAATATAAATAAAAAAGCCAAACAAAGACAAGACGACGACAACACCAAAAGAGACATCGTGACATTTATGTCTGTGTGAGGAACCCGCTTGGGACACGGATACAAGCAAGTCAACGGACCGTATCCAAGTGAACACTCCCACCGTGTACGTCTGTGTGAGCGTCCATGCGTGCTTGTCGCCATGTCGCTCTTCTACTCCGACACTGATCAATCAATACCCTTCCTTCCAGGCCATGTTTGAATATACACGTATTTGTTTGTGTGTTGGTGTAGCAGCAAAGCAGGACATTCCAGAACACGCACACACACACACATCTAAACACGCCCTTATTGTAACATACAGCAATGGCGCTGCCTATACTGTAAATCGTGAAGGTTGTTAATAATATGATGGTAAGAGATAAGATGGCAAGCAAGTAGTCAAGTGGGAGTGATGGGGGGAAGAGGAAGCGCAGAGAAGACGAGTAACATTGACAGGAAGAGAGCGAGAGAGAAGGTAAAGATGAGAAGAAATCAATAAGTGTGATGGCAGCAAAGGAGGAAAGGAGGTCACAAATCACCCCAGCCAATACTTGGGGCATTTGTGTGCGAGTGTGTGAATGAGAAGATGCGGGTCAAAGCTAATAATTCACACAGTGACTAATGGAGACAAAGTAAGTATGAGAGCGCACCTTATGTCATTAGTCCACTCCATGCTAATGGAGATATACCGAGGTCATGGAGATGGTGCTTTGCCCGTGTGATGAAGGAGATTGTGGTTTTAGAATATCAAAGAAATTTCCGTGAAAACCAATGAATAATATATAATCCATAAATGGAGTGAATGGAAACCTTCTTTTTCTCGAAGGCAGTTTAACGGCTATCTTAGAAAGCAACTCAAGACTTTTTGAAGGAAGGAAATCCAAAGCCGTTTAATGGCAATTATGAAAAAAGGAAAACACCTCGAGACTTTTTGAAGGAAGGAAATCCATAACCATTAAATGGCAATTATGAAAAAATACATTTTTATTTGCCACAATGCAAAAACGTGAACGTAATAAAATAATCTCCAATCAGCATGATCTGATCCATGATCTTTTACTTATTAAAGTCAAAATTGAAGGCAAACACGGAGAGTATGTGTGTATTTAGGCGGAGACATATGCACGTTTTCATCCAACATGTTGGATGATAATTGTCTTGTATTCAAAACCCATCTGGAGAAGACGGGGAGGTCTTGTGCCGGCTGTTGCTGAGGAACAGGAAGTGACCAGCTGGCCCGCCATACGCAACAATGGCTTTAGTTAGCCGCCGTTGCCCGGCAAGACGACAGCACCAAGGCGGCTCATCTCCTTCTGCCTCCATGAACCATCGATGACTACAATTGGTTTAAAAAAAAAAAATCTGAATAAAAAGCATCTTAAATATGCCGAGGCCCGTAATCGAAGAATTCCGACCTCTCGAGGAATTAGCACGCTTGCTGGTTTTGGCAGCGGAGAGGCAGCAGATGCACGGATCATGTGTGGAACGCAATCAAAAGACTTCCGTTGCAACCAATGGGAAGAAATGTGGGATGAGGAGGAAAACATGATAAGGAGATGAGTGGGAAGAAAAGGAGAAAACAAGCACAGCCGTTGGGGCTTCCGGTGGTGACGGGGAATTCATGCAATTGAAGGCATCGACTCGCCTACCTGTCGATGATTATTTTCAGCAGCCGCACCGACCCGGTGAAGTCAAATTTTGCATACCTACCTACAAAACGTTCACTTTGGGCTTGCAAATTCTTATTAAACACAAAATTAAATAGACCTGCTGAATCTAACAACATCCAAAACAAGAAACTTAATTGTGTTAGTTAGCCACGATCGAGGGAGCTACTCTTCACTTTGACCTTCCTACCGATCCTGATCTTTTTTTTTTCTTTGTAAAATCGGACTTTTATATCGTGGATGGTGTACCTAATGATGTGTCAAGTGACAAACAAAAAATAGTACATATTAAAATAAAATCCAATGCGAGGATGAAGAAAAAAAAACAGAAGAGAGTCGTTAGATGATCAGGATGTACCAGAGGAGCTTAAGCAACCCCCGAGCGCTGCCCAGCCGAGCGCGCGATTAATCCACTTTTTTATTAACATAGCATCAACCGTTGCTTGATGCTTATTTAATCCAACTTTTGATCGAATTATATCTAGATTCATCGTCTACACGTGGCAGCCTCAGCTGCTAAGCCGTATCCACGGGTTATCCGATGAGAGTCTGACGGGGTGAATAATAAATGACGAGCAGGTGCATGACGATGCTTGGAATGAATGCTGAAAGATGAGGAAGAGGCGGCGGAGGTTTTGGAGAGAAAAAAAACAAAAACAAGACAAAAGACTGCAGCGATGATTATGCAGCATGCTGGCTGTCATCCAGCTATTATTATGATTCCTTTTTTGGACACATCTCAATTGGGGGCGCATAATAAGATGAGCAATTAAGATTTTGCAAATGGAAATCTCATGTGATCCCCCCCCCAAAAAAAATCTGCCTTTAAAGATATAATGTTCAGTTTTGATTAACACCGCGAGAGAGATGATCATTTTACAGTCCGTGTAATTCCGAGAACCCCCGGTTATATTATTATTACTTTTTACAATACAGGTCGTTGTAAAAATTTCGAATGAATGGCGAGCCTTCGGTGTAGTGCAACGTTCCTCATCGTTATCCGTCATTAAAATTTCCATCCACATGAACGATAAAGCACAAAGGGGACATGTCGTGACGGTAATTATTCCGACACAGGGACGAAGTGACGCCGATTGCCAACTATGTAATGACGGCAACAAGTACTGATCGTCTCATTTCTCCAAATATTTATCTGGCTCCCCTGTTGTTCTCCTCAATACAATCTCTGATGGGAGGCTCACACCAATTCACACATTTCTGAAGACTATAAAAAACAGAAAATGGAGGGAGGGAAAGGCAGGCATAAAGCCCATTGGACAAAAACTTGAGCGATGATGATCTACATCTTAACGGTGTCTACCAAAGCACATAGTTTTGTCTCCTTTTAAATCATCATGTGACACAAGAGGACTCAAAACACCAAGAAGAACATTCTTTCTGCCGCGCGTGTGTGTGTGTGTGTGTGTGTGTGTGTGTCTTTCCCGCTGTGAGTGCGACTGACAGCTGAATCAGTGGAAACATCAAGCTGGGCTCACTTCCTGTCTTGGCTTGGTTAACCCACAAACACAACCGGGACACTAAATGATGCACAAAGCACCAGCAGGTTCTGCTGTGAAACCACACAGCAGCAACAGCAGAGCTTTGTCCAGCACGGGAGATTATGTAAAATCACAGGACTGTACCGTTTTTTGGATTCTGGAATGGGGACAACAGCCAAATTGTGAAAATAAACCAACAAACGTTTGTTAGCAGGCTAGTTCACAGAGGATGACACAAAACAGGAAAGTAAAATATCATTGAAATTTGCGGTGAGGGACAAAATTGTGTTGTCCCTTATAAACACCGAATGACAAAGTCACACAAAAGTGAACAAACGTGGAGTATATTAGTTAGCCAACTGGCTACTTCCCGGTTGGAGGAAGATGACATAAAATGACACGACCATACCATTTCTGATTCCAGACCAGGGTGGATGCTTCTAGATTACTTTACAAGTTTTACTACTAGCAACCAATGAAAGAATGATTGAGAATGAAGATGAAAATGACAAATTCTAAATCTGACAAAGAAACGGTCCTTTTGCTAATATACCGTATTTTCCGCCCTATAAGGTGCACCTACAGTGCGCCTTATAGTCCGGTGCGCCTTATATATGGACCAAATTCCTAAATTCAAACTGGCCCGAAGTATTGTGTCATGAAATCAATCATAAGTGGACCGCTGAAGACTATGAATCATGTCTCAAAAAGACTATGGATCATTATTTTATGATTATAAAGTAATTTGTTCCGTCTGAAGTTGAAATAAAAAAGATAAAATGGAGAATGATTTGATTTGGATTAAAAATCTGACATGATGCATTAATGGTGCGCCTTATAGTCCGGTGCGCCTTATATAAGGATAAAGTTTTAAAATGGGCCATTCATTGAAGGTGCGCCTTATAGTCCGGTGCGCCTTATAGGCCGGAAAATACGGTAGTTTAAGTTATGTCAAATATTGATTCTGCCATGGCAACAGATAGAAACTAAAATCTGATTGGACAAAATCTGATTGAACATACTCAGCCGCGTGTCAGGAGAAATTCTAGTCAATGTTGGGAATATAATGATACAAAGTAAGGGAACAAATATGCAAATAGTTGTAAATCCTTGTAGATCCTTGCTTTTGGGTTCATGCTACGTATGGAAGGTTCCTCACCTGAGTTCTCATCCACACGTTCTTCCACCGTGTGATCCTTCTGGTGGACCCACTCGCTGTTGCACTTGAAGTAGATCTGCGTGGCGGGCGTGGCCTTGCAGTACAGATTGACGGGCTTGTTCTTGACGATGTAGCCCTCGTCGGGTTCAAACAGAAAGTGCGGCAACGGTTCGGGCGGGTCGGACGGGAACGTCTCGGGCAGCTCGCTGAGGCTCAAGAAGTCGTCATCTTCTCGCGCTGTGAGGGGCGAAAACAAAAAAAAACATCTCAGAAATCTTGCTTTCACTCCTTTTGTGTCCTTTTCCTTCACCCGCATCCACAATCGATAGCTTGCAAGGTCACCAACGCCGAGAGGATTACAAGTGTAGGTGGACGTGTCAACAACAACACACTCTGATTCACCATTTTGTGCAGTTTCTTGAGCTTGTTTGGACATATAATACGCACACAAGACACACACACACGTGATCTTCAATTCAGTTCTTATCTTAGGCAATGGCGGCAGTAGCCGTGGGCTCGGAAGAGTAAAAGCAGCTTAGGTAAAACAACACCACCAAAAATAAGAAGAATTGAGTAGGCCGCCTCTACTTTGATGCCAGCGTGCTGACGCTCTCTCAGGCCGCCATCTCTCTAATTAGTTCTCTGACAGGAGGGAAAATTGGGAGACATTTTTGCGCCATAATTCAATTATCTGTCGGAGAAAAAGTTTTTCCCATACGTGGATTTACGTTTGAGGGTTTCTTTGTTTCGTTGACAGCGGCGAATGAAATGAATTTTTATGCAAGGCTTTTATGATGTTTGTTTAAAATGATTAAGATGAGCAGCGCGGAACTAAAGTGGTCTACCTCACAAATCTGAATTGGAATTGATGTTTTTCTTTTGCTTGCCAGGATCAACATTCCAAAACCATGCGCACTTTAAAAGATGATCTAGATAACGATTAAGTCAAGTTTATTTCCATAGCTCACAATATCCCAAAGGGGCTTCACAACTTTTGACCTCTGACATGTAACGGCAGTGTAGTCTGGACAAGAAAAAAACAATATTAAAATGAGTCTGTCAAAATGTTTTCTCCCCGGCACACTTTGTATAATTTCAGACTTGATGGGTGAGGTGGGCAAGCACCTCATAGACCCAACAAACAACTCAAAAATAACCTTCCCATACATATTCCCCCATTACATATTCATGACATTTAACACCTGTAATTATGTTATATTGTTTATTTTCCAATCACTCCTGGCACCCTTCCCGTTTTTGGCCCTGCTAGCTTCAGCGAACGCTCACTGTCATCTTCATCTGTCATCCTGCGCTGGGGGGCTCATTGCTCCATAGTGGCAGCTGTAAATTATTGATTGGTAAAGGAAACATGATAGCCCGAGAAACAGGCCAGACGGAATAGGTGGAGGAATTGATACACAATTCCCTTTGTCTTTGAGCTCACGTCATTCCGTTTTTTGACCCGCCTATTGCCTTTTTCTGTTTCACTCTCAAGTCGTCAATCCTCCACTTGTTTATCTGGCGGCTCGTCTCTCCTGACGCCCCACCCACCACACCAACCGGGTGAATTACACACCCTCGCAGCCCAGCTCATAAACGTCTGGCCTGAACGCCATCATCAATAATGAAAGGCCGCAGCCGGACAATATCCTCCGGTTCGATTTATCGTACCTTGTAAATATTGTGCCCGGGAGGGGAACCCAAAAGCTCCATTTATCCCTTTGCTCGTGGCACCGCTTCAAAAACACCTTGCGGAACACGAGCGATAAATATCGGGAACATCTATTGAGGATGAAGTCATCAGCTGCGGCCGATGACTTTTGAGTGTGTCCGACAACTGACGATGATTGTAAGAAATGGCCGTACTGCCAGCAGATGCAATGTCATTCAATCTACTGACAGACATACAAACCAAAGCCTATTGATAGTTTCTACTTTAATTCACTGATGTAACACCTACAGTGCTTCAGTCTTCCGACTGAATGATGATATTCAATGATGATCGGTATGAAAATGGCTTCGAGTGCATCTGATCCGACCTTAGAGCTCAGGTAGCTCGCTGTTTTGTTCTTTCAACCCGATATAATTCCTAAAGCGACAGTGATCACTCGAGTGGAACTTACTGATCTACTTCCAATAGACGTAGAAATATCTACTGACACACTCCTTAAGTGCCATCTGACAAAGAGCCTATTGACATACTGTCTACTGACTTTGCATGCCCCTTCTGACAATGTCGAGTATTGACACACAATTTAAAGCTATACTACCGGACATCCGACATACTATTATTGACATCATATCTATATGACAGAAATACTTTTTGAATGAAAAGAGGCACATTGCATAATGACAACGATTGATGTAGTCCTCTCCGAAGACACTTCCCATAGAGATAATGCTTACTAATATACTCCTTCTACACACTATTGAACAAATGAGTGTCAACTGGCATTTAAGCTATAGGCAGACTTTCAATTGACGTATTAGCTACTGATTGATGGGCTACAATTGACTGATGATGCACTGTTGATTGTGTTGGCGAATGCCCATAGGTATTATCAGTAAGCAACCCTGACTGACATAAATACCTTTGAAGCACTCCTACTGAAAGTCTTCTCGTATACAGTAACACCCCGCCTGCGAGTAATAGAGTCCCCTTCCCCCCAACAAATGTCCATAATTACCTATATTACCCAATATACCGCCAACCCAGTTACAATAGATCTTTGCCGTTTTTATCCGTCAATGAGTTAATAGTTAAAACCAGGGGTGTCAAAGTCATTTTTTCCGCAGGCCGCATTGTACTCATAGCTTCTTTCGGAGGGCCATTATGATAAATAAATGTATGAGCACCTCATATTATATACAGTAAAAGCTAAAATAAAATAAAATAACTCGTTTTCAAATCAGACGAGTAAAAACTGGTCAAACATTAAAAAAAAAAAAGAGTAATGACACACGAATTTGATGCGCAATATGTCTCCGCGGGCCACATAAAATGATGTGGCGGGCCGTATCTGGCCCCCGGGCCTTGAGTTTGACATCTATGGTTTAAACCATAAACAACACAAATTATGACATTTTCATATATGACATTTCGGAGGATTTACACTAACAGGATGCTTCCATCGGGTTCATACAGAGGAATTCCAGGCATCCATAAATCTAGGAGGCAAAGCAGGGTGAAAATGCCACATGCTGGAGAGTAGCCATGTGTGTGTCTTTCCGTGAAGAGGCCAGGACCTTGTTATCGTCTTGAGTGACGACCTAAGATACGTATCGAGGTGCAAGCGGTGACTCGTGAGATCATAGCTCTTAACGTCTTATCAGCAGCAGCTGCAACAACAGATGCAGAAATATGTTTGCCATACATAGGCACAAAAAAATCATTGGTATCACAGAAGACACTACGGTGAACTGCCAATTAAATTGCGCTCCCCGTTGTATCCTAGTTTTTCAGGGAATTCATTTTAATGGCCTTTGAACACAAATCCAAAAATAAATCACTGGCCGACAAATTTTTAGTGACTGATCGTGCAGTGATTGGCATTTTACATGCCAATCATTTACACAAATGTCAATTGTGGTTGTCACTCAAAACGTTAAACCTTTGCAGAAGCACGAGACAATATCACTGACTCCCATTATTAGAACTGCTTTCATAAATTCCATTTGTACACAACATTAGCAGTGTAAGTATATGGTATTCAAATGTTCATGCTTAGGAAGCACAAGTAGGTTTGGTTTACCTGCTTTTGCCTGAGAATCCAACACTTAAACTCCCAAAATGTCTCATCATATGAAAATATGATCAAATACGATCATTAGCAGCCTTTTAGCACGCTAATGCTGATTTAATGGTGGTCTTAGAACAGGCGCCTAATAAGTCTTCCTACTGAATACCGTATTTTCCGCACTATAAGGCGCACCTAAAAACCTCCAATTTTCTCAAAAGCCGACAGTGCGCCTTATAATCGGGCGTGCCTTATATATGGAGCAATATTGCGCCACGACAGCAGGCGTGTTCAAAGTCCGGCCCGCGGGCCGAATGTATATATCTTATATATGGACAAAGTTTTAAAATGGGCCATTCATTTAAGGTGCGCCTTATAATCCGGCGCGCCTTATAGTGCGGGAAATACGGTACTTGTTTGGGGCTTTTAAGCCTCTTTTACTTGAGGATTTCTATCCCCATTTTGGTTTGTTGTTTCAAGCCAAAGAACAAATCACATTCACAGCATGTAATCAGTCTGCGATGTCAGAGGCATTCACAAGCGCTAATGAAATCAATAGAAAGGAAACTATTGCTTCCAGGAATCTTTCCCCTTTTTTCCTTCGGGTTCTTTTGTACTTTTGAGCTACGTATGTTTTAAAATCTAACAACAAACGACTTGCCTTGCGGAAGAAAGATAGCAAAACCTTGAAACGATGCAACACGTGAACATTTTCATTTAAGGCATCCACATTCTTGACAAATTGACAATGTGCTTATTCCCACGCACAAGACCATAAGTGTGAGCCTGGGCTGTCCAGCCATGACGGTCAAATGGCAGAAGACGGAAGCACCCGTTACGCGTCATAGTCAATTAAACACCTGGCAGGATTTGAGGGCTTCTTCCGAATCAATTAATAGTAGCAGGATGTAAAAGCCAGCACCTTTATGGGAGCAGACAGTGACGGCTGCCGTGTGTCTCCGGCTCTCATTGACCGTGACATGGTGGGCTTACAACTGGATTTATAAGGGCCACACAGTCCGAATCCCGCTTAGAGAAGACATAAGGAGACGGAGTATTAAGACGCATGACGTGTTACGTCGTTTGTCACTCTCACCAAAGTCCGCCATTGACTTGATTTGTATGCCCCGACTCCGCCCCCAGCCCCCTCCCTGTTATAAATCACCTCCAGGCTCTTCTCCTGTTTGTTCCATTGGGAGGTACGTCAAAGTTCAAGGGAAGGCAGTGGATCTTCGGAGGTTGAACACAATGCCATCAATGGTTTGTGAAAGAGGGCGGGGGGCCGGATTTGGAACTACAAAAGTCTATTGGATATAATCATCTTATATTTTGGACAAAATTGAATTTACCTATTAATATTTTTGGAATAGGTTCCAAAGCACAGGTGTGCTATAGAGAGACTACATTAAAAAAAACATTTAAAACTATTAAAACACAATTTTTAAGACATTGTAAACGTTTTTGACCACACAAAAAACACACAAGTTCATCTCTCGATAACTGCATTCCTATCAACCACAAAAAATATAGATCAACTTGAAGCAAAGAATAAATAGATACATGAGAGCACCACTGCCACCTACTGTAGTGGCTGAGTAATTACACTTTCATTTCATATGGTCCTTGTCACATGAGCCCCCATGCATCGAACGACCCCCCCCCCCCCCCCCCCCCAGGTGGGCATATTCAGGGACCCCCTTCGCTGGTTGGACTGGTACGACCCAAATTTGTTCAACTTCAGAGCTTACACTATTTATCCAATCAAGGCAACTGAGCAATTTGAATATAAAGCCCTCATACATACATGCATATTTCCCGTTATTACCTCATTATCATTCTGAAGGCTGCGTTGCTTCGAGTTATCGGGTCAGCCTGGCGTCAAAGTGCATATTAGTTTTTAAAGCAGTGTGAGTCTGTGTGTGTGTGTGCCAAGGAATATATGCATTTTTAAACAGACATACTGTAAGTCTATCAAATCGCATGTGTTTATAAAAACGGACGAGTCTATGCATAAATGCAAATGCTTGCCTGTGACCGTACGAGCTATTGGAAAAGCTTGTTCCCTTATTTGCCTCATGAAGGCATACAAAGCGTTCAGGTGGGGTTTTTTTTCTTTTCTTTAGTATTCCGAGGAAGAGTTTCACCCCCGTGTGCAGCGCTTCCAAGCGTGAGAGCGGCTGTCAGTTTGACAAAATAATTGGAGTCATCCGAGTAGTGGCTTTAAATGTGATTGGACTGATCAAATAAGAACGAATTCCGCCTGATGAATACCAGATTGTAATTTGGTCGGGAAACGAGTGTTAGGCCGTATTGGGAGAGACACATTTACAACTTCCATGTTTAATGACCACATTTGCCACGTTGGAATAATGAACTCTTCATTAATGTTGTTATAATTCTCACGCAATGCAAAATGCCAGCCACTCGCTCATACGACATCCACTCAAGGTTAATTCCGCTAATCCAATAAAGCAGCTCCAAAGACAACATCCACTAAGCAGCAGAAGGTGACGAGAGACGACAATATGTTTTTAATATGCAGCCGAGTTGTCGGAGTGACTCAATTAGCCAAGTGGCTGCTTGTCTCGCCAGCCGATCAACTTAAATGATTGGAATGAATATTTAACGTCATGAGACCAGATTCATTTGATAGCTCTAATGGCACCGTGGAATCAGCCGGAGCGGTCGCCGTCCTGATTTTTATTCAGTTAATTTGACAAGATGGAATACGGGATTATCTTCTCAATTTGGCACAAGGAGGACGCGTACTTCTCTTGAGAAGCAGCTGACGCGTGGGCAATCGCAGGTAGGCAGTGTGACAGTTGTTTGCTTTTTGTGGCTCTCGCCGAGTGTTACATGAAGGAAGAACATGTCTTAGCACTTAGCTACAAGTCCAGATATGTCCCCAACAGAGAACTGGATTGGATGAATATTGTAAGCACTTACTGGTCTGCTAATGCAAAATGTCTGCTTATTGCTATGGTCGACCCAATTGGATCTGTGCATAAAATACACATTTTGTACAGAAGGCCCAAAAAAGAAAACCTTCAAGATAAATGTATAAAAACTATACAATTAAATGCAAATATCCAGTCTCCAAATAAACAAAATGACATTCAACACGCCACGCTTTCACATTTGTCGAAGTACCGTATTTTCCGCACTATAAGGCGCACCTAAAACCCTCAAATTTTCTCAAAAGCTGCCTAATAATCAGGTGCGCCTTATATATGGACCAATATTGAGCCACTACAGCAGGCGTGTCCAAAGTCCGGCCCGCGGGCCAAATGTATATATCTAATATATGGACAAAGTTTTAAAATGGGCCATTCATTGAAGGTCCGCTTTATAATCCGCTGCGACTTATACATGGATAAAGTTTTAAAATGGGCCATTCATTGAAGGTGCGCCTTATAATCCGGTGCGCCTTGTAGTGCGGAAAATACGGTAAGTCTCACTTGAAGCGAAATGATACCGTAATACGTCCCAAGGCCGGCGCAACAAAGGAAAACAGCGATACAGATAAGTGAACGAAGACAATAATTGCGCTTTGAAAGGTTTACCTGCTGTTGTGACACATTTGGTTGCTTCGACCATGAACATTTGCCACACACGCGTTCGCTGACACATCCGCATGCAGATGGAGGAGCTCATTGAAATGCATAGGCCCATGTAAGCTTGTGGGGGTACAAACTTGTGAGTTTCTGTGTAATGTTATCTTCCAGATGGATTCTGTCTCCCTTATCCCGAGGCCTGCGGGAAAAGCAAGGCTTCTCTTTCATTCATGTTCTACTATCACAGCTCGCAATCCATATTAATGCAGGCAGTCGGCGCAGGGCAGCGCATGGGCATATCAAAACACTGGCCTAATTTCAGAGATATAGCATGGTGTTGTCTGCTTTTCCTGCAGGCCGCTTGACTGTTAGCATAAGAAAACACTCTTGTGATTTATTTTCCCGTTATTTCGTGACTTTTGCGGGGTTAAAACGTACACGGAAGGAAGAAAAATCAAGGAAAGAAATGACGATTTCTTGTGCAAAGCATAATCAGTGCAACGGTACAGCTCGACAAACAACAACAGAAAATTTAGCTAGCCTGTCGACAAAGTCACACCCAGTTTGACCAATCAAACTGAAAGATTGTTTGGGACAAAGTGTACTTATCAGTCTAAGATCCAAGATATGTTTGGGAAAAAAAAACAACAATGACGTCGGTGCATTGCCAAATGTTCATGGGATGAGACTATATCCATATTCTGGTCATATCCACTCAAAAGCATATTTTTTTCAAAGTCCTCCATTTATTTCATTGTGACTCACATTAAGGAAGAGATGGATGGTTCTTCAAGCATTCACATTCAGCTCCTGACGGGAATTTCTAGTTGCTAAAGCACGTTCTCCATGATCTATAGCCTACCTGAGATTGACATCCATTTTCACATTTACTTTCAGAAATACTTGCTCGTCTCATTTTTCGCGGGACACGGTGTTCCCACAGAGAAGCAATAGAAAATTCCTCGTTTAGACCACAAAAAGCTGCAAAGACTGAAAGCTGAAAAACAGACCTGCTCGATTGCCGTCTCATCGGCGTTCCTGAGCAGGAGGTTCAACGACTCGAACGGGAACAAGGAATATTCAGCAGATGGACCCCCCCAAAAGGAGTGTCGCGGCCTGCGAGGACCGACCACAGAGCTGAGGGTCAAGCGACGACCTGACCCTAGAGAAGAAGCCGTGACTCAGCAGCTCTTCCTTCCATTTGACAGCTTTGCTGATTTTTCTTACCAGAAAATGTCGACCTTGACAACTTTATTAAAAGTACAGGTGAAGTGAGTCACCATATTCCCATTTGTCTCTTTGACACTAAATCAGGATACGTCACCATCTTTCTGTCCTCTGCCGTATCAAATCCAATGACTACATAAACAGCAGCCAGAATTTTCTGTTGGGCTTCAAAAGAACCTGTCGTCAATTTGTGGAAATTTGAGAATTCAGAGATGTTCTGGCTTGCTATCCGGTTCTAGCTCGGTGCTCAACATAAGCATTCTGATTTAATGTTCGAAGATTCTTTTCAACTTAAATCGCATCCTGAAATCTGGGGACAGTCTCAAGTGACCGAGAGCGAAAATTAGGACAAGCAGGATCGAAGATAAATGGATGGATCCTTCATATCGATGCACAGTTATGTGTGGAAGAAAACATAATGCAAAAGGACATGATGTGTGAGAGTTGGCAGAGCCTTCGCCAGAGTATTTGCCAACTAAGGTCCTTCCAGACCGAGTCCCGACTGGCGCTCATACAAAATTGACAATGCCATTTATCGAGGTATTTACTTGGCCCGAATTTGATCTGCTCGTACCCGCTGCTGCCTCTTCAATGCCCTGATTATATTTTTGTGCCTGATCATAGCTGTATGATACTATCTACTCAGTAAATTGTCTCAAATTGCCGAGACAATTTCTTTGCTCCAGTGTATGATCTTGCTTCTTTTGATTGCTTGTGTTTTGTTTCTACTTATCTACAAATGATTGTCTCAGCTGTGAATTTTAAAATGTAGCCCTGGTAGAATCTTCCATTAAGTTACCAAATATGAACATGACACCTGGCGAAAATCTACCCAAGCTTTGGGAAGAACAATTCCAAAAGCCTGACTTGTGAAGCCAGAATTTCTTGACAACGATCCCCGACACGTTCCACAGCTCCATTTTGGAGCGTGAATATTAGCTTTTTATTTAAAACTTTTCAAAAAAAGTCTAAAAATATATTACCGTATTTTCCGGACCATAAGGCGCACCGAACTATAAGGCGAACCTTCAATGAATGGCCCATGTTAAAACTTTGCCCTTATATAAGGCGCCCCATTAATGCATCATGTCAGATTTTTAATCCAAATCAAATCATTCTCCATTTTATATTTTTTATTTCAACTTCAGACGCATCAAATTGATTCGTGATTCATAGTCTTCAGCGGGCCACTTATGATTTAAATTTAGGAATTCGGTCCATATATCAGGTGCACCGGACTATAAGGCGCACTGTCGGCTTTCGAGAAAATTCTAAGTTTTTAGGTGGGCCTTATAGTCCGGAAAATACGGTACATTGAGAAACGCAACTCTAAATTCTGACTTGCATGCATACTTGAATAAGAAAAAAACTTTAGCCTTCACCTCTGGCCACCGCCCTCATCCTCTTGGTGGTCTTCCCTCATCTTTTTTTCCCCCCACTTCCTCTCTATCCCCTGGCCTCGCCTCACGGACTTAGATCACTATAAATAGAGCCTCAAGGGGTTTTGTTTTATAATGGACTTCTGCTTCTGACCTTATTACAAACACATTACTGACCATGCTCCTCTCCCCTGCTGACTCCTCTGCACACACACATGTGCGCGTACGCACACACACTGTTCATCTTGTATCTCGTTAATAGGAGCAGGCGCCCCACTTAAAATAAATAAATAAAAAAAGCTACAGACTGCAGACACAGCTATTTCCATGTTTTCATCTTTATCATCACAGACATCGAGTTAACCACTTTTAAGGTAGATATTACAAACCAGGGCTATTTAGGACTCGGCTTCCTGCCGATTGATCATCATTTGGGGGAATCCTGAGATGTTCCTGAAAATGTAGGAAAAAACTGCCTCAACACCGACCGGCTTGACTGACACCAAATTTTACCTTGAGGCTGTTGACTTCTCTGGTACATCACTTCGCACAACACCGGAAAAATGAACGCTCCTCACGCCAGCCGCTCCACAAGCCGTGCACAGATTGCGGCACAGTGGGATCTATTTTACCTCATTTACATGTGACCCAAAGCTGCGCAGCATGGCCGCTACGTGCGCACACACGTCGGCTATGAATGATGAGAAGCCGGCGGCCTCGGCTGGCCGTGTGGGCCGCGCAAAGCATATTAAGCGGTGAAATCCAACATTGGCAGATTTAGGCCAATTCAGTTGGACTTTGGACTATTTATGACGTTATAGAGATGTTTGGCAAAAAAGGGTGTATAAACAACTGTGTAAATCCGCCAACCTCCCGTCTAGATAAACCGCGCTTCAGTACATTTGTGTGTTCAGCTTGTCAGCACGTCTTATTCAAGGCAAATAAAGAAATGATTCGAAAGAAGCCAAAAGGCGATAACATCCAGCATAATACCGTTTTTTTCCATGTATAATGCGCCCCCATGTATAATACGCACCCTAAAAATGGCATGTTGATGCTGGAAAAAAGCCTGTACCCAAATTTTGACTCCTACTTAAGTCCGTAAACGTAAAATTATTTCAGAAAAAAGACCATCTTTGGGAACAACCGGATGTTATTCTGCCAGTCAGTATCACTGCGCATGCGCTAGCAAACTCGATAGCGAAGAAAAGTTTTCGGATTGGTGTAGGGTACATCGTGACAGCAAACGAGCAGGTGATCGAGCAAGTGTCTGATACGAGAGAGAGCATTGTGTTCGCATGCACGCATTTCCTTTATCACCGATATTAGGCATACCGTCCATTTCGGAACGAGACGCAATATTATACTGCAGGCAAAAATATCCAAGCATTGAAAGTAAAAGCGAGACACAATTTAAGCCTTAAAATCTAGTTTCAAGCCGTAACAGACCTAGTTTCCAATACTTTCCAAAAGTCAAATCAACAAAGCAAACCATTCGTTACTGTCGATAAGACTACAATCACATTTGAAATCACGGAGGAGGAGATAAACAACGGTAGCTCTGTCGACTCGAGGGTGGAGGTTGTGAGTTCAATCTCAGGTGATTCATTTGTTCAGACTATTCTGAGCTGCCGTGTAATTCTCTCTAAAGACATACAGTCACTGTGGGTAATCATGTTTTTATTTTTTTTTTATTTTTTTTTAGGGATAGATTGTAGCATAACGCGCCAGTAAACAAAGTTCAGATTGAGTTCACCCAGGAGGGTCTTCCTGTGATTTTAGGTAGTCGAGTGGTAACATCGCTGAAGGATGTGTTGTATTAGGACCACATGGCCAGATATAAACAAGAAGGGTGAAGAGTTCATTTGAGGGAACAGCGGTGTGGATCGTTTTCTTTACGAGGGTCTCTTATAAAGCTAATGACATTGGCATCTGCTTTTATAGTCGGTGCAAGCAGAGTATTTGCTTCTAAAATGGTACCCAAAAATCCACAAGAAATTAAACAATCATCTCATATCACAACAACACACCAAGCAAACTGCCGTAAGTCAATTTACCAATGTACTATTTTTTTAATGGGAGTCTACACCATGTATTAATGAATAAAAAACATGAAAAATGCTAATAGGAAAGAAGTAGTTGGCATTTGTTTTACGGATAAAATCATCAATCCTGGAAGAGGGACCCTCCCATCTGTGGTCTCTTCTCAAGGTTTCTCATTTCCCCTAGCTGGAGTTTTGAGTTTTTCCTTGCCCTCCTGGGAGTTCAAGATCAGGGGATGTTTGAGAATATTTGTTATTTTTCACACGTCCTGAGTGTTGTTAGTCACCTAAATGTTGAACACAGGCTGTCAAGGAAGTCAAATTCCTTGATTGGCACGCTCAAACATGGTGAATAAAAACTCTTGAATCTGTATTGGGCAATGTTGTAAAATGAATTTAAAACGCAAATATTTTGGGATCATATTATGGTTCAAATTATTAATACAGGAGCTACTGAACATGCATCTCCCCAAAATGTTTACATAAAAAGCTAGCATTCGTGGTACATAACCTGATCACATATAGCAGCCTACTAAAGTGTACTTCTCACTAGATACACACTAATTTTTACTGTGCTCTTTATATACCATTTGCAGGGACTTGAGGAAGACCTAGGTCTTACTGTGAGTGGAATTCCATTAGACATGACCCAGTAAGAGGTCTTCAATTGTCAACTTTCTGGAATGCGTCTTTAGCCTTAACCTTTAAAATCAGGTGGATAAAGCTAACATATATGGACATGTTGAAGGCGACGACCTTTGGTGCAGCTGCCAAAACAGATGCTTGGGCTCGTAGGAATACCCACACACGGGCACACACTTAAAAGCCTCTTCACCTTCTGCCCCCTGACCCCAGTTAACTAAGCAACCTCTTGTTATTTCCCGCCCCTGAGTGTGTCTCTTTGTGTGGGGCCGGTCTGAAAGGCCCAGTCATGCAGCACCGGCAGCCCCGAGGCTCAAGGCCGTTCGGCCTCCACAACCTCTTAACATCCCTATACATCTTTTGCTTTCTCTCTTTTTTTTCCCCCTGACTGACTCTCATGCAAACAAAGTGACTTTGTCGCTCGTTCACTTGAGATTTGAACTCTTCACCTTTTCGGTCGGCATAGCGGCGGTCAAATGACGTCCGCCCCTGTTTGCTTTTTCTTGACGGTCTATCTTTCCGAGTGTATGCTTTAGTATTGATGCAAAAAAAAAAAAAAAAAAAGCTGTGAACTTTTCAACTTGATCGTCTGGTTTGACCACGGCGAGGCTAGCTTTGCTGTATTCAATGCTGCTCGTCGTCACATGGCACAAAGAAGTTGGGAACTTGGATGTACCACACCAGTCACCAAATATTAAAATCTTTCCAGTCATCAAAAATCATTACAGGAGATTTTTAAAGAAACAAATACCGTAATTTTCGGACTATAAGTCGCGTTTTTTTTTCACAGTTTGGGTGGGGGGGCGACTTATACTCAGGAGCGACTTATATACATATATATGGGTTTTTTTTTACTTTTTTGGGCATTTTATGGCTGGTGCGACTTATACTCCGGTGCGACTTATAGTCCGAAAATTACGGTACAACCAAAAATGATGCAGTGGGGATGGGAAAGGGATTATTTAACCCATGCCGAGATGGACTAACATGCATGCAGATCTCAAAAATTCCAATCAAAGTGCCTTTGTTTACCATGTAATATCTATGATGTCAAATACGATTCAAGTTGACACTTAGCAGATGGCAGCTAGTAAGTTCAGAGTGGGACATTTCACTTTTCCCAGCTTTCAGAAACACACCGATGGCATCTCTCGGATGCGCAAGTAATGTCCCCTGAAGTGATGATGCCGTGAGTCTGCGGGCCTTTGAATGCATGTGAGTGAGTCATTAAGAAGATGTGTTACATGATGAAAAGGTCTCAGTGCAGGTGGACGGTGAGGTCAGGAGTTGAAGTGGTTCTGTTGGTGGGGGCTCCCTGCATGAGCGGATATGTTTGGGGCGGGCTGCTCCTGTCAGATAGCTGATGAATGGCCTCTTAAGTGTCCGAGTCTTGTAAGCTCTGAGCTAATGGACTACAGCTGAGCATTCCAACCTCTTTTGTGTTGTTTGCATGTGGAAATTAGAAGCATGTAAATAATCGATCCAACATGCCGCATTGAAATGTTACGAGCGGGTGATACGAATGGAGCTTGAACGGTGAATACACACGGTAGAAATTCAACTATTGATGTTCTCAAAAAGAAAATATTTAAGCTATTATATGATTAAATAGTTTGTTTGATTTCAAATGTCCTTTAAAAACATTCATTTCGCCAAAAGATAATCCACTTTCCTTCAATTTATTATTATTTGTTGTAATAAAAGCAAGGATGCCATTTTTTATTGCGCTTCACCTAAGAGAAAAGAGTTAAGACGTTAAATATTAGTTTAGGATGTTCATTGTTTGAACATTTTTCGTTTATTGAGCAATTTGATGCTTGCTCTTTGCATTCTTTTCTTTCATATTGTGAATTAAACGCGATCTGCTCGGTGGCACCGTAAAAAGATATGCAAGCAAGGCGACGGATTATGCAAAAAAGCCGGCCTTTGATTATTTTTCCTGTCAACGGAGGACAAAAGCTCTCTTTTTGTTGTTGTTCTGTCGGGTGTTTTGCAAGGGCCGGCTGACATATTTCATTAGTGGTTGGTCTACTGCGGTCATTTGAAAGAGATGATATTTTAAATCCACCCTCACTCCAGTAGGGCATGTACTGTACATGACATCAGTTCAACAAATTTTCTCACATACCCAACACAAGAAGGACATTTTGGGTGGGGTTTTTGTTAACATGGCAACAGAGCTAAGTTAAGTTTGAGCTTAGAACAAACAACTCCCCTCATTTCTATTTTTAAACAACAGCAATGTGACATTTGTTGTTCTTGAACAGATATAATAAAGCCACAATCAAAGTGCTTCTCCTTGTGTGTAATTATCGACAAAGTCTCTGTCACGGCGGGGGTTAGCGTCAGAGAGCCAAGGATGATGGACGAGCATCATGTGTGAGAAATGATATCGGACAGGCGCGCGAAAGCGAGTTAATGCGAGCGCGTGAATGTGACATTCCATGATAAATTTAGATTGGCGGTGCTTGGGGGGGGGGGGGGGGGAATAAAGCCTAATGATGCGAGTATAATGAGAGCGGATAAGCTAAGTGGAGCAGCTGCTGCCTTCATATTTTTTTGGACCAAAAAGTTGGTAGAGTTCAAATTTAAAGATGCTACTGATGGATTTCATTAGGAAAAACAATGACAGAAATGCTGTTGGTCACCAACAGCATTGAAGAACCAGATGCTACCAGGCTAATGTTAACATGAAATTACAGTAAGTTTCTCGACTGGTTTATAACGGTACTTTATCCATTAAATTACCGTATTTTCCGGCCTATAAGGCGCACCAGACTATAAGGCGCACCTTCAATGAATGGCCCATTTTAAAACTTTATCCTTATATAAGGCGCACCGGACTATAAGGCGCACCATTAATGCATCATGTCAGATTTTTAATCATTCTCCATTTTATCTTTTTTATTTCAACTTCAGATGCAACAAATGACTTTATAATCATAAAATAATGATCCATAGTCTTTTTGAGTCATGATTCATAGTCTTCAGCGGGCCACTTATGATTGATTTCATGACACAATGCTTTGGGCCAGTTTAAATTTAGGAATTTGGTCCATATATAAGGCGCACCGGAGTATAAGGCGCACTGTTGGTTTTTGAGAAAATTTTAGGTTTTTAGGTGCGCCTTATAGGGCGGAAAATACGGTATATTATCCGGGATCCTCAAGAGGATATATTAATCTTCGATGCTATTATTAACACGATGCTTGCCTACACGACAGCGCTCCCAGCTTCTTTTTGTTTTACAATCTCTTGTTCACAGGAAACATTTGAACAAAGAATAAGACAAAGATCAGCTTCATTTCCATGTGGACGGGGCCTAATTAATAATTGTCCTGGCTGGTCTGCCAGTATTATAAGTGGGTGATCAAGGGTTACCATGGCAACGGCAGAGACATTATTCTCCTCCTCACGAGGCAGCGTAGCATCAGCGTAGCATCAGCGTAATTCCGAAAGGTGTTATTTTTTTAAGGTCAGAATGGCGCTCTACTGTTGTTTTACGAGCAAACACCTTGGCTTTCAAGTGTTTTTTCTTTCCCCTCTCTCCTCCACATCTACTTGTCTGCTACTCACGCAAACCAATCAAAGCTCGCGCGCCGACACAAACAACAAAATCCGAAGAGGGGCGGTGATTAATGGTGCTGCATGCTCTGCTGAGGACAGATTAAAAAAAACAAAAGCAAGCATTTTTATAACCTGGCAAGACCCAATTGCAACAATGCATGTCTGACAAGATGAGTGCGAGTACATGTGAGCGGGGGGCATGATTGATGACCTTGATAACCCCCCCCCACTTCAATTCTTTTTGTATTTTCCCCCTTAACTATTCAAGTGCAAATTTGGAATGATCATGAATGTCATGCATATTTGAACGTGGTGCCTTTTCCCAAACAGCTGCTTCTTTGTAAGTAACCAACAATCAATCAATAAATAAATAAATAAATAAATGGACAGGACATTCAAATATATTTTTCTACTTCTAGTGGGCCTCTTGTCTTCTGTGACATAAAACCAACGTAGCTAAAAACGTGCCTGGGAGCTAATTTCATGCCAAAGTGACTGAAAAAAAAAACACACACAGGGAAATTAATAGGTGTGACACATAAAATTGATTTTACGAGTCACGGGGGAGGAGCGCTGACTTTTTCTCCATTTATGAAACTTTGATGTGGAGGTGCATTTGGGAGGGAGTGTGCCAACTCTGTGGGGATGATCGGTATAAAATGATAACAGATGAGTTGCCAAATGAACTTTTTTTTTTCTTGGTCTACACACACACACACACACACACACATGCATGCCTCCCTCCACCAAGTTATGGGAATGCTTTTCATAATTTTGCCTGACAGATGGACCGCTCGAAGATTTTCCTGCCAAGCAATGACGAATAATAACCACCGGTCTTTTTTGGAATGATTTGGACTAAAATATAATGTGTAGGCAATAGAAGTGGAATTTAAAAAAATAGATGAATGAAATAGATAAAAATCGAAGGCCCCCTTACCAAGCCACGCGTGACCTTTGGCGAGAGAAGAGGACAATTGGGACTGATTACCAGGGTCTTTTTTTTTTTTAAATAAATGTACGGTGTATATATTAACGGGAAGATATGACACTGGTTTCTGATAGAGTGCTAAATCAGCATCAAGGAATTCTGTTCCCGACATTCGAGCTGACTTATTCTACCTCGAGGCCCTTGGAGGCCAGAGCAGAAGGATGAGACACAAATCAGAAGAATGGATGACGGGAAGCAAAGAAAAGGTGATTTATAAAGGCAAAGGGGGAACAGGCTGGCAATTATTGAGTTAAGGTGAAATTCTTTGGGAAGAAAGAACATTTACATTATGTCCAAAATATGAAACTTATTCATGATAAAAATACAACTAATATTCTCTAGTTCCTGACTTGCCGTTCTTCACCTGACAATCTCGCACCTATCTGGAAAAATCACACCAGGAAACATTTTAATTGAATGGATGAGATTGATAAAGCGTTCCAACACTACTGTTTTAAAACAAAAACGACATGTAATTAATGACAACTTGTCACACGCAAACATAAGTGGAGCGAAGAAACGCTTGCTTGACATGTTAATGACAAGGTACAGCACAAATACGGCCATTTGTTGCATTGTCAAGAACACAATAGCAGCAGTCTACTGAAAGCCGTCGATTAGCAACAATGGCAAAAGAAATCAAAATGAATTTAAGCCATTATTACAAATCACTAAACACAATAGGGAAAAAATAACAATAAATTGCCATCACAAAATAGTCATTCATGGCCACAAAGTAGCTATGGCTCCATACTTGACACATGATGAGGCAATTTTAACCACATCTTTTCGGAAAAACGGTAAGATGGAGGCCCGGGCTACTGAAAATGCACGACAAACAGTAGGATGGAAGTTTATTTTAGGCTGGGAATGAGAAGAGATGCTAGCGAGAAACTCTTTCAACGTGTAACTGTGCGGAATGGAGATGCTAATGACAAGTTAGCGCAACAAAGTGCGTAAAAAGCCGGAATGTACACACGCATACTTTCCGTTAATTGTAATCTGTAATCATTTAAACACTTCAAAACAAATATGAGTCCAAAACACATCAGTGGAGTGCATTTATGGAGACCCTCCCCATTGCATGTGTACCTTGTTAGGCTTTTGAGGATGCCGGGACGCTCCAGGGGGGTTTCCGCCAATGTTTGATGTCTAAGATGAGATGCTGCTAAACAAACAGCTCTAAAGGAGAAAGTGTTTACCAACAAAGAGAGGGATGACGCAGAACAGGAAGAGCATGGTGATATATTATTATAACTTTGATGGAAATTTTGATTCCATCGTATCAGGAGATATTCCAGATATTAGTCCTAATGTTCCTGGATTGCTAGTCCTGCCCCTCACTTGTTGTTCTTGCTCCTGACCTGCTGTTCCTGCTTTTTCATGTTCCTGACTTCCAGTTCTTAACTTGCTGTTCCTGGCTTGAGTTCTCTTTTTCAACTTGCTATTTTAATTCATGGCTTGTGTCCCGAGTCTTAACAAACTATCTCGGACTTGCTTGAGATGATCAGGACCTGCTGTTTCTGATTCTGGCTTGGTAGTCCAGTTTCTGGCTTGTGTTCTTGTTCCTGATTTGCTGATCCTGTTTCTGACTTGATTTAGCTGTTCCTGGCATGTCCTTTCTGTTCCTGATTTTCTCTTTCTGATTCCTGAAGATTATTTTTGTGACTTGCTACTCCAGGTCCTGATCACTGTCCCTATGACTGTCGATTGCAGTTTCGGACTTTCTGTATTTCTGTTTCCGACTTGTTTTTCATTTTGCTCTACCAATTCCTGTTAATGACTCCGACTTGCTTTCCCGGGTTTATTTTTCTTGTTTTCATTTTGCGGCTTTTTGACTTGCTATCCCAGGTCCAGTTATTCCCGTTTCCACCGTACTAGCCCCAAAGAGAGACATTTATTTGTGCAAATGCAATTTCTGGAATAAAATCATATTTTCCTCAGGGAAAGCGATCCCATTGTACCGTCAAAAACAGTGTCAGGTAATCCCTTGTTGTGGTTCATTACTTGGCAAAGGAGGATAAAAGCACCTCTGTGTGCCCCTCAGGACATTAAAAAGAAGTGGATTACTCGACCTGTAGTTGCAAGTAGAAAGAGATAAAAGGAATGAGAGATACAGCACAGTAAGCAAGTAATGCACCCAAGAATGACTCCAGTTTACTTTCTGCTGTATAGTGAGGAGCTTGTTAATGCTTCACATTTAAGTGGAAACGAGAGCATTTGAAATAATCATGATCAACAAAACAATTTCTTATGAAGGACCAACGAGAGTATTTGAAATATAATGCGGCGTGATAAACAAAACCATTTGTTATTAAGGACGACGATGCATTGGTGTACGCTATCGTCAGACGCAACGCTTTGTCAGTTTGTTAAGAATGTACAATGTTTGGATGTAAAATGGAAGATACTGAGCAAATGTGTCATTAGAGCCGAACGTAGTTAGCATGCGGTGGGAAAAAGCTTTCTCCTAATAACAAAGCACACCTGGCAAGCTGTTCAAACTTCCGTGTTTGGCCCACAAGCTCGCGTTTGGCTTCCTTTCGCACGCTTTTCCATCGCTCCCTTGCATAAATATTCAAATACTGGAGTGTGCCATTATACCATCAACAAGCTCTTAGTGAAGTGCCAAGCGACTGGAACGGAGTGGAGGAACGAATGGAGTGCGGGGAGGGGGGAAGATGAAAGACGAGCATGAAGAGGCGAGAAGGTTTGGAGGACCGGGGCAAATGGTAAGAGCCGGCCGGGAAAAAAGGGAATACAGAAAAAGATGGGTGTCGGACGGTCTACATATTTTTGTTTTTTTAGAAAGAGAATGAATAAAGGTGGAGAAAGAAAGGAGAGAAAGAAGGTGAGTGAGGGAAGCGATAAGAAGCCTGGTGGAAGTCGAACGTAAGGCTGATGGTTAAGAATAAAGGAGGAGAAAGGTGAAAGCTGGAAGGGAATGGTTTACATATGCTAATTAAACGTCTGTTGCGACTCTTCTGACCTTTTCTTTCCTCCATTTAATTTTAGACATCATGTTTTTTATTTATTTATAATGAATAAAGTGTATGCAAATAATGTTGGCCCATATTTTGTACATTCCGGTTTTGGACTGGAGCTGTTCCTGACAAGGTCTTTTAGTTCATGCCCCCTGACTTGCTGCCCTTGAGTGTCTGCGCCTGTTATTGACTTCCTGCTCCTGTCCTCGTCTTGCTGTTCCTGTTGCTGCAAATCACTGACATGTTCCTGTCCTTGAATTCCTTCCCTGCTGTTCCCGACTTTTGCTTCCTTGACCTGCTGTTCCTGAAATATTCTTTTTAAAGTGCTGCTCCAGTTCTTGATTAGCTGCACTTAACCGTGTCTAACTTCCTGTTCCTGACTTTGCGATCGCTATTGCGGTCCTTCTCTTAAATTTGCTGTTCCTGTCCCGCATTTGCAGTTCCTGTCCCTGACTCTCTTCTGTCATTGTTGGCTTCCAATAACAGTTGCCTCGTTTTTGTTTTCCCTGTTCTACGATCTCCCATCTGTGTTGCGAGTGCCATTTAAAGCAACGGAACGCGATTTTCTTGCTCTTTTTCCTTCTGTCTTTGATATGACGAATGCTAATCATGCTAGCTTTCAGCCCTCATGCAGTGCGCATCATTAAAAGCTGACTTCTCATCTCACGTCTGAGGCAAGTCGACGTCCGCTCAGCTCTCCCGTTCTATTTTTCGCAATTACAACACCGCGTCACCTCAAACTCCCACGCAACGTCGTAGGGGACCTTTCACTTCAGTATCCAGACGTATTTTTTCCCTCTCAATTATTTCCTAATATACTTTTATTCAGCTGTTTGCAAAATTGGGTGCTGTTGAACTCATTTGGTCATCATCATGTTTTGCTTGCCAAGTTCCTGCTGGATCATATGCTACCCATCTCAAGACTAAGAGACATAAGACCATCGTCAGCAGATCTCTGCGGGCAACAGCCCAAACTTTCCATGATTGCGAGTTCCCCTCTCATCTTGCAAAAGGCTTCCTTGGTAAAGCGTGAATCCACTCCCACTCACAAACAATCACACGCACGTATCGCCTACACGACCCATGCTGGTAGGGTGAGCCATCTGTTCATTTATTTCAGACAACAAACACACCTGACAGTACTGAGGAGCCGCTAAGTCCATTTCACTGTTCACTGAACAGCACAATTGAGTCGACTAGATGGAGGGATAAGCTGGAACAAAAACATAACGCACCCCGGGGAGGACGGTGTGACTGTGTGTGCGTGTGCGTAGAACCGCCATTCACGTCCAAAGCAATTTGTGCGACAATCACAAAAGTGTATCCCTCAGTCACCGCTGGATGTCATTGAACAAGATTCAATAATGCCACAAAAGTTTGCAGAAATTTGCCGTTGGCGGGGCTCAAGATACCAGACTACAAAATAGCGTGCTTGTAACGCTCGCCGTGATACAATGCAGTTAAATAAAAGCCAGACAGCCGCTGACTCTCATCGTGCTCTCATAATAGAGTTTTAACCAAGGCAAAGACAAAAGTATTGGGACACACAGGAGAAACACAAATCGAGTCGTATTTTTTGATAGCCTTGCATCAAACGCGTTCATAATTCATGGGCCGCATTAACATTCTTTGGTAGGTGCTGCTGTTTTTGTAAACAACAGACGGCAAATGGATTCGGCAGTGGTGTGTCTTGCGCTGAGTTTCTAATGGCTGCGAAAGGTGAGCTGTACGTATGGAAATCTGCACCTGCGAGACCACAAGGTCACACGAGGTCACGCTCAAGTGTTGAGGTCACGCGATAACAACCGTGGTGTGAGAGAGCGTGAGGGAGTGAGAGCGAGACTTGTAAACAATATCCACACATGCCTTTTGTTTTGGATTCCATCTAATTAAACCAGTTTTGTCAGAGTAGCATTGTCCCAATACTTTTGACTACTACGAGTATCTCCTTTACAGTTATTTGCCATTACAGCTGACAAACCAAAAAGTTTTTCTTACCTGAGGATTTGGAAGGTGCAGGGAGGACAGGAAGCGGCGTCGGGCGATGATCAAAGAAGAAAACAGAAAGAGACAAGACAGCACTTTGTTAGATCATTAAACATGCTCGGAGCTCTCCGAAACAATTACACTTGCTCGGACATTTTTCTCATCAGCATGTGAGGCGAATAATTAACATCGGGTTTCAACGTTGACAAGGTTGTTTAATCTGTCGTCTCGAGGGAGCATTATCGTGACTACAAAAAGGAAAAAAAAAAAGAATCTACAGGAATGCACTTAGGATGTGACAACATGTGGTGCACCATTTTTATTTCCTGCGAGCTAAGCTTTTGAAGAAAATCTTTTTCACAATTCTTGGTCTTAGAAGTGGTGTGATTTTTGGCCTTTTGTTCAGTGGCAAATAACAAGGTAAAGTCTCATTCGAGTCAATCAGCATTGATGATTCACAGGACCTCGGCAATGGAGAATAATGACTACGCCTGGTCTGTGTCAAAAGTGTACGTTTTGTTTCTGCTCGACCGAGTGTGAGACGTGAGGGATGATTTTCGCTATTACAAATGCAGAGAAGTGCTCACGGTTTATGAATTCAGGCTACCTCTGTGTGGAAAGTCTCGTAAGGGACACCATGTCATTAGTCTTAGTGTGTATGTGTGTGTGTGTATCTTATCACAAGCGTGGGTGTGTTTTACTGATGCCTTATCATGATCATCTTTCACAGGCCTTTGCTGTCCAGACATTTTAACAACGGCTTGCCTTGTCCAAGGTGCTGTGAAACAGTCGAGAGATGCAGATTATTTTCCCGCCAGGGGGTGTCCAAAGTCTGGCATAGGGGGCCTAAAATTGTTTTTTTCTATTTCAAAAACAACAATTTAGAATCTTTTTGAATGACATTATTTCAAACAATTCCACGTAAAAGGTTAAAATCAACTACCGTATTTTCCGCACTATAAAGTGCACCGGATTATAAGGCGCACCTTGAATGAATGGCCCTTTTTAAAACTTTGTCCATATATAAGGCGCACCGGATTGTAAAGCGCATAGAATAAATAACTCAACCTTGCTCAAACGTTAATACAATCACAATATAGTAACACTCGAAAGAGCACACAAAATAAACACGTAAAACTTAACAAGTTAGTCCTCATCCATGTTGGTCCATATATAAGGCGCACTGGATTATAAAGCGCACTGTCGGCTTTTGAGAAAATTGGAGTTTTTTAGGTGCGCCTTATAGTGCGGAAAACACGGTACATACAATTTTGATTTTTTTTTTTTACTTTACGTGTGGAACTAACTTACACTACATACACAATCTGTGAAATCATTGTGGCATTTCGATTTTAATTTTAATCCTGACTTAATTCATTCCAAATAGGTTTACAGTTTTCTCTTAGAATTACTCCAAAGCAAAAAAATAAATAAAAAAAATAGCAAAGAAGTGACCTCATCATGTATCCGATGTGCACTTTCCCCCCCCACACTCAGCTACCACGAAACAATTGATGTAAAAACGAGTGTAAACAGCAGCAATTCCAGCTAAGACGTCTGATCTTTAGAAATTACCAATAGCTTTTAACTCTGGGAGGAATGACAAAACATTCCCCCGAGATGCACACACAAACACACGGAAACCAAGCTTGATTCCACCTGGCATTACGATGATAATCAGTCCGTGATTACTTCCTGATTTTGGAAACCTCAGCTGCTGTTGACCTAGCCCGAGTGGATTTGTGCTTTTAACCACTTCCTGTGGGAGTCAATTGGCTAGAAGAAAAAAATGGGTGGAGGGTAGAGGTAAGGGAGGGAGTTGATCTAAACAAGCAGGCTGAAAGGTCTTTTTGTTGCAGGGGTCATTAAGAGCAATCATGTTAGTTCCCGTGTGTTCCATCACAGCCATACGCATGCCCGCACACACTCTGGAAAAGATACACACATATATCCGCGTATGTATGAGGAATGTTGGGTGTTAGTGCCACTGTGTGAAAGCATGTGTTTGCAAGTGTGTGTGTGTGTGTTGTACTAAGTCGGGAGCCTGTGTCAACATGGGCTGTTACAGTTAGTAAATGTTGACCTTAACACATAGAATTCATCAATATTTCATGTTTGAAAATGTCTTAGCTGTGTAAGAGGACACCTTGGCTTTCCAAAGATTGTATGAATAGTGATTGAAAAGTGGGAAAACAAATTTGAAACACTTTGACTATCAAATATTATTAGTCTATCGGTTACCGTAATTTACGGACTATAAGTCGCGTTTTTTTTCATAGTTTGGGTGGGGGGGCGACTTATACTCAGGAGCGACTTATATACATATATATGTTTTTTTGCACTTTTTTGGGCATTTTATGGCTGGTGCGACTTATCCTCCGGTGCAATTTCTAGTCCGAAAATTACGGTAATCGGATACAATTTTAATTGCATTAGTGTATTAAAATATATTTTCCCTGATTACGCTTCACAAAGCAATCATTTTTGTTTATTTGGTATTATTTAGTGACGACAAACCGACTAAACAACAGTTAAGCAATATCAGACAAGTAGGACTGAAAAAACAGCTAATTAAAGTACGTATTGTCAAACGGTGTCTCAAACAAAAGCGTAACCTGCAGCAAAACGGAAGAACGCATGTTGACGGAGGTCATGAAATCACAAATTTTGAGTGAAACCCAAAAAGTGGATACGAAAGAAAAAATGATTTAAAGCTCTTTGTTTTGATGGTTGCTGCTTGATGTGTGTTAAAGTAGTAGCTAATTAGCTAACACACCGCTGATGGTGATGGTTGTGTTACGTTAACACTAGCATCCAAGCTAACAATACTGTACTGAGGCTTCCAATGAATATAAATAAATGACATCTTTTTCACATGTATGGGGGAGCTTGGGAGCAAAACAAACAGTTTTGAGAAAAATGTGTCTGTTGTGATGCTGATGTCTGGGCAACACTTCCTGTGTCTGGGTCTTGAGGTCATTACAAAAAGATAAATTCCCCCCCTGCCACTCAGTAAAAGGTTAAAGTGGTCTGTAATTTTGCAAAGGGATGGACTGGAACGCGTTGTGTTGTTTGTGCATTTTCGTTGTTTGTGTGGGTGTGTGTAAGTGGTCAACAATGGTGTAAAGCTGCTGGGAAAGTGCTTCCAGTAAAACAGCTGACGACTCTCACGGAGACGGACAGACGGGGCCGGCCAGTGTGTTATTGTGTGTCGTAGAACCATGTGTGTGTCTGTGAGGAAGGAGGAAGACCCCCGCTGCTGGGACTCTTTTCTGTCTCGTCACAGGTCGGCAAAGACACACACTCTTTATGGCGGCCTACATTATGGGAGTCACAATGTACGCACAAACCAGTGCATGGAATTCTTTTGTAACACCAAATGGTAGTTGTTAAATTCAATAAACTAAAGAAAAATGGTACAAATCTATCGTTTAACTTAAAAATCAAAACTAAACATAATGAAAAATAAAAGTATCCAATTTGTATTTCGGTATATATCTTCTTTGTGGAACTCAAGATGTTTTTTCTTTGTCGTAATCAATAGCAACAATATTTTTGTTCTTTCAACAGACGTTAGCGTGAATTTTGAAAAACACATTTAGTACAGCACCGTTTTGGCCCACTCGTAATGACACGGGTGGTCTTGCACTCAAACAAGCCCACACCCTGCGGAACCATTTTGACGCCACTTCCCATGATACTTTTACAACTCCACCATCCATCACTCATTAAAATGAGCTGGACACGAAGCAGCTGTCTGTCGTATTCCCACGTTTTAAAAAACAAAACAAAAAAACTCTAAATCCCCCTCAGGAGTGGAGTCCAATGAGTGATAGCCGTCATTATGCGATGCGCGTGATGACTCATCAATCACCACGTCATCTTCTTCCGCTGCTATTTTGTGTTATCAAGAACGTTGATAACACTTATGCAACACACACACTTTCAATGCTCCTTTTTGCACAGTGTGTTCTACGTATCAGACATCCATTCAGCGCTTGGACAAAAGAGTCTGAAAGTCAAGTTTTCAAGGTTTCTGTCACAATCCTCCACTGAACCAAAACTAAAGTCATCCCGCATTAACGGGAAATACATATCGCTAATCTACCAAGCCCTTTTGACCCGCTTGACATCTTTGACTTTATCCTTGAATCCTATCGCACCCCACGCATCGAGACACGCATCGAATCACCAGATATAAATCGCTTTGACGCCGATGAGTTGTTGTTTCTTATATTTGGGGCTTAGGAGCGCTTTTACCTGTTGGTGCATATTGATGAACAAAATCATTAATGACATCCTCAAATCGTACTGCTCGTATCGATAATCGTATCCAATCGTCTATTGTGGAGCGATAGAAACACCTACAACTTACTTTCCTTCTCACACTATATAGAGATCCATTAAATGGACTTTCCTGTACAGTTATTTTCATTAGGATAACAGAAAGCAGACATTATAAAAAAGCAAATTTAAGCACTTTCCTCTAAAAGTCAATGTCGAGGTCATTGCAGTGCCTCAGAAGCTCCAAAAAAAAAATAGATATCAGATACTGCTTCCTCACGGGCTCCACCACTCGCCGTCTTAGTGAATCTTATTAGCCATTAAAGAGCCGAGAAGTTGTCTGCGAGGGGCCGCTAACCGAGATGATTAACAGTTTAAAGTCTCATTTAACACGCGCAGATAGCTGCGGTCATGGCACTCTCCTCCATCAGCGGCCCTGGGCTCCCGAGCCGCACCGCCGCCACCATATGAACTTCACTTTAATAGATGTATTAATATAACCAATGGGCTTTAGCGAGCATGAAATTATCTTTGAAGGATGAATTAAAGCCTTATTGATTGTCTGCGAGATGTCGGCAGACCGCGCCGGGGACTCGGCGAGATCGCCGATAAATGACCATCACGTTGTTGCTGTGTCATTTCGGGACAAATATTTATCTTGCGCATCCTTAATCGCCAAGAACAGCAAATAACTACCGTGGATGAGTAAGCACGACCAAAGAAGGTGTTTACATCACAGTGAGAAGTAGTACATGCAAATAAATTCTCCATTTTTCTGATAAATGTTTAATACTAGGAGACTTTGGTTTATGTATATTTGTGAGTTAAGAGTCACTCCAGTGAAATGTACACGAATGGAAACATTCAAATATGAATATGTTTAATAAACTACATTAGATTATAGTGTATTGCATTGTATTATCTTCAAACGGCAACCTTTCTGCCCACAGACAAAAACAATAACAAGCATGTTATTAAATCAATATATCCACGGCAGATTTTCCGATGTATTGGACATGAATACGTTTCACCAGCCAAGAGCAAAGACATAACTCGAATATATGCTACTGATCAAATAAGACACCCTGGAAATCACCATTTGCATACTTGTTGAATAACGACATTTCGCCTTAAGTGAGAACTGAGCGGGAGCGGGCACTTTTGATGTGCAACACGCTTGAATATTGTTCCCGTTATGACAAAAGACTCAAAATAGATCAAGACCTGCTTTCATCCTCAATACACAAAAAAAGAGCATAAGTCCTACCTATATTCACATCAAATTTCTTTTTACTATTACTTCCGTTGGCTTATACAACAAACTTTGTGAGAACTCGACAAAAGTCTTGTCACTAACTTTGATCCGATTACAATTTGGCGGGATTGTCAATCATGACAGGATGCACCAAAACCTCTCAAAAGTCCTAAACTGATCAGCAGGTCGATAAGCATTTTGATTAAAAGCAGTGATTTTGGCGCCCAAGGGAATTCAACTCGATGAGCCCAAATTGGCTGAATCATGGCTACCAAAAACGTGGATCAAGTGGAGCAAAGAGTTTGAAGGTTTGCCATGTGAAATTTGGTTTACAATTTGAAATTGGTGAGCGTCCAAACAGCAAATTTTACTCGACTTGTCCAAAGTAATCCAACCAAATGAGCCCAAATTGGATTCAATGATACTTGACACATAGAAGGTAATTTAGCCAAATGAGCATAAATGGAAATGAGTGATACTTGACATGTGGGCCCTTAGAAGCTCTGACGGGGCATTTTACCTCTTATGTGTAGACAGAAAGTTTGATAGCTCACCATGAGATATTTTTGCTCAAAGTGTCGATTTTTGCCCTATTCAAAGAGCTGCAGTCAACTTGACCACTCACAAATGATAATTCACCATGCGGCATTTTGGTCAAAAGTATTTTTTGTTAACCAACCCAACGTTTTGGGATTATTGGCAGAGAGTTTTGCGGTTTACCCCCGAACGTTTTTGGATGTCCAATTTTAAGGTCTGCATTTGTTGTTACCAGAGATTTAGACAAACAAAATCCTAATCTGGTCAATTTAACCATTTGTGTACATTTTTGTTGTTGTTGCTGCATTTGTAGTCACCAGATTTCTTAATCCAGAAATCTTAATCTGGTAAATTAAATTAAATAAAATGTCTGCTGTTTTTGTGTTCTCTCCTTTTCCTTCCTTCCTGTCTGCCTCACCTCAGTCTGCCTCACCGCCAGCCACCCACTGGTTTAAATCTTTGTTTAACATGAGCCCAGCGAGCCCAGCCCGTCTAAGGCCACTTTCTCTTTGTAAGGGACGGACGGGGAGGAAAACAACGTTAACAGGCAGAAAAGTCAAACAAAAGCCAGAGTGACGCACAAACACAGACCGGGCTTGATAAACAAGCTGCTTCTTCGGCCCTGCAGCAATCATAGAGGGCTCCATAGGAGGTAAGGTCGGAGGTCAAGTGTTAGAGTGCAGCCAACAAACGCATTCACGGCGCCTCCTTTCAGTCTTTAGGCGCAGATCCAGACAATGGTGCCATTCAACGGATTTGGTTTCACCTGTCACTGGCATCGGGGGGGGGGGGGGGGGAATTTTCACTCATCTCCCTAAATCAAGTCCATACTTGTGGCGGTGATTTTTACAAATTCGAGAAAAAGACTGAGAGAGCCATCATCCCGATAGAAACTGGAAAAAAAAAAAAAAAACGATAAAGGAATTCAGTGGAATAAGGCGGGCGGAGTTGCGACAAAACGGCAGGGGGGTAACGAATAACGTTCAGGGTGCGGGTGACAAGTGTGTCATAGGACTTGAAGTCAGCGTGGAGGGAGGGGGAGTCAAGAATGGGACGTTTGAAGACAAGCGGTGTCCCTCGGTGATGCCGCCACATCAGATGAAGGCGGAGGGAGAGCGGCGACGGAAGAGAGCAACCAGGATCGGATGAGAGGAGGTTGGAAGTAGGCCTCGGCACCCTGCTGCGACCACATCAGTCAACACGCACGCACACATACACACATAGTCGGGATGTGCCCCTCCCATTGCGCTAATGAGCTATTTACACACAAAGTTGACAGGCGTGCACCGGGGAGATCACTCTGCGACAAATACAGAAAACATCCATAGGGAAAAAATAAAAAATAAAATTCCTATATCTGGACTTTCAAATAGTGTGTGAAATCTGTTGGTGGGCTTCAAATGATATGTATCTAGGCTGCCAGCGTCTTTTCAAAGCACACACACACAATATCGACGTAGCATGGAAATAAACAGTAATTTTTTTTATTTGATCAACTACTTTATTTTTCGCACTATAAGGCGCACCTAAAAACCTCCAATTTTCTCAAAAACCGACAGTGCGCCTTATAATCCAGTGCGCCTTATATATAGACCAATATGAATTCGTAGATGAGGACTAACTTATTAAAGTAAGGTTTATGTCTTTATTTTGTGTGTTGTATGATATTAACATTTGAGCAACGTTGAGTTATTGATATATTATTATTGTCTTCACTATTTCAAGTGTTACTATATTGTGATTGCATTAACGTTTGAGCAACGTTGAGTTATTTATTCTATGCGCTTTATAATCCGGTGCGCCTTATATATGGACAAAGTTTTAAAATGGGCCATTCATTCAAGGTGCGCCTTATAGTGCGGAAAATACGGTAGCTTTTTGTTCCGAAACAATATAAGGCTAACTGGCTTGACATTAATATTTTAATAGAGGTGTGCCTAATAATGTGGCCAGTGCATCCATCACCTTCCATGTCCGTACGCTATGTATACATGTAAAGTACATTACTTGAAAAACATCTGTGTGAATAAAAGATGTGTTGTGTGCACTGGAACATAAAAATGGCCTTCATAATTCATATGAGCGTGCTGTCAGACACACGGGGGTGACGAAGTGACACGGTGTTTGCCACCAGGTAGGACGCCTGGCCCCCGTGCGCATTTAATGACGCGTGACGTGTACTTCCGTGTCACATAAAAAAAAAAAGAAGACATTTTTACAACAAGGTCAATTGAGCTTTAGTAGAGTAGCATTAAGGTCAGTGGCGCCGCCCTAGTGTCACATTGAAAAGTGACAAAAATGCCAATGCACAAAACCCAGTCAAAAGATATTTATTTATTCATAAATGTATTTTATTCTAAAGCCTTTGACTTGTATTCACTTTAACTCTAAGAAAAGCAGCGAGACAGTGAAAGAGAAAGCAACACAAAGAGTGAGTGACTTTGACAAATGACTGCTCTGAAACATTTTTACAGCGCTCGGCGAGGCTGCAAGGACAGTCAGACCTACTGCCTCTGTCTATCTGCTTGTGTGTGTGTCCTGGATATAAGGTGAAGCATCCAGTCAGCAACATGACAAACTAATCAAGTGTGTGGGGGGGGGGGGGGGGGGGGATGAGAGGTTGACGGGACCACACACACATTCCCACACAAACACACTAGAACCCACAACACAACTAAAATTGCATAGCACGTGGAATGCAGTCCACACGTTCTTTTCACAACATCTGCCGTAACGCAAAACAAAAGTGATGACAAATTTCCAATTGTTGACTTGTATGAAAGCTGGAACAGATTGAGGGACAGGAACCTGTAACTAAATTTTTAATGCAATTTTGAAAGTGGATGGAAAAACAATTATTTTCATTCCAGCATTCATTAGAGCAGGTACAGTTTCTCGCATATAGATTTATCGATAGCAGGCTTCCACAAATTCATTTTGGTAATCACTAATGGATTTTTTTTTTTCCCCCTTTCCTTCCTTGGGGCTGGGCAAACAACGTTAAATATCGGCAAAAGTGCGAAAGCATGTTTTTGCTTATGCTCCATCAACTGCACACAAGTTAGTATAGTAAACCAAAACGTATTTCAATAGTTATTTTACTCTTTACTCTAATCTTTTGATATTTAAACTCGCTAATCGGTTATCGACCCCAAAAATCCTGAAGCCCGATTTTAATTAAACCACAAGCCAATTAAGATTTGAAGTTAATTAAGAGGAAACCTATTGGGCGGTGGAGCAATCGGATTAAAAAGAGAGAGAGAAAGGTGACAGCGTGAAGTCTGAGCCCAATGGTAGACGACCTTCATGAAAGAGCCTGTTGTCTGCTTCCCTGACACAAACACGCACACACAAATGCATGCACACAGAACCAACCGCACATGGTACGATCACATGAACTTTCAAGCTCCTGGCCCTCGAGACCATTCAGTGCCTACGCCTAACATCTAGAAGACTGTTTGTGCGTGTGTGTGTGTATTTGTGTGCGTGCGTACTACACCAAATGTTTCCACTTACGCTTCGAGACGAGCAGTGAGCCGTGGATCATAAACAAAAATAACATGTCTGCGACATGCTTTCTTCAGACAAGATGAAGAATTATAGCATTTTTACTCTGCATTTTCTAGCCTAGTTCGATGTACGGCCCCATTTCATAACAAACGAGCCACTGCTTTTCTTGACACTTGTTGCAATTAAGAATTCTTGAATTTCCCCCCTGGGGGATCAATAAACTAATCATCTATCCATCTATCCATCTATCCATCTATCCATCCATCCATCCATCTATCCATCTATCCATCTATCCATCTATCCATCTATCCATCTATCCATCTATCCATCTATCCATCTATCCATCTATCCATCTGTCCATCTGTCCATCTGTCCATCTGTCTATCTATCTATCTATCTGTCTATCTATCCATCTATCGTATTTTCCGCACCGGATTATAAGGCGCACCTTCAATGAATGGCCCATTTTCTCATCTATCTATCTATCTATCTATCTATCTATCTATCTATCTATCTATCTATCTATCTATCTATCTATCTATCTATCTATCTATCTATCTATCTATCTATCTATCTATCTATCTATCTATCTATCTATCTATCTGTCTGTCTGTCTGTCTGTCTGTCTGTCTGTCTGTCTGTCTGTCTGTCTGTCTGTCTGTCTGTCTGTCTGTCTGTCTGTCTGTCTGTCTGTCTGTCTGTCTGTCTGTCTGTCTGTCTGTCTGTCTGTCTGTCTGTCTGTCTGTCTGTCTGTCTGTCTGTCTGTCTGTCTGTCTGTCTGTCTGTCTGTCTGTCTGTCTGTCTGTCTGTCTGTCTGTCTGTCTGTCTGTCTGTCTGTCTGTCTGTCTGTCTGTCTGTCTGTCTGTCTGTCTGTCTGTCTGTCTGTCTGTCCATCTATCGTATTTTCCGCACTATAAGGCGCACCTTCAATGAATGGCCCATTTTCTCATCTATCTATCTATCTATCTATCTATCTATCTATCTATCTATCTATCTATCTATCTATCTATCTATCTATCTATCTATCTATCTATCTATCTATCTATCTATCTATCTATCTATCTATCTATCTATCTATCTATCTATCTATCCATCCATCATGTTGTTGAGAGGTACTCAAAGGATCCCCTGAACAAGAGGTTGCGCTGACAAGCTAAGCTAATGTGTTTTATTGACAGCGCCTTCTTTAAAAACAAGGAAATCTGCTATTACAGGTGGAATGTCATTTATCGTCTCGTTCGCAGCTCACCAGGCAACCGGGGGAGCCTCTCCGTGTGTTTGATTGCTATTTCCGAGGGGTCTAAAAGCGAGCCGGGGGTGACATCATCGGCCCACGTGTCCGTCTAAATATTACATTAGACGTGCTCCCTGGTGGGTCAGCGCTTGCTGCTTCTTTTCTTCTCAGCCACTATTTGTGTCTCTCGCTTTCTTTTTCATCTCTTTTTTGACCCCAGCTGCATCTGGCATGTCACCACGCTACCGCTCAGAACCAATCACGCTTATCGTCTGATTTGTTGCCTGAAAAAATGGCGGTCTTTGTTGCTTCTGCGGCATACCTTGACTGTATTTTGTATTTTGTACCCATCGAATTGCAGTTCAACATCCACATCATACAAGCATTTTAACTACTTATTTGCTCCAAGACTTCCATGATTTATGACATTTACAAAGGCTACAGTAAATATCTCGATAGAAAAAAAAAAAAACATTTCCACGCAATAAGAAACAATCCAATAAAAACCAGTAACAGAAACTGAGCAGATTTATGCGCCACATGAACACGTATTCTTACGACACCCAAACTAGTTCACGGCGCATCGTTTATAACCTCAAAACGTCACGTTGGCACCGTCATAAACTGAGGATCTCCCACAAAAGAGCCATCCAAACAAACAGAACCATGAAGAAACTACCCTGAAAATGACGACAAATGAATACGATTAATATTCAAAACTCCTTTTTATAATCTTTGAACGATAATGGTTGTCACATAAAAGCCGCAGTTGATCGTTACTGGGTGTGTGGCCACTAAGGATAATCACACCTGCCAGAAGACCCCACCCTCCACTCCAGGCGACCACTGGCAATTATTGCATTCCCCGTGTACGACCACGTGTAATTACACCCAGCTCAAATCGAAGACTCTATTTTGAGTTCAGAATGTAATGAAAATGTGTACTTATTCTTTAAAACATCCGCAAGGAGTTTTTCGATGAAAGCTTTTAGGCTCTTACACAAATCAAGTTGTTAGCCGTTTTATTAGAATTTGTGCAGCTACCAGCATGAAATAAAGTAATACAAGTCCTTCAGTCTGAATACTTGTTGACATATTTGGCTGAGTTCAGCGCTTATTTCTGTGGCCATTCTGCCTGCGCACGTGAACGGAAACAAAGTTAGCTCAGCTTGGCTAAATGTACACTGCATAATGAGCACATTCACCGTGCTAGCTGACAGGCGTGACTAATTGGACCTTCAATGACTCTCATGCTAACAGTGACTTGAAGGAAAAAAAGTAAAGGGGATAAAAAAAAAAAAAAGGTCCCAATTGATGTTATCATTCAAGACTATGCTTTTTATGACCACACAGCAGAATGAAGCTGACACACACACATAATAAAAGGCAGCGAGTGTGCAAACGGATATAATTGGCCTCCCAGCAATCAAGCCCAATTACGTGGCGCTGTAATTGGCTTCGGGAGCGTCAACAAGGCAGCTGTCATTAAGTCGGAGCATGCCCTGGCATGACCACCCGCCAAAGTGCTTATCAGCTCACTTTATCTGCTTGCTTTGGCACGTTGGGGAATAGTCCAGATGTAGAGTATACAGGCAAAAGCCAAAGACTACTATAACTTTCTTAACTGGTTGTGTATATTGAAAACTTACAGAATAGGTGCTAGCGACTTTTTAACTTCTTTCTAGGTGGTTTCGGAGTGATTGTCAACTAGCTGCAAACTGCTTTCTTAGTTGTAACTAACTGGACTGTATATTGAGTATTTACTGAGTACCCCGAGACTGGTTACAAGTTACCGACTTTTTAGATGGATATGTTCACAGGCTGCTAACTAAATGTTGAGTAGTTTTTGAGAAATTGTTAACTGCTTGCTCGCATCCACATCAATCTTGAAAAGGCTTCAAATGATTTTTTTTCCACTCATTGTATCGGTTATTAATATAAATGTGGTAAACAGAATATAGTCAATAAATATTCTTTTTTTGTTCTATTCCTGTCACCATTTGGGCAGCTCACAGACACTTTGCATCGGTCTCTGTGGATTACGCACTCGCTCAAACTCCCGTCGGTCCAGCTTTTGATTAGCATCATGCCGGCCTGACGCTTTCATGTGGCTCGTACGCAACTTTTGTTTGTTTTCTGCAGATGCTAATCTATCTTTGTCAGCGGGACACTGGCAACACAAATGTTAATTCTTATTTTGGAAAAAGTAAACAATGACTTTTTAAACAATTTCACTAGATTTTGTGCGGTTGTCATTCACTGGTTGCTAACTAGCCTGCTAACAGGTTTCAAGGTGGTTACAGATATTGGCTTCTTTTTGGAACTTCTTTGAATCATGTGAGTGCTCGCTTCTTGCCATTTTTTTTTTAATTGTTGTGCAAACTGGATATTCTTTACGGAATAAAGGCTAACTGGGTTACACAGCGGATGCTCCAGTAGCAGATTCTGAGCAGGTCACTTGTGCAGCAAAACAAGAAAACTTTAAAGCGCAACTTAGCTTTCACTTTCATGGCGACGTGAGCCTTTGAGCTGCCGGTTGGGCAGATGTTCAGTTTTAAGCTTCTCACTCGTCACTAATTGTAAATTGCTTTTGGCACGTCTTTGATGTTTGTCTGCGGGAGACTCAAAACCACCTGACAAAAAGTATCGACAGTAATTTAGCGAGAATTGTTGGTTCGCTGTCAGGAGACAGAAAAGAAATGCAAAGAAAGTTTGAAAGCTGCTTATGGGGAAAAAAAGAAATTGGAGGCTAATTTTGCCATTCCGCACTAAGCTGTAAATCATCTTTATCAGCGCGCTAGCAATACTGAAGGGATTACAAATTGGACTCAACTAATTTAATATCACTTGCAATTAATACGAATTTGCTAAAATATTGACGCAAAGGGTTCAAATAAGGTGATTACAGTTGGTTGACACCATTCTTCTCCTTCAGACAGCAAGATTATTTTTGATTATTAGCTACCTAGCTGCTAATTCAGTGTTGGTTACTAACTAGCGAGTGATTTGTTAATGAGCAGCCACTTACACGATCGCGGTATACAATCCGATTAAATACCAAAATATTCTCTTTCTGGGTTCCATTTTTGTTCATTCAGAAGCAAGCTGTCGAGGGGGCCACTGTGACGTGGGCAATTAGGGGCGCGGCAAAGATTAGCCTCTATTAAGGTTATAATCTAATCAACCTTTCAAGAGGGATGGACATTTTCAGGATCACTTCACTGAACTCCCAAGATCTCTGGGGTTCCCGCCTCCCCCCTAAAAACAGAAAAAAGACAAATCCAAGACGGCACCTTAATTGGGGTCAAAATCCTCATTAAAGAACCAGAATTAAAGAAGAGCAGGGTCTGAGGGTGGGGAGAAGTAACATCATGTCAGAATAAAAGCCACTTCTCCGAACTTTGGTGTTAAGTTTTTTTTTTTTTTTTGGCTGGTCCAGCAATGGTACAGGCCACCTTGAAATTATTATAGTAAAGACAATTTTTGAGTTGACTTCCACTTTAAAGACACCCTACTAATAAATCTTCAGTTGAGTACATATGAGCCGTGGGCCAGTGTGGGAAATTTACATTTTCAAGCAGGTTTAAAAGAGAAAAAAAAAACCCATCATGATACACACTTGTAACTCAGAGTGTTTTCTGTCACACGGAGACACAAACACACACACATACGCACACTCGGAAACAATCTCCCCAAAACAGAGCAGCAAAATTAAATTAGCTCCAAGGCCTTTCACGCCTGTGAAAAGCAAAAATACGAAGTAAATAAATATTCATCCTGCTAACAGTGTGCTCCCTATTAGATAGGAGACCTGTTGACTGGGAAACAGGAGAAAATCATTATGAGCAATTAAAAGCAGGGGAGCAGTGTTGTGTGTGTGTGTGTATGTGTAGTCCTGCACCAGACTGGTACTTGAATGCATCGTTGCACTCAAAACTCATGCACATTGAAATGAATGGAAACGTGAATGCATGTTTAAGGGATAGTCTTTTGGCTAACATTTCCTTGATTAATTATAGTCACAGCAAGTAAAACTGACCTTCCAAAGACATTTTAGAAAATGTTCCCATCTCTGTAGTTGTTGTTGAAAATTTGGAGCAATTGTGTAAAGTTTCTGGGAGGAGTCAGGAAGCCTTGCAAATGGCCCAAATGATTCCAAAAAGGCCAAAACAGCTAGACATGCTTCCTTTTGTGCTACTTATGAAAGACATGTTTGTCAAACCTCCTGTTGCTAATTTAAATCGAATGTGGGGGGTCACGCCCGAATCCAAATTCAAATTTTCAACAGTTTGAACAAGCCAAACCAATTTGGCGTGTTTCTACGCGTGGAAAAAGCCTTCAAAATGGCAAATTATATTTTCGTCTGAGAAAAACAAGTCCATCAATCACTGTTTGATAACCTCTTTGATTTCAAGTAATAAACAAGTAAGCCTACTTATGAATGCTGCTTACTTACAAGAACGTGTACGCAAAACGCGTATGAGCGTCTTACTGTATCTTCGACCATAGAATGAACTCATTCTGTTCTCTCCCTAAACTTCAGTGTATGAAACCACAAATTGCCTCACTCGTAAAGCGTCGTGTACACACTTTTCATTCTCGTGTGAAAAACAACAAACTCTCAACTGGCTCTCAGTTTCATGCCACTGGAAACAAGAACAAAAATAAACCTAGTCAACTTTGGGAAATGAGCTTACTTGAGTTGTTCTAGGGCGGAGGCCAAGCATGAGCGCGGACTGAATGCCCCCTGTGTACAGTTTTCTTTTTTTTTTTTTAAATAGAAACAGGACGAGAAGAGTTGGGATAGTGTGTGTAATATTGTCGCATCTATCAGTGGACAAGCTACATTGAGGTGTTTATTGGTCACAGAATGCAACAAGCTATTTCCACATGTGACCCTCAGCATGTACTATGTGTGCGTGTCCACAGTTTTTTTTTTTAGCCCTCTGGGCATTGCAATCGTAGCCGGAACGATCGGAGCGGTTACTGTTTCAGGGTAGTAATCCAATCGGTGCAACAAATATACTGTATACTCATTTATTTAGGATTTAGTCTGTGTCTATTAAATGGAGTGTGTTGTGTCTATTAAATGGCGTGTTTGTTGACAAAACGACAAAGAGAAAAAATGGCTTTAATTTGAATTTTATAGTGCTGTAACACATATCAAGTTGACTGAAATCGAAAGAGTACGCATTTCAGCAATTCATGCGCTCCTTTTAAAACAAACACTGCTTGCTTTGAGACAACAGCAGTTGAATAATTAAGCAGCAGCAAATGCTCCTTAATAGTCGATTAGATGCAACAATTAGGAGAGTGAGTGCAAAACCCGTCTTTGCATTTTTAACATCAGACTCCAATGGCTTTGTTTTCTATTGTGCCGCCACACAATCAAGATGAGAACGGAACCGAAACATACTATTAAACTAATGACAGTTCATTTGAAAGAAACACCTATATATTTTCCTTACGGTTGCATGATATCAATGACTATGTAATATTTTTTCCATTTTTTCTTTTTCCACAAAATAAATTAAAAAAACATTTCATACTCAATTAGGCATTTTGTTTTGTCAAGCAAACCAATTTTTAAACTGTTCCAAAACATCTCTGATAAAATAACTTATATAGTAATACAAATATTTAATCATAATAATCATTCTCATTTAGAACCTAATACATTTCTATATATATAAACAAGTTAGAAAACTTTTTTTTTTCTTCTGTGACACACAATCACACTTTTAAAAAAATGTATATGAAGGTGTCATTATTATCCCAGACCAGACCGCCACAGCACTTTTAATCTTGCACACCACTTTCAGGGAGTCCCCGCACTAGATCATAATGTAATCACTGCACCAGCAGTCCCCTCTAATGTTCTCAATGATTTATTTTAGGCGACTGGCGAGCAAAACTGAGCAAGCCATGTCCTTGCAAAAAAAAATTAAATAAAAGCAAATATGTTAGGCTACCTATTTGCAGCTCTGATGAGTATATTCAAAAGACACTAGCTTGCTTCAATGTTCTGCAGCCTTGAAAAGCGCAACGTCTTGTTTGTACTTAACGCGCACATTCTCACATCCGCACATTCATCTGGCACATGCTGTCGACTGTTCTTTGCCAATTTTTTTTTTTCTGAGTTGAGGCCACTGATAGTGGAGAGGAAACCAAGAGGAAAATAGCCTCAAGTCCAACTCATTTACTGCCGTATGCTTTTGCACTCAGTCACTGGAGCTTGCGACGCAGCCGACAGCCCTCGCGAGGAAAAATACATTTGAAAAGAAAAAAAATGAGATCATTAAGATTGCGGCACTGATCCGTTAGTTTTACAAATCATCTAAATTGAAAGACTGGGAGGGGTCGAAAAATGGAAGTTAATCCAGACTGGGAATATTCCACTTTTGTCCAATTTTAACAGACTTGCCTTCTTTCTCTACCCTCATCGCTCCTTCTCCCGCCCGCCCGCACGCCCAGATACATTTAAGTGCTCGGAATGGGAGAGAGAAAGCATCCAAAGCCACTTTCCAAATCCCCATGTGTGTGCTTGTCCCCATTTCGAAGCATGTGTATGTGTGTGTGCGGCCGTATGAGGCAAAGTGCAGAGGAATCAATACAAAAGTGAAGATGTCAAGCGTAGACGAGTGCTCGGCACCGATTGGACCACAGATTATCCGTCCCCGGAGTGTCATGACGTCTCCGTGTGAGCGAGACCTAAGTCATGTACAATGTATTTATGTTTGTATGTATGACATGTTATGTCATAAATGTAATTTCTGCTCTTATCAGTGTAGTCAAGAAAAGCGTACGCCTTGCACCAAAGATAGAAATAGAACGACTAGACTGTGATGATAAAATGACAAAACGAAACAAGTAGAAATTTGAATATAATTTTCACGATGGCGACTTTCGCCTTTTTTCCCCACGATATCTTGCACAATACAACTTCTCGGCTGTGTCCAATGAACAGAATGCGTTATACAATCGACGCACAATCGGAAAAACACAATTGCTAGAAATAAATAAATAAATAAAAAAGGTCAATCCAGAAGATGAGCCTTTCACACCGCGATCTTGTATGGACGGTACCAGATGGAGCAGAGTGTGAAGTTCACCAAGGGACACTTCAGTTATCTAAATCAGCAAAGCTGCATCGGTTTTCTAACCGCTTTGGTGAGTTCTGGCTGACAGAGCTCCAACGCTACATCTGCATTTCAACACTTCAATGAGACTGCAGTCGTGGTTCTGGTCCCAGGCTTTCGCACTTTAGTCCTGGCAATGCAAAATACTGTTTTTTTTTTTACACACACCAACTGCCCTGTCCATTACAGCTCTGATACAAACCCCAAAGCCAGAAAATTGTCGGGTATACTTTATCCCCCAGTGGGAAAACTGCAGACGTTTACAGTTTATGAGCGGTTTCATCTTGTGCAAAGAGAGAAATTTCAAAAACCATTTGAACAAAAAGGCCCCTTGTTAAATTTGTTAAAGAATCATTGATCAAATGATGTTCCCCCCCCCCTATCATTGATGATCTGAAAAAAAGAAAAACAAATTCCTCAGTAGCCTCAAGGCCTCCACTGGCCTAAATGAGGTTGTAGTCTGGTAGCACGTGGGTGGGCCCGTTGTTCACAGCCCTCTTAAGCTTTTGTCCCCCGTGAAGCTTGACTGTGTATTATGTGGCCCTCAGACAGCCGTTGTAATTTTTTTCTTCTTTATCTCCTAAAAGCACCCCGGGGTCAGAAATTTTTCCCAAAACGCTCCCAGGTCCGCTCCGCTCTTGCGTTTGGGCCGGGAGGCGACGTTCCGTTTCAAGTAGACGACAATTACGACTAAGTGGTGCCATCTGAGCGCCGGTGTGTGTCCCGGGTCCCGTCTTTTTACTGGGTTGGCAGGCCCAGACAATCGGGGGGGGAGCTGGCATCCCATTGGCCAGCCTGCGGTTTGTGGTGCGGCGCGGTCTGGGCTGCCACACATTCCCACCTCATCACATTTTTTCCCCTTGCCTTAACTGTAAGTTACCACTGGGTTGGACTTCCTCCTCAAGTCAGAGTTGCGGAACGCTGTCAAAAATGTTGTTTACGTGTCAAAAGGAAGTAAAAGCGCCCCTCTTGAGTGTTCCGCCTCAGTCCCATCTGACTGCCATTACATCCGACACTTGAACAATCCTCACAGGAGCTTTATGAGTAGATTTATTGTGAAAATTTGGCAAATTGTCATCATTTGACATTGAATTGAATCCAAAATAGAGTAGGAGAAAATGGATGTTTTATGCATAAATGCCAACATGTTTACTTGTCTAAGTGGCTGTCAATCAGACGACAAGAGACAGCAGTCGTCGAGACAAATCAGGCATGCGTGAACAAGCGGCATTTCGAAAGTTTGATTTTTGGTTTCTAAGTCAGTAAACAACCCAAAAAAGCAAGAAAGCCCGCATTGAAGACACATAACACCAATTTTTGATTAGTTCGGTGCGGGTCGGACCGATGAATTCTGGTCAGAGTTGTTAGGACGAGACGACATTGGAATTTGTAAAAATTTGTTGGCTTTCTAACGCCCATTTTGTGTACAGGAAAAAAGCCTGCAAAAAAAACATCCAATCAAGCCAGATTTCTACAAAGTTTGGTTTGATTCAGTACAGCTCGTATTGGATTCAAATTTTCCAGTAAGATTGGGAAAATGCAATAAAAAAAATCTAGTCAAATTACTTATTAAATAATACAATTAAAAAAGGAAATATTTCATTAATTGTGACCAGCAACAGCAATGTTGATCTCACCTACAATAAACCGTCTTCATGTCACAAAGTGATGGCCGAAGATGGGCCTGTCCTATAAGGATGAGGTGAGGAAGAGGAACGAACCAAGAAGGAAAGACAGAGTCAGACTTAATTGGTTCTGGCACCATACACCTCTTTGAATGCAAAGTAGCTAACCCGGCATGGCGTAGGTAACCTGACATGGACTCTGACTGACAGTCATCAGTATACGGAGGTAGGCCGGAAGAGGTTACGGGGGATCATTGCAACGGAGATAATGCGATGGAATAGTTCACCTGAGAGGGCTGCTCAGGTAAACAAACGTACGTCAAACCTTAGGGTTAAAAATTGATTGGTAGGAAAAAAAAATTAATGACTTCACTCCTTGAATTTGGAAGGCTTAGTATATATCATAGAGACCCACAAAAAAAATCTCTGGAAGCCACTGTGGCTGATAGCAGCTCTTGCGTGAGGGATTTTACAGTAAGCAAATAATTATACTGTAAAAACCCGTGAAAAACAATCGCTTGGGGAAAAAAGAAAAAAAAAAAAAAACGTGACATTGCTGTGGCGTGAACGATGAACTGCTCGGCAACATTTTATTTTGTGCAATACCCATGATGGGGGTGGGGGGGGGGGTGGGGGCAAAGTAGTCAGGTTAAAAATCTCCCTATTTTTAAGCTTTGATTTTTGTATATAACTCGGAAAAGCGAAGCATCGGATGAGTTTTCGACAACCAAAACACTCCAGCGTCAGGAGAAAAAAAAACACACTAGAAACACACTAGAAAGGCAGACGCATACAATATGGTATTAATTAGTATCGCATCCGTGGCCTGTTGCCACCCTGTATCAGCATTTGTGCGCATGTGTGTGTGTGTGTGTGTGTGTGTGTTCAACAGTAGTCAAAAGAGAGACAAAGACAACATGTGTTTCAAATAGTCCGCCGACTGCAAATATACATGTAATAACTACCGCATGTCAACAGCCATGCAAACACACATATGGTGTGTACAACCTTTGAGTGTACTTTGGGCCTACACACACATGGACGGTCATTTGGCATGCACAGATTGCATACAAACAGGCAACTCATTAAGTTGTGGACATTTATTTGCCAGCTGCTGTTGCCTTTAAAGTTGCGCAATGCGTTTGTACGACATGTTCTAGTTCTTATTCTGTCCTTTTTTTCATCACTCCATTCCTGTGGCCATCACTATGAACCTCACGGGCAATGTTGGGGATTTTTCAATGCAAAAGAAGTTAAGAGCACAACACTCAGTCACATATTTAATTGTGTGGATGCAAAGCTGAGCGTTAAAGTTGTGTTAAAGTGTCGACTTGGAAAAAAAAAAAAGCTCTGTTGAATTTTGTTCATTTTTATTGAGTCAGGTTGCACAAAATAAAATCATCCCGCTAAAGATACACTTTTAAGTCGATTCTTAAATGTAGTCAGCCCCACCAGTAACATATATTGTTTTCCTCTAATTATTGTAGCGTATTTCCTGTGAACTATTTGTCTCTGGAGGTTGTATAAGTTAACAAAAATAATCATGAGTGAGGTTCGGGGACGCCAACGTCAACAAAATATTAGTAATCTCACGACTTCCTGTATGAGAACGTAACGACAGCTGCAACGTGACCTCCTTGATGCTCCCCGAGTGGGACGTTAAGGCCCAACGCAACACCTCAACCTTCCTCTCCCCATTTTCCCATCAAAACAATGTAAACTTGTCACTTGTGATTTCCACTTTAATTTGCTTGAAATATTCCACGATAAAAGCCGCTTCTAAACAGACGGACAAGCTGACTAACAAGACACAAGCTGACGTGAGAGCGGCGCTCTTATTGCGCCCATTCATCCTGGCGCGAGAGCAGTGTAACCTTTCAGACGAGGGGATGCTAAATCACGGCCATTATTCCGCGCTCCCCGGGCGCTCGCTTTCCATTGACTAACTGTTCCCCGAACCGTGCGATGGGAGGGCGGGACGAAAAGTCGCCGCATCCAAACTATTCGATTGAGAGGAGGGTCCAACGGCGGTAAAACGCAAACAAGAAGGGGAGACGTGTCACGTTGATTCATATCGCCAAATTAATACGAGCCTCTCTCGTGCGGTCTTTTCCTGAAGAATCCACGCTGGGCCCGCAGATGAATAGAACTTTTGTTCTGCACGATATACTGTAGTAAAGTTTATTGGTATATCTGTAGAGGGGAAATTCCCCCGTACGTCTTGACGTGGTTTAAGACCCCGCTGCACAAACAGAAGAGAAAGACGAAGATAAGGTTCCATAGAGTTGCAATTTAGTCAAAGAGCGAGGAGCACAAGGAGTATCGCTAGCAGGTGTGGTGGTGATGGTAGTAGTAGTCATATTAGTAGTAGTAGCCTTAGTAAGGCAAGACAACTGAATTTAAAATTGCGTACATTTTATACACAGGTGTATAATCTTGACAGGTCAACTCAATGTGCATCACGCAACCAAAAGCACAACACCTAAAAGTATTTATAAACAGAACAAGCAGTAGCGGTAGCTGTAGCGCTAGCTGTAATTGTAGTAGTAATAGTTGTCATTGTCCCTTCACGACCACGTTATTGAGACAGAAGCTCTTGCTCTGGCTCTCATAGTTGGACCGAGTAAATGTGACTTTTCGCCTCCAAGCTCACTAAAATGCCAACTTCGCCAACTGCGCGCGTGTTTGTGTAGACTGACACCATCTCGACAGCCGATAATAGTTGCTAGCGGCCTGATGCTACCCCTCTTGGACTGGACAAGAGGAATTTTGACAAGCGTTTGCTTCCCCTGGCACTTTTTGGTTTTGTCTAGCTGTGACTGTGACACAAGATGTTCATTCACATTATATCACATGACCACTTACTGAATCCACTACAGATGATATTACAATACTCACAGGCATATGTTTTTTATTCTCTGAGATTGATGCATCTTATTGAAAAGTGGGGGGGGGGGGGAGATGGATTCTTCACACTAAATTTCATGTCATGTTTTTATAAAGTACAATTATTATACAGTGCTATTTTTACAATTAAAAACTACTTTTTAGGGAAGGCTGGAACAGATTAATGGCATCTCTATTTATTTCAAAGGGGAAAGATGATTTGAAATGTGTGTGCGGACGTCGAACAAATTAAATTGATCATACTGGACTTGAGTGGGAACCAAAAGCATGGTGAGGGATTCCTACATGTTTAACATGAGTTAAATGATTACACAGACTGTATTGGATATAATATGAGCACAATTTTATGAGTAACGCCTTACATTACTTCAATACTTTTACTCCTATTTGGTGCTCAGCACAGACAAGCAGTCAGCAGTCATCAAATACGTGCAGATACTCGAAACCAACTCATCTGAGAAAGTGACACGAGTGTTGAGGCCTGGGATGGAGTTGTCAGGTTAAAGATGGAAACAGTGGCGTTGAGGTCCGGGGGTGCTGTGTCTGATTTATGGCTGCCCCAATGACCGGCCAGCAAATTGTCTTCAATATTAGCAAAAATATGAGCAATCTTATGACATCACTTATTTAGAAGTACAAAAACTGCCAGTGGGTAAGAATTTGAGCAATTAGCTGAGGATAAAATGAGAATACTGAAAAACGTCGGGAATTAGTGTATGGCATGAAAGGTTTTCTTTCCCTGGAAGAAAACCCTTGGTTTGGAGAATAAATTAGGCAAATGTTTGAGGGAATTTAGGGCACTGGCCTTCCTTTCACCCTCCGCTGCCCTTTTAGGTGCTTTGTCTCCTTGAGCGAGACCTTCCACCCAAAAATGCATGCCGAGACATCTCGGTATTGTTGCTAACTGAGATTTCGCCCTTTTGCGCTAACATCGAAACTTTTTTTTCCAAGTTCTTTTCACTACGGAATTATTTATCAAGGCCCCTCAGGCAACATGGTACAGTAGAAAAATTGACTAAAAGTCTCAGGGCGGGTGGCTGCCTCCTTGTCACCCGCGGTAACGCAATGAGGATGTAAACGCCTCTGACAGTCTAGACATGGAAGTGTGACACATCCTGGGGACATGTGGCACATACGGCTAAGGCAAAGGGAAGCAAAGTACGATTTGGGGGGCGGGGTTGAGACAGAGACACAAAGTGACAGGAGGGTGCATGTTGCTGGGGCAGATAAGAGCCCGAGTACCAGCCAGCTAATGGGTTAGAAGTAACGTGACCTACTGACAGTCAGAAGGTCGGAAGAAGCTCAGTTAGTCACACTCGTCTCCTCGAAAAAACTCCCTTTAATCATACTCAAAAGTTTTCCGCGTGGATTTTAATCCATGGAAATTTTTTTTTTTTTTCTAATTGTAATGGTTTCCAAAATATCGGTGCCCCGTATTGTCCCGATAGAGTACAGATGGGCAAACAGTAAATTGCCAAGTTTGTTGTCAATGCAAACTAATTTCGCCGTAACCAAGTGTTAAACTTTGATGATGGTCGTTCTGCTCGCAACAAAATGTCATTAGGTTAGCTTGAAGGCGGTAAAAACGGCATCGCATCACATTTCCTCGCTTTGTTTGTTGTATCGGGATCAGTATTTATCGTCTCAAAGACTCTTGGGAAATTATGTGCCGACATGTGAACGCAATTTGCTTTAATGTTGATGAGATGTAGGTCGTATGGCGGCGCTGGGCGTACACAAACAACCACGTTGCTACGTTTCAAACGGCTTTAACGGTCAATTGCTGTAACAACTAATGAGAGTAATGCGGTCACGGACTTACTGATGGGCTCTAAAGAAAGGGAATATATACGCGTGCGTTAGAGGGGAGAGATGCTAAATTGGACTGATGCTAACTATGGGCAAGACACAGCTGGGCAATGCGATGTTGTGAAACATTTCAATTTGTTATTGTGTGTGGTCAGCTTTCAAATTTTCTCCGGAGCTTCACTTGAATGCCAGCATTGTTTATCGAAATGGAATTTGGTCGGCGTGTCTAACATGGGAAGATTCACCAAAAAGTCTCAACAATTGATGGCATAAACTCAATGTGCTCTTAATTATGTATAAAAGACAAATGGGGAAGACTAAATTGTGAGTTTTTGTCACCGAGTGTGGCCAGGGCATGCTGGCAACATTTGATCATGTCTGTAAAATCCAAAATGAAAACCAAGCTGAAACTAGTTGTCTTAGTGTCTACCAGTAGACCCACAAAAAGTCAAGCGAGCCCATGCCCCAAAACACACAGTCAGCCATTTTGGTTTGAATTGGCCGTTTTAGGGTTTTTCGTTTCCCCGACGACGTGTGGTTCCAGCGTTTTGTCCATGTTTTACAATTGGTCTTAATGGTGTAACAAGAGTGATAATCACTGTATGATTGAGTTGGGAAACGAGCGTCATCAGACATTGGCCAAGTCGTCAATAAACGAACGCAAGTACCGACACCCTGCGAGTTTCAAGTTTGTTAGAGGGAAATAAAGCGGTGGGGAGGGGGGCAAAATTTAATCTGCATGACACCAGCGGGGAATCTAATAATGGCGACACAAGTGGGGGCTTGTTTAACGATTTTCTCCCTTTGCCTTTTTCAATTAGGCTAACTCGCTGTGATGTGGCCCTCGTGCCGTCTGCCCCCTTTGATTTTCAAAGCCCAATATTGGAGCAAATCGTAATGTCGCCACGCTCCGTTTTACGACTTCACATCGCGACCAATCGATTTTGGATTTCCCAAAGTCCACCAGCTGGATGGGAGATGTTTGTTATTAGCTGGGTGACTCTCACATTTATTAACTTCAATGACTAATACAAAGGGGTCTCAAATGAAGCACAGTTTGAGAGCAAATAAATGCCTTTGTCATGGCTCCCCCTACAGGTGTGGAGTGGTAATCGACGACGTTGACGTATACGCAGTTGTTGAGACAAAAAAAAACATTCGTAATATTAAATAGAAATACAAAAAGACAATGCAGCTTCTTCTGAACTTTAGGAGTTGACATCTTTTACAACTTGTCAGTCGGCCTCGCAAGAACATAAGCGTACCGTGCCAAAGCGCAACGCAGCAAGCGTTCAAGGATTCATTTTGAGTTTGTTCTTTTTCATTTAGTTGTTATTTTATGCAAAAGCGATTTCAAGACATTGACTGCCCTCCTTCATGCATGACTTCACGCAACAATGTTATCATATCGTGTCAGCTCAGCAAACATTCAAGGATTTATTCTGGCTTTTGCCTTTTCTCTTTCTTTTTGGCGGCACAGGTCGTCAATCAGATAGTCGTGCGCGTTATCACATGAATAAACATAATTTCCATTGTTTCATATGAAGACAAAAAAAAACAAAAAAACTCGAGTACAGTTCAGGTTGACCAACTTTGGTAAAATTATAATGCTCCGCCGCACACGCCGAGACCTCTCAGGTGGCCGCAGGAGTGCTGATGCGTCCCGTTTCTGGCCGCTTGATTTCACAAAGGTTTGAACTGAACCAGGGCGGGACACTGCATCTACATGCAATATTCATCTCCAAATGTATTCATAGAAGCCCAGTAAAACCGTGCTAAGTGCCACAGAGGTGCATCTACTTCGTGGTAATAGGCAGTTAGGACCCTGCTCTGCGTGCATATGTGGACTTTGTGTGCGTGTCTGTGTGTAGGCTGCGTAGGACAGAGTCGCAAACTTGCTTGACAAGCTTAATGCCATTATCAAGATTTACAGCGATGTTCATGTGGGGCATAAAGAATAAAATAAAAATGCCGCAACCCGTGGCCCAATTAAAAAGCCAGAGGAGCGAGCATGCACGTGCACACGCACACAAACGCACACACTAATGTATTCCCTAAAATGGAGACAACAATTAATGTCAGCCAGTCACAGTTCAATGAGCAGACTAAACAATGTCGCTCCATTATTACTGTCTTGTTTAAGTAACAATGCCTGGACAACACGGAAAATCGATACGCTGCCACGCAACTCTGTGCCTATGTGTGAGTGTGTGTGTGTGTGTGTGTGTGTGTATGTGTGTGCAGCCAACAAAAAAGCTCCATGATGATTAAATGTCCACTTAAGCAAAGCTTTCAGGCGTGTATGTGTGCCTATGTGTGTGTGTGTGTGTGTTTCTTAACCAATACGTCAATCTCTCCAATGTTGATTGATTATCTACACTTTACTCATTATTTAACTTCATCCAAAGAAAAGGCAGACAATTTCAACGTGTATTGTTGCGCCTGATATGGAGATTTGTCTTTCTTGTGAATTTTTAGCAGACAAACACTTTCATTTCAGTAGTAAATAGTTGTTCTCCCAACATTCTAGAATATAATGTGGATCCTCTTCCAAAAAGATTGGCATGAAACTTTGGCGAGTTGCACAAAAAAGCCAGCACGGGCGTGAGGGGAGGAAGCAGCGCAAACAACAATAGGAAGATTTGGCTGGACTGCGAGATTCGTGGCCAAAGCTTTGGCTCGACGCAGACGCTTTCTTCTTCTTTTTGGAGGGGATGACATTTGTCTTTTTCGTTTTGACTTTCTCCAGTTTCTCCCTCAGGAAGCACCGAAGAAACGGGGCTAACAAAAAGTAGGGAAAAGATGAGAGGGAGTCCAGAGGCGTACACAACACAAATGGAGATGGACGGCGCATAGAAAGAGGACCAGAGGACTTATTTGGTGTGCCTTTCATGTGGTGAAATAACCCCACAGTGACACATGCCTGTGCAGCTCATATAAAGGAAAAAAAAAAGTAATGCAGTATGCATCAAGTCATAGATAAGATATAACTTCCAGATGATCGCAGGCCAACCACGAACACTCCACCACAACAATGCGACAAAGAAGTCCACAAAACAAAGATTCCATTTCTTTTCTTACATTTTTCTGAATGAGAGTGGAAATAAATCTAAAAATGTTTCATAGTGCTTAACATGTTAAGACCCGAGCCGATCCTTGACTGATAAATAACGAGTTGAAGATTGCTGCAATTTTTTTTTTTTTTTTTTAAACAATCAAGCAAGTCATGGGAGCATAGTTGCGATGCTATCAGGCCAATTTGGCAAGCTAGCGAGAGGAACATTAGCAAAAAAAGTTTTTATTACCGTTTTTTTCCGTGTATAGTGCGCAAAATTTTACTAATTTATTGTCCTAAAATCCGGGGTGCGCATTATACATGGGTACAAAAAAAAAACAACAAAAAAATTTTTTTTTTTTTTTTTTTTTTTTTTTTTTTTTAAGTCCCAATGATCGTCACACACGCAGGGAGGCAATGGGTCCCATTTTTATAGTCTTTGGTATGGTCTTAACTAGGCTGGATGTAATTTTTTTTGTTGGCGTTGATTTCTCCGACTGCCCGTAAACGCACCACCGCGCTTTGTGCGCGCACGGGACAGCAAACGAGCAGGTGATCGAGCAAGCGTCTGATACGAGAGCATTGCGGTCGCATGGAGCGTGTTTGAAGTGAACAGCAGAGACGAAAGGAACAAGGCAAAGTGTTGTGAAATAAAATGCACAGAACGGATGCGCAAGACACGTCAGCTATATAAAGAGCGAGAGTTGTTTTCTTCCTATTAGTTCCAGTTCACAGTTTAATTAGCAGTTTCAATCAGCAAATAACAAAATGCGTATTACAGGTAATATTTTATTTCACAACACTTTGCCTTGTTCCTTTGGTCTCTGCTGTTCATCCTAAAACACAAAGGCGCTCTTTAAGCAATGCGACAGTGAGCGCTCGGCGCGCTGCACCAAATTAAGCTCCCTGCGCAGTGCGCACTGAGGTCCACTTAAATTTTAGAAAGTACATCAGGACTTTAAAAATATCTTCTAAATTTCAGCGACGGCTCTGTCACAATAATCGACCAGCCCGGTGCAGTTGGGCGGTCGGCGGCGCGCTACGGTTGAGCGTTCTCTCGCACGCTCTCTCTCTCGCTCTCTCTCTCGCTCTCTCTCGCTCTCGCACACACGCAAACCGGGTATCATACGGAGGCCGCCATTACAGATGCGCAGAACGGATGAGCAAGACACGTCAGCTATATAAAGAGCGAGAGTTCAGTTCTCTACCTAAATCCGTATTACAGGTAATATTTTATTTCACAACACTTTGCCTTGTTCCTTTCTTCTCTGCTGTTCACTTCAAACACGCTCCATGCGCACGGAGCGCGGTGGTGCGTTTACGGGCAGTCGGAGAAATCAACGCCAACAAAAAAAATTACATCCAGCCTAGTTAAGACTATACCAAAGACTATAAAAATGGGACCCATTGCCTCCCTGCGTGTGTGACGATCATTGGGACTTAAAAAAAAAAAAAAAAAAAAATCATAAAAATTGGGTGCGTATTATACATGGGTACAAGCTTTTTTCCAGCATTAGCATGCCATTTTTAGGGGTGCGTACTATACATGGGGGCGCACTATACACGGAAAAAAACGGTAATAAACAATGGCATACCGGCTTTACTTAATGCCATGCGGCGTTAATGGGAGAGGCGGCGTGTGTGTGCGTGTGATTGACAAGCCCATTGAGCCACATGTGATCGGACAAGGAAAGCGTTATTGCACCGCGCAGTACACCAGCTGTGCCTCAAGGAGATGATGAGGACGACGATGATTACGATTATTATCATGATGACGACGGCCAAATGGTTGAATCCAAAAAGGGGAACGCAGTAATATCTGATTGTGTGTTTAAAGCCTTCTGGAATCGTTTTGTTGAATTATGGTTTATTGCCAATGAGTGGATTTAAACTTAGACCTCCGTTGGGGTGGGGGAGTTCAATGTTGAAGAAACACACTGCATTAAATGTAATACTACAGTACAGAGTCCACGGCTAAGGGACAGCGACTTTTATTGCACTTACTGAGTGAGGCCATTCATAAAAATATAATAATAATTCAGAACTTTGGTGGACCTGTCTTGACCTTAAAGCAGTCCACAGGAGGATGAAGGTATCAAACAACACAAAGCCGAGCTGGAGGTTTAGATGTCGATAGGTGTTGTGAAAAGGGAGCCTGGGGAAGGTTGTGGAACATGCAACACAAAGTCTACGTGGGTGGACAATCAATGAAAACAAAACAGTAGAAAAAAATGTCATATAAGTGTAGAAAAGGAACTTAGTGGGTGTTCACTTTGTGGGACGAATTGCTGAGTCACCATGTACATGAACTTTGTTGCTGTGGCTTGAGAGTAGCGCATCATTGCTGCCATGGCAACATATTGTGTTTGATGTCATTTCATTTTGTCCTTTAAAGATTTTTTTTAATGCAACGCTTCCAATACATCACATCATCCACCAGGAACCAGGAAGTAACTAACTTACATTAAAAATGCATTAAAAACACAAAAGGAGAACCCAACCTAATCATTTTTTTTTTACTGCAACTTCAAACAACTTTCCAAAAGGAACTTTAATAGAGATCTGGATTTTTTTTTAATAACAGCACCTCTGCATGACATCAAAATATTTACCATGTCAAAATCTAACCATGTTTGCATTAATGATATGAATTTCATTCTTTCACTGGCAGCCATCCCTTGTGTTTTTCTTTATTAAAATTGCAATAACCAAGTTGAGGGAGAACAACGTTTGCATTTGGCCGGCACAGACACAACCGACTTCGCCGTATTGGTGTTATTTACGCTGCGTCTCTTCTCATTTCCCTTCATATGAAAGTGACCTCTCTGCAGGGAGCCGGCATTGATCAAGTTCCCATTGCACGCGTGTTCAATCCATCACGCGGGCGAACTGCATCATTAAGTCGAGATGTACGGTGCGTGAAAATATATACACTGTGCGACATTGATTAACTGTACGCGCCATGTGCCGTCACCTGACTCTTCAACGCTCTTTACGTTGATTGTGCACAGCGGTGATTATCGGTAATAACTGTCATGAGCAACTGTTTCAATTCAACCACGCATGTTGCATGTATGCATGTACACGTATGACCAATTTTTTATTATGGACCGGATTATTTCTAGTTGTGTTCATTTCTTTTGTGAAAGTCTCAGTTATCATAAAATCGTGAGAAAGAGAGTATTAAAACATTTTTTAAAAATGCCGCATGTAGCTTCTAAGAAATGGCAAACTGTCGTATAAAAGCCTGCTTGCTTAATGCTAACATATGATGAAAAACTATGGACAGATAACAGACTGCTATCTTAATGCTAACATGATGAAAAACTCCATAGGCATATAACGGACTGCTACCATAATGCTAACATATGATGAAAAACTCCATAGGCATATAACGGACTGCTAGCTTAACGCTAACATATCATGAAAAACACCATAGACTTATAACGGACATTAGCATCTTCTAGCAGAGCTCAGTGCTGTCCATCATGTTGCGATACAAAGTGGTGGTACACTTAAAAACACAGTGAGCTTTATCTAGCTTGGTACAAAGACACACTTTGTACAAGATACACGGTGTAGAATATTAGCTCCCATCGGTCTACGCGGCTACTCAGGGAGCAGTATATTTTGCTCAGCGGGTGACAAGACCACATGTAAGCACTTTGCTTTGATTCATTTCAACAGCATTCTAAAGTCGCTAATGAATATGGGCAGCACATTGCTGAGGAGGCACTTTTTGTGCGTGTATGGCATTGTGATTTGGCCAGAATTATCCATGCGCACATTTTTCAACTGCTCCCCGCCCAGAGGAGCACTGTGGAGGCTGAGAGGTGAGGATCTCTTCGTGCTTTTAAAAAGAAAACAAAAAAAAAAAATCCTTTTTAAGGAAATCTTTTGTTCTCAAGGAGAAGAAGGTGATCAGCGAGAGCGAAGACGGGCGGGACGGGAAGCCAGCTCGGAGGCGGCTGCAGGCCTCCTAATTAATCACAGCGCCTCACGCGCAGACAGGAAATAGATTTGAGGAATCCAAATGGCGAGGAAGAAGAATGGTGGCGAATGGCGTCTGAATTCATCACTGTGTGTTTACGCGCCGCTTGCTTTGAAAATTGTAACCTGAAAGTACGCTGATAACGTGACGGAATTCTTGAGGTCGTTGGCTTTTATTTCATTTGTTTGATTATCACGAGCTCAACACTCGCTACCCTGGGCTCTTGAGGGACTCGGGTGATATGAACTGTTTACTCTTGAAACACATATTAGCATTTTGAAGTGTATTAATATCATATGCTTAAGCACTTAAGTTGAACAACCTCTGATTTGTAATCACTCATTCAGTCTACCCCCCACCCCCAAAAAATTATAATATTAAACATACCGTATTTTCCAGACTATAAGGCGCACCTCAAAACCTACAATTTTCTCAAAAGCCGACAGTGCGCCTTATAGTCTGGTGCGCCTTGTATATGGACCAAATTACTAAATTTAAACTGGCCCGAAGCAATGGGTCATGAAATCAATCACAAGTGGCCCGCTGAAGACTATGAATCATCAATCAAAAAGACTATGGATCATTATTTTGCGATTATAAAGTAATTTGTTCCGTCTGAAGTTGAAATAAAAAAGATAAAAATGGAGAATGATTTGATTTGGATTCAAAATCTGACATGATGCATTAATGATGCGCCTTATAGTCCAGTGCGCCTTATAGAAGGACACAGTTTTAAAATGGGCCATTCATTGAAGGTGCGCCTTATAGTCCGGAAAATACGGTAATAGTCAAGTCAACGCTGCCTTTCAGAAGTGGAAGGGACACAGGGAGCTGAGAGGATTCAGGACTGAATGGAAAGGGAGGCCTGCGCCGCTGCGGGAGTCGTCACAGCTGAATGTGCTGATCGCAAATTGTACACGTACGTAGAGGGGGATTAGTCAAGTAAGGCTACATTCAAACCTTGCTACCAGTTTCAACTCCAACCTCAAACTAACAATTTGTAGAAAATCCGATAAAAAAATATATATACTGTGACATGATATATCAAAGTGTCATTTTCTTGACAACCTTCATGACAATATTTTATCAAGACGCGCACACAGACACACACCCTTCTTTGTGCAGACGTCAGCTCCTCTGACGTAAAAGTGGTGATTATAGTAATTATGGTTTCAGATTTTTTTGCATACTCCTTCAGATGGACCACTGGATGACCTGCTATGTGGGGAAAAAACAACAACCTCTCAATTCCTTTCTCCGATGTCGCAACCAGAAGGGACTTGCACAGCGCATCCAATCTACCACATGCAAAGGGCAAGTCTTGACACTTTTTTTTTTCTCCCTGGGAAGCGGGTCCCAGCCGTTCAGGGACCCTACTTCAATCCCCATCACGTCACGCCTTCATTTATCAATGGGCTGCTTGATTACATATTCATGATGGCACAAATAAAAACTCTCGTGCTGTGACACAAACACACAGCTGAGCCAAAACAAAACCCCCCAAAAAAAGCCAGCAGCCATCTGCCATGTCAGTAAGAAGTGCTGGGCCCCACACCAAACTGACGTATTCGCACCGCGGCTAGTAACGTCCAATTCCGATGTACTGCCTGCAGTAAATGCCCATTTGGAGGTATTTTCAAACGACACCTCTCTGGAACCGTTCCGACTCAATATGACAAAAGTGTGTCTTTCTGAAACCACCCCATTTTAGTGTCATGCAAGTGAGCCAATCCACAACCACAGAGGCAGAGCTGCACTGTGTTTGTTTGCAGAGTACAGAAATACAAACAAAGGCCACAATGGTTAAAAAAAAAAAAACAAGCAGATTGCTCCTTTGGCATGATTCCAGGCCTGGTGTCTAAGGATGATGACATGAGTCAGAAAAAGGACAGGGCAGGTTGGGATTAAGATTAGGGCATTGTTTCGTCACACCACCAACGCCGCTCCCCCCCTCCCACACCCATCGGGGAAAGTGTCACCTCTAGTAAAGCGAGAATCTGCCTCTCATTTTGGAGGCGAATAAAAACGCCCGGTCTATTTATTAGAGATTTTACGGTATCGAGTAAAAAGAAGGATAGACCGTGAAGGAGAGCGATGAAACAAAGAGATAAATACGAGGTGAGCTTTCAATGCAGAGCAGCTGGCAGGCAGTGTGTGTTGACACTATTTATTTAGCAGTCTATTGCTTCCACTTCTCCTAACCATCCTCATTTGACTCGTCAGTGTGTTCGCATGTGCAAAACATACACACCCCTGCACCCCACAATTGACTGATTACTTTCATGCAACACACGCACACAAAGACACACACACACACGCACGTCCTTCTGCTTGTGGGACCCCCGTCAGGAGCACAATATGTCCACTGTTTGGTCTCCACGCTAATTAAAGCGAGCAAATGCAATGGCAGAGACGCAAGAGTGGGAGGCAGACAGTTGCCGAAGACAGAATAATCAAAGACAAACTTTGCCGCCTACAAGCAATAACAAAAAACTCAAATGTCTTGTAATTAAGCGTCGGCTGTTCGTCTAAAGCAGTATATACTTCCAATTTGGTAGTTATCAGATAATCTCCAGGAGGAGACCATGGACCCTAAACAATGAAAAAACAATCCAAATGTCAGTCTTGTGTGTTTTTTTTAAGCCCGGGTTTTGGACCATTTTTGTGGTTCGGTCAGCGACTGAATTTTCAAATCATTTCAAAGGGTGCCAATTTGAAGAAGCTAAAATACAAAATTAAAATGCAAACGCTGAAAAAGAACCAAAATGACATTCTTGATCTAGTTTAAGGTATACATGGTAAACAAAAATACGAGTACATTCCCGCCTAAATTACTTGTGGTGGCTTTGCTGATTTCTTTCCAGCCAACCAAAACATATGCGAACATGGAGTGGGAAGTTGCATTCCCTAAAATTGTTCTCACCAACACACACACACACGCAATGACACACACACACACACACACAGTGCGGGTAAAAGACGAAAAGGCTTGAAACGAGAGCCCCAAATGAGGCCTCGGGTTTCACGGGCCATGAAAAATTCATAATTCCAGATCCGTACATGAAACCCGAGAAGGAATTAGGACTGATAGCGGGAGGCAGCGGGAAGGAGGACAAACCAAGATTCTTCTTCTTCTAGCTTGTTGCAACATCTCTCGTAAACACTGAACAAAATAGCGTGCATCGTGCATACGTATACATGCGTGGTGCGCGTTCAAAGCTTTTCGCTTAATTGATTGTAATTAGATTCACGTTGAGCTTGCTTTTTTGTTTTACAAGAATGGAGGAGGAAATTACAGCAAAAAAGTTCAACACGGCATTTTTGCTTTGCAGCTCTTTATGGCACAGCGAATTAGATTTGCTAGGTGTAATTTGAGCCATGCCAAATCCATCTTAAAGAACAAATGTTGAATGGAACTCGGGGGATCATTAATATTACCTAAATTGACACAAAGTCGCTGCCGTACATTGGAGGGACACGAGTGACACTTTTTATTTTAAGATTTCAAGTGGTTGAAAGGATGGATGATTAATGTACTGTACTTGACGACAGTAAAAGCTTTGAGTTAATTCATTTGTTAGATGATAATCCCCAAGATGGGTTTTATGGATGCTATTTAGATCAGGAAATAGAGAAATGTTTCCAAATTTAGACTTTTCAGTTGATCGATCCACTTGCATTCCTATTAAAATGGGCAGTGCATTGGTGTAGAGGGCCTGATTGAGCCTTGGGCCCCCAAATGACTGGAACACTGTGTGTTAAAATCAGGAAACTTTTCTTGATATTGACTTGCTTTTTGTTTTAATTTTTATGGCGGGCACACTTCCTTTAGTAAAATCACAAATGTTTTATTGCCTCATCATATTATCAACTGAAGAATAACTTTTTTTTTTTTTAATCAAAAGTCAAGGACAATAGCTTGTTCGAGTGTTGTTCAAGTTCATGTAAAAATCAATTTGTTAAAAAATTGCTGTCAATATCCAGACGATATTATCTACGCAAATGATCATTTGAAATGTTGCAACATGTTTTTGTAAGAATCATGAAAGTTGATGTAAATGATTTGCTTCCATGGACCACAAGGTTAATGCAGAGGGGCCAGAAGTGGCCCCCTGGCGTCGAGTTTGATTCCTTTTTAAAAATTTGGCAAAAAAGATGAATAAAATGTTTCCCACTTAGTCTTGGTTCAATTTTGAAGTCCCTTTTATAAATATCATCCATCTTGTACAATTCTGATTAAAGTGCCATCGGGAAAATATCTCAACCACTTCTTGAAGCGAGGAGAACCGTAGTCTGATCTACAAATTGAAAAAGAAGAAGAATAAATAACTATACTTTAAAAAAAAAAAAAAAAAAAGAGCATTGGCGTGTGGGAGGCCATTTTTCACAGTCCATCATAAAATGTAATGAGTGAATGGGAGAGAACACAAGGCCGCAGGCAAGGAGGAGGGAGGGGGGGGCTAAGAAAGGTCAGTAAAAATGCTTTTCCGCAAGCGCAAAGAGGAGACAGTAGGCGAGAAAAAAAAAACTTGTCTGATCACGGCCAAGAGCTTAAAGGTTCTCGCTTCGAATGCTTAAGCGTGGCCGAAGATGCCGAAGATGATGAAGAGGTGAGGCAAATGTGCCAATGCGAGCGAGCGAGCGGCGGGAGGCTCGCTCGGTCTTCACAAAACAAGGCCAGACGCAGTCAAAGACTTCCTTTCACACCATAAGTACCAGCGTCCACGCGCATAGACGTATAGCCGTAGACACTGCAGCATTGTGTCAGCTTATCGTAGTTGTCGAGTCCAAGTGGAGTGATCAAAGCGGCTACAAACCACCCAGAGAGATCTCCCCCTTCCTCACCCGTGCAACCTCTCCCTCCATCTGGCTCTCGTACTAAAAGTCAGAAATTAAAATTCCTTTAGAAAAAGAGGAATTCCCAGAAAATAAATAAATGGAGGACAGCATGACTAGATCATTCATCACAACGTATCAAACGTGCTTCTTCGTCACCTTTTTGCGCCGACCGTTGCAAAAAGTGTCGTAACACGACCGTCACATCATTCGTTCACGCGCGCACAATGAAACATAACCGGAGGCATCGCTATGAATGCTTGTCATTCAGCATTCATACAGCAGAACCAGTCCCGCTCGACCAATCGGACCGTGGGCCTCTTTGGAGCGACCAATCCGATGGGCCTCCTTCGGGTTTTGGCGCTATTCCTTCCCGAGCCCAAGCTGTGAACCCTGAAAGGCTGCAGCGGTGCACCATGGGACGGGATCGCCGCATAATGGGCGACAGCAGGAGACGGCGGCTCTGGCAATATCGTCATGCCAAGTGTACGCGCGCACGCACGCAGAAAGAAAGAAACGACATGTGATCTGTGCCACAAAGCCAAGTTGACACACACACACCAAAAAATAAAAATCACACACACAGAACAGGTTTGCTCACACATATGTACAAAAGACACACACATACACACACGTGTAACCCACGTTGGAGCATCTTTACACAGGTTTACAGGTTCACACATACATGGCAAGAGCCACACACCCACACGCATACACAACTTCAACGCCAAAAGCCAATAGTTTGCGACGCCATTTTAAACAAGGCTAAGCTCAAGTGTGTGTGTGTGTGCGCGCGTATAGTGTGTGTGTGTCTACGGAAATATGAATGTCATGTAACCAGAAGCTAAGGAATGGTACGGGAAGAAACAGAACCTCCAATGTTCCATCCAGCGCCGGACTAACTCCCTCCCTCCCTCCCCTCCCTTCCTTCCCTCCTCTCCAGCAGCTGAATGGCGGAACGTGTCTGCGACCATTCAGCTCGCGGGTAAAACAATGAGACTTTTCACACTCATCCCGATGCTCCATTCAACTTGTATCCTCTATTGAAATCTCAACTTCAAAAAGTTGATTTAATAGAGTGCCAAAACATGATTGCTGGGGTAAACGATGGACAAATTACAATAAAAGAAATAAAGTTACAGGTGTGCTGTAGAAAGAAATGCTACTGTACAAGGAGTCCGTCTGCTCTTTCATCTCTTTATGGTATGTGCTGCTGTTTTGATTAGCAAAACACTTCACGTGAACACAATCATTTAATTAGAAAGACCGGGCTTCTATTCAAGGGAGGCCTTTCATTGTCTTTATAGCTTTACTTTTTTTTTTTTTTTTTTTGAGTAACAAAATCGTTGTTATTTAACTTGCTATTTAAAGAAATTGTACAGGAAAGCCAAAAATCCATCTGTGGCGGTATTTATTGACTTAAGTGCAAAATTGGGGAGGTATCAGTGGGGATGGGCAAGTCACTCTTTACTGAGAATAATATTCAACGTTTTCTGGTATATTGCAGCTGATGTCTTGCAAAAGTGGAGCTTAAATTGACTCCCTGCTTTGGCAGCTGCTGCTCTTTTGGAGTTTAGCAATTTTCACTTTATTGTTCTGGTGAACAACCGTGTCTACCAACTCAAATCACACTTACACTACTGCCTTTTCTTTTCTGTTGGTAGGGGGGGGGGCATCTATTTAAGTGGGTGATCTATGAAGCGCCATCATTTCAAGAAAGCGCCATTGCTTGCCCACCGTAGGTCAATCGTACAGGAATCCTTGCACACTTCGACTCGGCTGTGAGGCTGGTTGATAGGTGCTGCTGTTTTGGTCACCAAAAGGAGTCTGTGTTTAGCTCTTTAACCACGAGTCTATGAAGTGTCATAATTACAGTTGCTGTTTTTTTTTTGTTTTTTTTTATTCTGACATGGAAACTGAGTTAAGCATTTATTTTCCTGAAGTGGATGACGCACCCGAATGTCGTGAATGTCTGCGTGAACATTAACATCTAAATTAGATAATTGCACTGGAATGTCTTCTGGGACATCTTTTTTCCAGCAAAATGTGTTGAGGTGTTTTTGTGATTGGAACTGCCCCCCCCCCCCCACACACACACACACACACACACCGTCCTTAAAATATGCTGCTGTTTTGGTCAGCAATGGAATTCAAACAGGCTCAGCAGTTAACTCTTGAAATCACCCAACTTCCAACTAAATTATAGTTACTACCAATTTTTACTGACAGAAGAGGAGACATTTCTTTTCCTTAAGTGGATCAACGCAACCGACTAAGAATGGTGAATGTCTATACATGAACAACAGGGTGTGTGGAATGAGTTTTTCATTTTTGAGTTTGAGGTTTTTTTATTGAGTTTATTTTTTTATTTGAGTTTTATTCACGCAATATCCACGAAACAACAAACAGTAGTTACGGATGCAAGCTTTTTCTAAAGTGGGTGACTTCCTCACTTGCTGTGGGGAATTCTGAAGATAGATAAATGAAGTCACCTACTTCCATTTACTACAGTGCAAGTTTAGAGGTTCTAACATTTTTTTTGTTGTTTCTTGCAATATTGATGCTTTAACGTGGTTGTGATTTACGTGCAAAGAGGTGCCAGTTTATATATATATATTTTGCATATTAACACATCTTCCATAGAAAAAAAAAAACGCTCCAAGTCGAGCGCACAGGCGCGTTTCCGACCACCGCGCTTACCTTGGCCGAGTCCCGCGTGAACGAACCCCAGGAGGAAGAGGAGGCGGACGCCCGGCGTGGCGCACATCCACCGCCCGCGTCCTACTGGTCCACTTCTCCCCATGTCCACGAGAAAAACTCCTCTGTCAGTCCACGGGGGGGGGGAAAAAACACAAAATGAAATCAATTTGGAAAAATCAAATAATCACAGTTCTCCCCGCGCAAAACAGATCAACTCAATAGACGTGCAGCTTCTAATCCTGGAGTCCCGAAAAGGTGTTTTGAAGCGGGTGGGGGGGAATGTCCCTTCCCTTCACGCGTGTCTGCGCGCGGCCGTACTGAGCGCGGCTGCTGCCTTGCTTGCTGCTGGCGGATCCACGCACACTCACGGCAAGAGAGAGAGAGAGAGAAAATGAGCGAGTGCGAGAAGGAGAGAGAGCGATGCCTCCGCCCTCCGCATGCAATTCTCTGCATGTAACACTTGTCGTTAACCATTCTTAAATATTACATCACATTCAAATTGAACCCAAGTACCAATTAACACGTCTGATTATCATTCTAGGTGCACCTTTCCAGAAAAATATCCTATAGCACCTTTTAAAATACTCACTATACAGCACGAACTGTACTTTAATATGCTGTTTATGTTTATATGGTTTGTTTTTCTGTTGTTCGTATATTTGTGCAGCACACGCGCAGTGTAAAGTGCTTGCAGGCTGACTCACGACTGCCCCCTCTCGGCCAGCACCGGGACACAGTTGCATTGGTGTGAGACTGACACCCTCTGAACCTGTAAACACTGTACAGCCTAATTATTTGCACTCTTTTCTAATGTCTAATCTAGTGTTTTATCTAATGTGATAAATACATCTCTCAAACACGGGTTTAATGGAGGTCATCTCGGCCATATTTTTAAATTGTACAGCCAGAAAGACGCTGATTATTTTGGAGAAATGTCAAGTTTATCAATAATAATAATAAAAACCCTTAAAGAGGTTCACAGACCCACATCTGACAAAAATCAGCAAAACCTGCCTCATCTAGACTCACAATTCAGTCAAGGGAAATCTCAGAGAAGGAATGAAACCACAAAAAAAGGATCACAGATGGAGGGATGCCCCTTCCAGATTGGCCAGGGTGGAATGGATGCTGAGTGGGCAACATTTATCACATAAGATGCTGTAGAAGGTTAATTTAAACAGCATGGGGACCATTTAATGAAATGCAGCACTGCAACTAGACACCTCCGGGGAAGCGGTTCTCCTCAAGACCTGTTGCGTTGTTGTAGCAACGGGAGGACTGGGAGGAATATGCATGGGAATTATGCATCATGCCCTTAAGTCAAAATCAATATTGGGGGCAAAAAAAAGTTCATGGGAGTTGATAAAATCCTAAAATGTTAATCATTTTTTTAGAGTGTAGCAATAAAGCACCAGTGAGTAGCATAACTGACACTTGAGTACAAATAGCAGATCCATATGGATTACTGTAGTGAGATACTATGAAAACTTTAATGAGACTGGATAAAATGCTAACATGCAAACATTTGGTATGCTAGCAACTTGAGCAGACTGGCAGATCCCATCAACAAGCAGTAATCCAACATAAGAGTGGATAAAAAGGGCAAACAGTAATTTTTTTCTTTGTCTTTTTTTTTTTTCTTTTTCGAAGGAGGGGGCACAGATTACTAATACAACAGATTAGTACATATTTTGCATGAGCTCCACTCTCAATGATGTTTCGGCCCAGTCATTTTTGTTGCAGCCTGGCCTGAGCATCACGCGTTGTAAATGGCCATAGTAAAATATGCACTGGCTACCATTTGTCATCGCGGCAGCCCCCCCTCGAGCTCCGCACGCCGCCACCCGAGCCGGCGGGACTCGTAAAAGCCTTTTTATGCTGCCACTTTATTGGGAATGGGAAAAGCAATAAGTTACATGGGAAACATATGGAACGCTTGGATATGGATCAGCACTCAGCCCTCATGAGCGTTCAGTGCCAACGGGGGAGTTTGCTGTTTGCATGCAACGCTTTCCTCGAAGAGCACTGCCAGGACAATTGAGGGCTCCTTTCGGCAGCCCTCTGCTGTGACATGGAGATCCACTTTTTATTTAATTGATTTTCATGTTGTATCATTTGTGCCCTCTCTGCATCCATTTCAACCTGGTGATCCTGAAAGGGGGATCCTTCCATCTGTGGTCCCTTCTCAAGGTTTCTCATTTTCCCCCTGCTAGGGGTTTTTAAGTTTTTCCTTGCCCTTTTGGGAGCTTAAGATCAGGGGATGCTTTGAGAATAATTGTCAATTTCTGTCTATGTGAAGCCCTTTGAGACTGCTTGTGATTTAGGGCTATACAAATAAAATAAACTTGACTTGTAATTTGCTTAGTTCACATTGGCGCAAAAATATTGGTTTCATTATGTGGGTGCAAATATAAAACCTTCAGTCGGATTTTCCTGTAAATGATGTCTTGCACTCAATGCTGACAAGTGCTAACAAGGCTAACCGCTAGTATGCAAAATTCAGTGTGTGAGTAAATGGATATGAAGATTTCTAACTTTAAATGCTAACTTGCTAGCATACATAATGGCTACCATTTCAAAACGTAAGACGATACTACAATGCTAACAATTGGTACGCTAACTAGAATAGGAACCTAAGTTTTAAGCTAACGCGTAGCAAGACAGAAGCAACCAGGTTTTTGTGTCCTCTCAGGACGAGCTTATATTTACTTGTTAGGTAACAACCCAGAGTTCCTGACTTTAATCAGAGAGAAGACAGGGACAAATAATCACATCTACAACTTTCCATTCTCGCATCCAGTCGACACATGAGTGGATTAGCAGCCCAGGTGGTCCATGTAGCCGTTGAAAGGGGGATTTACTTGAAAAACGAGACGGAAGAGCCGGTTGTTTAGCTCCTCACCTCTAGCAAACGAATGAAAATCACACGGTATTAATCATTTGATGGATTTGAGTGCTTTGGCAGCTGCTCGTTTGACAGACAGTCAGACAGACAGACATGTAGAAGAGTCATCTAATTGAATTGTTTCCTGAGGGGCACACACACACTTAAAACGCACACTCGTGTACATACTGAAACACACACACGCACGGGATTTAGCAGTGAGAACAACACATCACGGCAGCGATAAATTGGATTGAAAAATCCCTTGCAGCACGCAACCTCAAAAGGAAGGAGTGCACATTTCACATCAAAATAATGTCCCGCTAATTGCATTTGTTTACATAACAGGACAACCTATAAAATGGCCGATTCATCGAAGCTAGTGGTTACAATGAGTAGGAGTACTTTTTGGCAAAACCGTGCTCTGGTTAATGGGTGTGAAAGTAGTACTAACTCTCGTGGAGTGGTTCATAATGTTATAAGAAGAAAAGCAGCTGGCTTGAATACGTTTAGACAAAACCTAAATTGTCATCTGACATGTGGCCACGACACTTTTCCTCTGATTTGCTTTTATCACCCTAACGGAACACAGCGTAAGCATTATAATGGGAGTTTAACCAAATTGTTTGCCGTCCGCGTGGGAATGCACACGTCGCTGCCTTGATCCTCTCTTTTTGTTCTATTAGAGACTGATTCAATTCTAGATATCCACTGGCAGCATCAGGACAAGAGGCAATTTCCAAGCCTTTGTTGCGCTGCAAATCAAATCAAGTATCCCGTTGAATGTAATTCCCCAAACATTCTCCGGAGGATTGAGCCGGAGGCTTTTTCCTTTCTTAATGGTCGTCCAGTAATAGTGTGCAGCCGTGTAGATAAACCGCAGCGTTAATGTAGCATACTATTATGGTTTTAAGAAAGCTCCCATGTCCAGTGGAAAGAAGATATGATAAAGAACATGCAAAGTCGGAAGAAAGGAGGTCACTTTGAAATTCTACAACATTAGACAGCCGTGCCTTGATTTAAGATTTTAATTTATTCTACCAACGAGCTTGTAACTCAACAAATCGTAAGCCTGAGCTGATGTGTTGTTGATGGCCGGCCGACAAATCTGAAACTTGAATCTCATTTTGGCTCGAGTTCGGACTATTTGACATCCACGTTTTTGGACCTGTACATGTGAAACTTTAACTGATTTGGAACAGTAGCCTTACCGTATAAATCAGGGGTGTCAAACTCATTTTTGTCGCGCGCCGCATCGTATTCATAGTTTTCTTCAGACTGTCCACGCCTTATGTTATTTACAGGATGGGCTACACAACAAACTGGTGAATAACTCATTTTGAAATCAGAGACTAGTAAAAACTGTCTCTGTTGGATGGATTTTAAAAAGTTGGATGGTAATAAAAATTGCTAGCAATATCTGTATTTCTTCAAGTCAAGACAATTCGTCATTTTAGTATTGACGCGGAAAGTCGCCGGACCATTTGTCTTCGCGGGCCACATAAAATTATGTGGAGGGCCGTATCTGATCTTGAGTTTGACATGTGCAATCGAAATGCTCTAAAATGCAATCTTTAAAAATACAAACGCACAGGACACATGTTGGATAACATTCAAATCCAAATAATAACAGCCATTGCTCGGCAGCCATTCGTCATGTGGTTGCGTTGCACCCTGCCGCAAAACCGAGACTGCTTGCTAGCAGAGGAGGTGTTGCCACGTTACATGTCGAGGCGGGTGGCGCCTTGCCAAATTTCCCCGGAGAAATCCTTCTACGTCTTAGCAAATGACACTTCAATCCAAAGTGGGGTACCGACGAATCCCGCAAATGGACAACCGTCTACGCCGCTGGGAGAATTGAAACTTTAAGAACGACGCGCTGAGGCCTCCAGGCTGAATCCCGAGAAAAAGCAACAATAACGCGACGGGATAAAGCGACGGAAACGACGACCGCCCCGGCAGACGCAGATGTGTTTCGTGAGCCGCTAGCAGATAAGCAATTAATTCCAGTCCCTCTTCCTAGGTGTTAATTCTACGGCAATCAACCCGAGTGCGTTTTGATTAGCTCATTATTACCTCACACACACTCCTGGAAGCTCAAGTCACATTTAATTAGCACCGCCAACCCAGTGGTGACCAATATTGCTGCAATTAAATCATTAGGAAGCAGCTATGGTGGTGGCTACAGCCACACTGGCGCAATCACAATGTCTGATTAAGAAGCAAATTTAACGGCGGAAAATTCGGTGGAGATCTACTGCAGAAAAATGTTGGTTGATTAGTTGGGTCATCCGATTTCAAGGAAGTAAAAATACACAGGTGTGAAAAGCAGAGGCTTATTTCATAACCTCCGTCATTTTGTAAAACAGTATTATTTGAAATTTATAATAATTGAATTTAATCATAGTCATTCTATATACTAAAATATGTCAATTATGAGATTTTTAAATATTATAAAAATATATTTTAAAAAAAGTGATTTAAATATTCATCAAGAATTTCCATTAATTATATTCCTTATTATAAAGTCAGCATTTTGTATACCTGTTGGAAATCAACATGCTGACTAAATTTCAAATGCGTTGTTTTCGGCGTTGTCTTGTTAAAATCCATTGACGCGAGCCAATTAAGGTTATGAGTGAATAAACCTCTGCTATTGATTTGGAGAGAAAACAGGGGAAGCTGTCTTTTTGAAGATAAGACGAGCAAACTTGTGCGCTGATGCCTTCCATCCGCCGCCTCATCAATTGCCCTCCACATGAAAGTAACTCTTTGCGACTACTTAGCACGACCCCCGCTGCACATTAAAGGCTGCTGTCAAGGCATTCCTCCCTCGCCTCTAAAAGCTTCTGTGAAATTTGATCGATTGTAATTTGTGACATAGCGCAACTGTGATTCAAATTCCCAATTGCCACAAAACCAGTGGCCAAAGTGCCGCCGGATCGCTCTGCGTTCAGACACTGAGTGGCAGAGACACAGACGAGCAACACACCCACCACTTATTTGCGTGCGCGCTTGTGAGACCCCGAGGGGCTTTGCAAGGACGCGTGTGCGTGTGTTGACATTCTAAAAGAGGTGCGAGGTCAGAGGTCGTATCAGCTGTCGCCCCCGTGCTCTTGCTCCAATCCCCAGCAGCTCTTTCTGCTGCTGTTTGAACACCATCAATCTGGCCTTTCCCTAGAAAAGCGTGCGGCGCCACCGTAGTTCATTCTACTTCCTGAACCGAAATATTACATATATTAATATTATCGAAATATTACTACGATTGTCAACAAGTTCCTTGTTGGAGGTACGAGGAAAACGTGTCGGTCAAAATGTCTGTCGTCCAAGTAGCTGTTAATGGCAATGACGTGAGAAGTCTGACATGGACTTATTACTCCTTCAGAAGCATGTGAGGAGCTGAGACAGACTCTTAAGAGAGTTTGGACTTAGGTTAAGGTATTACAATTTAGTCTGAGGTAGAAGTTTGTGATGACACTGTTTAAATATTTTGGATAAGCGGGACAGCAGCTGTCATGTTAGCCAAAATAGCAAGTCGATGTTATGTGGCTACGACCTGGTCCCGCTCCAATACGTGTACATTTTTGTCACTTTTCTTGTAAGGTAATAACTAGAAAGATGACTCAAGGTTAATCTTGTATGTCCACAAATTTGTGATCACAAGACTGCAGGATGTTTAGGATGAAATGGACAGCGCCTGCCAGTGGGAGGCCCTTTAACAACTTTCAGTGTCTGCCTTGTGCAATTTCACTGCTTTCCTGTGATAACTAAAAATAGCCAAAAGAGCATTTAAGATTTTTTTTTTATTCACTCCTTTCTAAGAAATTGTCCACAGCTAATCAAAAGAAAATGTGTTATAATCCAGATGCTTTAAAGTCGGCACCTTGCTTAATGATGTGGATGAAGCTTTATGACCTGGAATGACTTTCAGTTCCGACTTTCTGTGCATGATCCAGACTTAATAGCTTGGATTTCTTGATCTCTTAATGTGCTTTGAATTTGAAACTTTTTCCTGCTACTGTATATTATATATTACTTCACCATTACATCAGTCTTAAAAGACACAAAAACACATAAGCATCATGAAAATGTATAGAAGGAGTACAATCCTTCATCATGCGTCTTATATTCAGTCCATTAACACCGTTTTCTAGGGGTCTAATCGTGGCTCACTCAGGAAGTGCTTGCGTTGGTCTCCACCGGCGGCGGTCTTCCTGACGGAATAAGAGCGAGCGACCTTTTACATCAGTGCTGTAAAAAAAAAAAAAAAAAAAATGCTGCTGGCTATCGGAGCTCGGGAGAATCTCAGCAATCCCCAACTGAGCAATATTACCTGGCTAAATATGTACATTTCCACTTGATAGTCTCTCCAGGATATGCTGCTTCTAATTAGACTTTACTGCCTATTAGGAGCACGAGTTTAACGGCATCTTTGACTGGGGGGGGTACTTGATAATTGTCCCCTTCATTTATTCGAAGAGAGACCGAAGACCAGATGCGAGCGGAGCGGCAGGTTATTTTTATTTTGCTGATCAAGAATTACAGTACACTTCACAAGCCCTGTGTTGAAATCACCTATTTTCAGGGTGCGATGACGAAGCCCCTCCCCCCTCCACCCACCAAAGAATATATGGTGCAGGCCACCGTAACTAACAGACAGATTTGCCACTGGGCCATTAGCAATTTTGTGCTAACACTGTAGCTCTGAGTGTGAAATCGCTCCAGAGAACCAACTATTTGTATACAATCTCTTCTAAAGTTCATTTTCCATCAATGTTCCCTTTGCCATTTTACATGACGAGGAACCCCCGTCGATGTATTACTTCATAGCCTCCCTCGTGCTATTGCTACTATTGTACTAAAACCGCGCCATGCTAATTTACTCGGTGACTCGGCCATGAAGTTTATTTTCAGCGAATCTCTCGAGGACGGCCATAAACAGTATGAGATCATTTGCGCTTTGCAATAACCGCTTTCCTTTTGTCGTTTTAAGTCGTATTAAATTGCGAGCCCCCGATCATGAGTCACGGCATGGCGGCATCTGCCGGATGGGCTTTAAGCGTCCTGTTAAATTATGTCGCCCCCCCCGCCGCAAGAATAGCGGAACGACCGTGCCCCTATAAATACAGGAAAGCGTTTCAGATGTAACGTCCACAGTAAAACGCGGTGGAGCATTAAATGCGATTGCGCTTATCTGCCCCCCGATTTTATTTTTTTTAACACCTAAAGACGATCTGGAGTGCGCTCTTCACAAACATGCCGAATGCCTGCGTGTACACATTGAAAGGGAGAACATATCTTTCCACTGCTTAGTGTGGGTGCTCCTTTTCATTTGGGAGCCGACGTACCTTGAAAAAGGTTCATGTGCAACGCACGTCTCATCTAAGGGGAATAAAAATGATGGGGAAAGACACTCGAGAGTAACAGTAGGCCAAAGTCATGGTTTTGTGTGCAACTGAAACGACAAAACAGAATTGGATTCGACGACTCTATTTGGCTTTGTTCATTCTGGGTTTTTTTTTTTTTGGTCGTGCCTTCACAACATGTCCATTGTGTTTCTTCGCGTGGCTGTTTAAACTTGCTTCCTTCTGTAGGAAATAAACAAATCCATACCACCCACATGTCCTTAATGAGATGAAACTACTGAGACAAAGCCAATGGGAAATGTGTATACAAGACACAAACACACTGAGGGGTGGAGACCAGTCATGGGAGGGAAAACGGGGGGCAGGAATTAGGAAAGGGATGGTGGGTGGAAAACTGAATTGTCATTCACGAGGGGAGACGCACTAACAGAATAGAGAGGAAAAAAGAAATGTTGGGATGAGCTGGAAAAGATGATTAATGTACTCAACTGCAGATTTATTGCATTTTAGTGCATTTTATTTATTTATTTATTTATTTATTTATTTATTTATTTATTTATTTATTTATTTATTTATTTATTTATTTATTTATTTATTTATTTATTTATTTATTTATTTATTTATTTATTTATTTATTTATTTAAGAATGAAAGGATAATATTCACAGCCCACTGGGGAAAAGCATTTTTTGGAGTGCGGCTTTGATTTTTTCCTATCAAATAAAAAAAACATTGTCGATGAAAGTGATCTGAGATGGTTTGTTTGTCCAGTTTGTTTCTGATGAATAAAAAGGAGCTTAATTGAGGGAGGCGTTCATGTTTAAGGTAGACAGAATTTTTTTTTAATAATAATAATGTCTGAAATCCATTTCTAGGAATTGAAATACTTAGTTACTACCTGATTTGTTCCAATGATTTGTTGTAACTGGGACAGGCCATCAATTAGATGGACAGCGGCTATTGTGAGGCCGTACGGTGCTTACAGAAAAGGAGAGCTGGAAGGCTAAGAGGCACGCTCCATTAAAAAAAGGACCTCTTGACCTACTGCAGCCTCCATCTTTGGCCCTCTTAACATGCGTCCTAAAAGTAATTTACTGCAGCATATGCGGCGTGGCATGAAAAGTGCATTTGGCAGTAAAGTTGCAATGGCTGGCAGTATTGTGAGGATCCGTGCTTCCTTCTTGCATACTTTTACAGTTTCAAATTAAGGTTTCAAGCCTGGGTTCGTCTTTCAAACGGTTTGGGTTTCAATAGCAGGGTTCCAGTCAGGATTACGGTTTCAAAGTTGCTGGTTAAGGTTTCAAGCTAGGCTTTTCATGCCTTGGTGAGCGTTTCAAATGAGGATTGTGATTTCAAATTAGGGTTTCAAACCAGTATTGGGATTTTCATGGAATGGCAGGGTTTCAAATGACGATTAGGGTTTCATTTCATTACAGGAACGTGACTCAAAACAATAGCGCTCCCTTTTAAGATTCTCACAGGGGAGTCCTCCCTTGAAGTGATGCCAGTGTGATGGGGAGGCGCCCCGCTGCTGGAAAAGGACTTGAGAACGTTCAAAAAATAAATGATGGAAAAAGAAGGAAGTGAGCTCCAGCCTCCACGTCTGTGAAGCTTGTTTGACGTCAACATCAAAGACCAGCAAACGCAAAAACACAAAATGGAAAACAAATCAACGGCATTGTCGTCGATTTGGACCGCTGATTTTCTTATCTGGGCTTGGAGACCCGCTGCTGACGCCCCTCGGGCCGAGTCGTTCACGTGTGTCAGGCCATCCTTTTAACTCACTTATTCAGTTTTTTCTTCCCCACTCGGAAAACATTTTGCCTGATCCGTTCTTGACGGATAAACGACCGCTCACCCCACCCGTTAATGATTTAGGTGGATGGCTCGTCCATGAAAACACACTCAGACAAAGAAAGACAGAAAATGAAAAAAATAAAAATATCTACATGCATTTTTCTCACTTGCAAAAAAAATGTTTTTTTAGTTCCGATCTTTGATTTAGGATTATTGCAAACAACTGCAATATTTGGTAAAGTCAACTCGAGTTCAAGTCATTAGGACTCAGCTCCACAAGCCGCGAGTCACACAGAGAAACAATTGCGTGTGCCGTCTAAGCAGACAGCCAACAATACATGGGCAGAAGAAAATACAAATAAAAATCAATAAAAACCATTATGGCTGCCTCCAGAACTGCTTTAGATGACTATGTGGCAATCTGCCCGAAACAAAACTGTTTCATATTTTTGATTTTTTTTTTTTCCACCACAAAACAAGGTGATTTTGTATTTTTGATAAGATCGGATTTGATTGATCGCTCACTCAGGAAAGTTATGCTACAGCAATACGACAAAAAAAAAAAAGACTAAAGTAAACTACTACAATAAAACACTGGAAATCAGAACATTAGCTCAATTATTACATATATCGTCAGATTTGCCACCTATAATAACGAAAACCTCAATAATTAGAATTCCGATGAGTAATGGATAAAACTACTAAAATGCCCGCTTCGAACCCAAATAGGTTCATGATATTTTCTTTGTAGTTCTCCTCATGCTAGCCATGCCTAGCAAATCTCATGTTGCTAAGTGAAAATGGCTTCGGGAGGGGGGGGGGGGGGGGGGGGGCTAGGGTTGGGTGGCTGGCTGAGCTTTCAACAGTGGACCTAACAGTCATTCCTTAGCAACACTCCTCCAGGTCAAAGGGGGAAAGGCCAAACAGATAACATGTGTACACAGCAGATAGCAAACAATGAAGGCTCTGTGAATTCCTACCAGAGGAGAAATTTCCACACACGCATTCCAAATGCGGCCGACCAACTCTCTTTCTTCCAAAACACACACACCTCTAAAAGCAGGCAAAACAAATCACCTTAGATATTCCATTTGAGAAGCCTTTTCAAGAAGTGTGTTGCTTTTTCTTTGGCTTTTGTGCATGTCACTTATTCCAAAAGTCTGGTGCAGATCCATCAAATACTCTCAAGAAAAGAACCTGGCCTCAAATGGGTCCCAAGTGTAATCATCACACACAAAATAACCTTCACGTTATGATTGCTACTCATCGTTTTGGTAAATAAAACATTATACATGAGCGCGGAGAGGAAACATTTCATCAGAATAGTTCAGCTCGGCCTCTGTGGTCCAAACATTTAATCATAGCTTAAAGTGAGTAGCAGAGAGACTAGTCGTGTACAAGTGCCTCTGCCAGTGTACCTCATATAACAAGCCATTAGCTTTTATTACTCTGTTTTGTCCACATGCTCATTTGATTTGGGAGGCCGAGTATGAGGGGGGGGGGGGGGGGTCGGTCGAGCCTGAGGGGCGAACGGAGGACCGAGGGGATGCTAGTCTTGAGAAAGTGAAGGGAAAAAAACAAAAGAAACAAAAGGTTGAAGTGTCGCATTGACGCAAAACAGAACCTAGACTCCTGACCTACTCTGTTGCTCTGACAGGAAGTGTTGGAACGTTGCTGACAGGAAGTGCACTAATAAGTGCAAGATTTATGGGAGTATCTTTGTCCAAATGACAGCGTGTGGATTTATAAGGGGCTCCTGCTCATTTCCCCCAAGAGACTAAAAAGGCCACAGGACATTGTTGACATTTTAGCTGGGAAGCTCCCGTTGATGGACCATCTTGTAATTGTGGCGCTTGCAATGGAGTTCAGATGTACAGGCAGATGGACTCCGTCCTTGTTTGAAAGGGTGACAGGTTAATATTTTTAGTCATGTACCGTATTTTCCGGACTATAAGGCGCACCTAAAAACCTAAAATTCTCTCAAAAGCCGACAGTGCGCCTTATAGTCCGGTGCGCCTTATATATGGACCAAATTCCTAAATTTAAACTGGCCCGAAGCATTGTGTCATGAAATCAATCATAAGTGGCCCGCTGAAGACTGTGAATCGTGAATCAAAAAGACGTTGCGTCTGAAGTTGAAATAAAAAAAGATAAAATGGAGAATGATTTGATTTGGATTAAAAATCTGACATGATGCATTAATGGTGCGCCTTATAGTCCGGTGCGCCTTATATAAAGAGAAAGTTTTAAAATGGGCCCTTCATTGAAGGTGCGCCATATAGTCCGGTGCGCCTTATAGTCCGGAAAATACGTTACTTATTGGATTTGTGTTCATGAGAGTCGGCATGTATTTGGTCATTTTCTTGGGGGTTTGACATTTTTTTGATCATATTTTTTGGGGGCAAAATGTTGGGCACATTTGGTTATGGTCGTTTTTTTTTTCGTTGTATATTTATTTTTGGTCCATTTTTTGACTTGATCACGTTTTCAATCTTGATTTTGGTCACGTTTCTTAGTTATGCTTTGAGTTGTGATTTTTGGTCATGTTTTTGGGACCTATTTTATGTTTATTTTGGTTACAGTTGGGGGTCCGGCTTTTGCTCACTCAGTTTTAATGATTTAATGATGATGATTATTATTATTATGATGTTTTTGTTTGTCTTATTCAATGGTTTGGTCCTGTTTTCGATCAGTCTATGCTATGTCAAGATGTGTCCTTCCGCTTTTGGCGGCGGTGCTGTAATAACTTTAAGTCGTGGTTGTTTTTGCGCAATGTTTCATGTTTGTGGCATTTAGGTCATGGTTTCGTGAAGTTTTTGTCAACACAGCTTCATCCATAAACTTTTCCGACCATTCTCTTGTTGTCATGTCCCCAAAGTTACAACAGGCTTTTTTTTTTTTTTTTTCTTTTTTTTTTTTTTATTCTCGGCACTTGATTAAAGTGGTGAGTGTATGTTAGGGAAAAGGGAGGTTTTGACAGCATTTACTGGGGACTTTGTTGTTTTACAAAGGAATCCGTCTGGCAACAGGGGGAGATGAAGTCTCACAACAAAGGACGCCAGGCAAAGCCAATGATGAAACATGGACACAGCAGGCAGTGCTGCAATAAGCAGCAAACACAGGCCACCCCACGGGGATCAAAAAAAAAAAAAAAACAGAACACAAACTGGACAATTACAGTCCAGTAAAGCCAATGCAGAGGACAAGGACCCATGCTGATTGCAATCAGACTGAGTGGCATTGAACCGCTACAGTAACACTAAAGTGTGTCCTTACTTTCCACTCATTGTTATACACAATAACCAGTGTGAAAAAGACAAATGAGCTCTCCAGCCATGCCAATGCATTCACAAAGGTCTCACGAGTTTGCCAAAGCAGCAGGTGACGCTACCAAGTCAAACTGCGAGAGCGCCTGAACAAACAAGAAGCCACTACGGATAATGTAAGATGGATGACAAAGGGAGGGAACGAGGAAACGCATCATCGAAATTAGAAAGTCGACGTAATGTCTTTGCAATGACGTGGTGCGGCAACAAGAACTACCGTATTTTCCGGACTATAAGGCGCACCTAAAAGCCTAAAATGTTCTCAAAAGCCGACAGTGCGCCTTATAGTCCGGTGCGCCTTATAGTCCGGAAAATACGGTAATCTGAAAAGACACGTGCTAATGCTAGTAGCCCGATTGTAACTATGAACTGTTCATTTTGCCAAAATGAAATATTTCTCTCCACAGACAGCCTTCTTCCTTCAAAATCGACCTCCTTCTTTGGTGGCCCCCCTCATTCACTCACAAATCACAGATACCTTCAGGGTCTCACACAAAGTTGGATCTTAAACATTTGCAACAACATATGTATGCTACACTAGATAATTGAAAATGAGTCTCTTCACCTACTATTAGAAATGATGTGTTTTCACGTTGATAATGAATGTATTTATAAATCTATTCTTATATCACAAAAAGCCGCTCCCCTGTCCCACAAAAACAGTTTCACAATTTGTCTTTGTAATAAAACCATCCCATGCAAGCTGAGTCACCATCCAGGCATCCGTAACTCCCCGGCCTCCTTCCTGCATTAATCATGCCTGTTGCCATGGAAACCATCCAAAGCAAAAACCACAATAATGCCAGATATAAAACCTCGTCAAGGTCCACCTTCAATGTCCTTTGGAACGAGACAACCTTATGGGACATTGAGTTTTTGCTTCAATAGTTGGAGCCCAACCAGAGCGAAGATCTTGTCCATTGTGATCGTCAACCATTCACGTGTTGAATAATCTTAGAAGTTAAGCAACAGGTTCACTCATCCCTTTATCGTTCTTTCTGGCACTCTGCGGCGTTAACTGTCGACTCACACTCTGTGTGTGTGTGCGTGTGCGTGTGCGTGTGCCCAACCTTGACAAACTCATTCCTCATGCCCACAATCAAGCGGCCTTCAGAGGGAGATGTTTGGACGAGCAGATAGGCCTAATGACTTCTGCAGACTCCCCCCTCTCTCTTTTTTTTTTTTACGACACGACTGTCAGCTCGGCAAGTGACGTCTTGATTGAAGATGCGTTGCAACATTTGAATGTTTGTCATGCGCCATTGTAAAGCTTTAAAGCTGGGGCCTCAATTAGGGAGCGCGCGGGGTGTCTTTTATTTGCACACATCTGAATGCATATCAAACCTTTGCAGTATCGCACAACACTGATATCGCTACTTGGATCGATCTGCCAACTTCTCGTTTACTGGGGAGTCACTTCAGCTCGACAGTGCGCATTCATACCCTAAGAGCTGCAGCCCAGACTGGAAAGTTATCAGTATGGCTTGGTTGGGGGGGGGGGGGGGTTATGCTTGAGAGATATCGTTCCCACACAATCACATATTCACCGCTAAACTAATATTAGTCCGTCTCGCTCAAGTTTATATGCAATACTGCGTCTTTTATTTAAAAAAAAACCACCCCGTCTCTCCCACCCTCCCCCTCTCTTTCTCTGGCAAGCCTAGTATGTGTGTGCGTGGGTAAAAGGAGAAGAAAGGTCTGGTTCCACCGATAGGGAGGAAGAAAAACAGCCTGCTTGTCAGACGAGATGCTCAGCTCGCGCCTTCAAGAGCGGCACAAAGAGCAAAAAATATGAAAGCCTCCACTCTCATGTTCCTTTTTGTTAGTCTCGGTAAAAGCACAATCGGCGTTAAAAGCTAATTACCGTGACTATCTTTTGCTTTTGTTGTTCCAGGAAGAGAAACGTGCTTTTTTTTTTTGCTGTTCTTTTAGATCTCATCTTGGTTGCCATAGTTTTAGCCTCCAGCCAATTCCTAGGTGAGCAGGTCATTTCCTACAACCTGGACTAAATTTTAAACGGTAGTCCTGGAGTTTACCTCAGAATATGATTTATTTAGGGCATCATCTTATTGGGAGATCATAATTTTCATTGTGCGTATCTGGCGCCAAACTTCACCTGCCAGGATGGACAATGCGTATTAGTCAGATTTGCCACCAGAAAATGGAAACCTCCCGAACCAAACGTCTTTTGAAGCCAGGTTCAAAAAGATGCATGGGATTTTGCTCACACGTCAATCAGGAGTAGGCAAAAAAATCTCAAGAACCTAGTCTTCCATTTCCTGAACAAGCAAGAGATTATTTGTGATCCTATTACTGAGCATGTACTACAGTAATATGCATTTACTATTTCATCTGCAACTGAATTTTACAGTAAGGACCTTGGAGAGCTAACATCTCAAGTTAGATGTCTCTGTTTCCAAGCAACGCTGACAATACATTTTCCATGCGACAGAACTACTTCATCTTCAAGTCTACATTCATTTAGTATGGCTTTACTTGTAACATACCCCTGTGTGTTATTTTACTAAATTTAGTATCTTATTCCGACATCGAGTCAAGTATTACCATTACTGATATTTTTCTTTAATTGTATGAAATTGAATGAGTGTTTTGTACTTTTTTAAGATTGTAAATTTGTAAAAAACCCAGAACAGAATTCATTTGCTTCTCTTGGATTAATTCAGCACAAAGTTGTAATATTAAAAGGAAATAAAATGGCCATGTGAAACCAAATGGCAGACATGCTGATTTATTTATTTTTTTAAAGGTATGTGTCCTTGAGAAATTTATTCATCATTATCATGCCGGCTAAAACTGCATGTTGCAAAGTTAAATTGGCTTCGGGGGTGTATTCAAAAAAGGGGGGTCTACGCCACGACCACCTAGTCTAAAGTCTCATTTGGTACAAAACAAACAACCAGCACAGCACACAAATCAGACGGGGATTAAAATAAAAAACAAAAAAAACTCGTTTTAAATTCAATAGATATTCATCCGTATTTATTTCCTAACCTCATAGATGGCAATATTTGCTCGGTGTTGTGACAGTGATGTGAATGCTGATTTGGATGATCATTAACCATTCGGCCTATGTTTTCATCCACCGCCATCAGAAAAAAAAAAAAGATCAGTGGACAGAAAAAAAGAAAAAAAGAAATCCATATTCAAGAGTCTACACTACTATTCCAAAAAAGACCTTTTCAAGCACATCTCAACTGGCGGAGGAAATGGAGGATAATAGAGTGACTAGAAGCTTTAAAATCCGAAGGAGAGCTGCAGAATTTTAATGCACCGCACCGGGGACACTTCGGAGCTTCTAAGCACGCTCGACATTTATTATTGACGAAATCTTTTTAGCGCTTTGAAGACGAGCAAAATAATCCAACAGTCAATTCGAGTGTAAACCGATGGAAGGGAATCAAGTTTTAGCAAGAACTTTACAGCAGTAATGGATGTAACCATCACATCATCACTCACGTTGACTCAACAAGGTACTCTCGATTCTGAAAGACCGCGCTAAGCGAATTTCATTTCATCAATTATTTTTGTTGAATTTACTTTGTCTTTGTTAAAAGGTATCAGCGCAGACTCCAAGTGCCAAAAAAAAAGTCAAAACTCATAACCGTAACCCTACCCCTAACCTTTCCGAACTCGTGTCAGGTCTTCCTCAGGGGCATCGTGAAGGTCAGGCCGGCCTCGGGGATATCGGGGACACAGATGAAGCCAGACTGGACTAAACTGTAAAGCGCCATGTTTCTGTGATTTCAACTAAAAAGAGTATTTTTAAGACAAGGACAGGGAAGAAGTAGCAAGCCAGATTAAAAAGCTAAAAGGGAACATCCACACGTTCTGACACCGGCGCGCAAGCCGATATTGACTCGCCACCTCGGGGGCCCGCGCCGTGTCATCAATATTAAATGCTTGTGCTGACAATAGCCTGTATTTTTGCAAATCAAACTTGGCGTCTAATGGCCGCGAGGTGCGAGGTGATCCCACGGATTACGTGACGTACGTCAACTTTCTATTTGCAGTTTATACGCTTTACAAATTGCACGCCCCGCCATCCGTCCGCTCTTCTCACCAGTCACCACTCGACAATGAGCACACGGGGAATACTAATGCCGCCGCATCAAAGGCAAACAAACGAGGAGAGCGAGGGGAAGGGGAGGTAAGAGGCCACCCAAAGAATCGAGTCAAACCCTGAGGAGTGACGACCGCGACGGGATACAAACGAGGCGTCCTTCACTTTGCTTTGCCCCTTGGAAGAAAAAATAAATAAATCACGGAGGGAACGCATTTCCTTAAATAACATCATGTGTTCATCTATCCGGATTAAATATCCATCTAAGCATTTTTTTTTGGCTCCTCTTCTCCTTATGATTGATTGTTCACCACCCAATCAGAAAGCAGAGATAAATAGCCATTCATTCACATTTACCTTCAAACTTCTTAACACGCAGGAAGATGGAGCAGCTGGAGAAAACCCACGGAATCTTCTGGAGAATATGCAAAGTTCAAAAAGGAAATCCATTCGAACCCTGAACCTGTGAGGAGAAAAAAAAAATGCAGATATGATCTAAACACACAAAAAGAAACACATCAAGGCTAGCGAGCGCTAACAGGTCATTTGCTTCATCTACTTTCACTTCGAAGCTAGGTTTGGAATTTGGAAACTGCTGCCATCGTTTTCAAATATTTCTGGAAATGGGATGTCTGGCAGAATCTACTTTGCGCATAGTGCGCTAGCCACATGTGAATATTGACAATATTCCCCGCCATCACAACCACCGCCACGTCATTGATTCTGGCAGGGTGGGCCGATGCCCCGTGGCCCCTGCCAAGCGTTCTGGCATCACGTACGTCTCGCATATGAGGGAACTCGCCGATGCATATCAGCAGAGGCTTGCATTTCCCCGGAGAGCTCTCAAAGAAAAATGAATAAAGCTGTCAAAACATCACACCGGAACACCTTCTCTGCTTTATACTTGCAAATGTGAATCCTTAGTCATGTCTGGCTAAGGTAATGGCCAAAACACAGGCCAAACTGATTGAAATGTCTCCTCCATATTTGGAAGAAAGCCTTTGATTCCAGCTATGAATGGCATTGTCCAACATATTTGATTCAGATGAATGAAAACCTGAAGTATGTTGAAAATATTTGGGGATTTGAATAAATGACCCGAGGCGGGAATACATTGGATGCCAGGGTCATTCAGCTATGTTATCGGAGATGTTCAGAACCCTCAGGCTGAGAACAAAACAAACTAAATGTAAAAAAAATAAATAAATATTTGCCAGTAGGACCTAATGTCGCTCAAAACCTGCAGTTGTTGTGTTACCTGGACAAGACTTTTATAAGACGATTTGTGATTGGATGAATGGGTCAGGGCCACGGTAAAGCGGATGAAGAGCTAGTTGCTAGGCACCGCTGCAGCGACCGACCACCTGTTGATTTTCCAGACATGTCCACCTAATTTCAGTGGGTATAGAAAAAGTCACTGCAATTGGCCCAAAATGCCATTTTTCTAAAACCAAAATGGTCCACTTCCTTTTTCCCTTCTGGCGTGTGACCTGAGACTTTTTTTTTTTTCAAGAATAAATAATTATAAGAGGGCGTTGCTACTTTGGAAAGCATTTTTAGCATACCATCTCTCCTGTGTTGTTTTTTTTTGTTAGTGAAGGTGTTTTTGGTCGTGTGGCGCATAGTTATTCATAAGCGCGTTTGTGCGAGAGCAGATTGGGAAGGGCGCTGGGAGAGTGGGTGTGGGTGCACGCTAGCAGATGGTGCGAGAAAAGAGGAGCTTTAACTTTTTTTTAACACTCCTAAAAGAGCAAGTAAGGAGATTGCGCGACTCTATAATTCATTTTCCCCAGGACTGGATTTTTTATTTTTTTTTACAGACAAACACACACAAACACAGTTGTTAAAATGTTTTCATCAGAAAAGTGGGGACCAATTTTATTTCAAAATTTGAAATCCATTACCCAAGATGCTATCAATGTCTGATGACCAGGAGGCAATGCTTAATTTGATCTGAAAAGCAGACTAATCATGAATTACATCAAGTGATTTTTTTTTTTTTTTTAACGGACAAACACACACAAATACAGTTGTTAAAACATTTTCATCAGAAAAGTGGGGACCAATTTTATTTCAAAATTTGAAATCCATTACCCAAGATGCTATCAATGTCTGATGACCAGGAGGCAATGCATAATTAGATTTGAAAAGCGGACTGATCATGAAGATAATTACATCAAGTTTGTACACCAGTTTCGGCAACATGTCCCGGACGCCTGGTTACTGGTTACAAAATATAATAATATTCCCAAATTTCCAAGCAGCACTGCACTCCCTAAACTGCATACACAACTACCAGCATACACAAACACTCAAGCAATTGGTGCTTTTTCAGACATGCCGACCCCCCCCCCCCCCCCAACCCAAAATCAAATAATTTGTCATATGAAAATAACATTATAATGTTAAACAACCCTTCCAAGAAGGCCTAATAAAAATAAAAAATGAAGCTCAAAGCTAATAGGCAAAAGATAAACAGTTGAAAGTTAGAATGGGTATAATCGGTTGAAAAATGTAGAAATTAGAGTTAAAAAGCAAAATTTGGGAGAATTTGGTTGAATTTCAAATTTGAAAACTTGGAACTTATGATAAGTGGGAAGTTGTGGAATAGTTAGAAAAAAGACGAACAGCTGAAAGTTGGAATGGTTTGAATCAGTTGAAAAATGTAGAAATTAGAGTTGAAAAACATTTTGGGGAATTTGGTTGAATTTCAAATTTGAAAACTTGGAATTTTTGGTAAGTGGGAAGTTGTGGAATAGGTAGAAAAAAGATGAGCAGCTGAAAGTAGGAATGGGTTGAATCAGTTGAAAAAATGTAGAAATTAGAGTAGAAAAATGAAATTTTGGAGAATTTAATTGAATTTCACATTTGGAATTTTTGGTAAATGGGAAGTTATGGAATTGCTAGGCAAAAGATGAACTGTTGAAAGTCGGTATGGGTTGAATTGGTTGAAAAATGCGAAGTATATGGTCACGATGTGTCACTTCCTCCATAGTGTGTGCGTCCTCGGGGAGCGTTCGCAACTGTCAGTGTGCGACCAGCTGCACGCGTTGACTTGTCATTGCTCGGAGACATCCGCACGCACGCACACATTGAGAATTACACAAAGCATAAATGGAGGGCCACCAAGGGTGTGGTGCTCATTGACTGGTGACAGTTGGCGTCCTTGTGTGCCTCCAGAGGAATAATGCAGAGTGACACTCCTGACACCCGGCTTGACAGTGACGGGGGAGGGGCTTTTTTTTTTCTAGTCACTTTTCACCTCTGAGATAATGTCCCCCTCCACCTCCCCTCTCTCTGCACGCCCCTGGTTGGATTTGCGCCTGCACTTAGGTGGCTAATTCCACAAACGGGAGGAGAAAAGGATGAACAGCTAACGCGTACGTCTAAAGAGACAGATTGATAAATGGCCTGGTGGATGATGACGGGATAAATATAGTGTTGCCGAGAGGCCGAATGGTTCCACTGAAGGCCCGTGGTCATGTTGCCGTGTTGTCTCTCCCGATTAACAACAATGAAAAAAGTTTGAGTTGAAGAGGAGGAGGAAGAGGAGGCTTGGCGTGACCTTCAAGCCACTGAATAAATAAATAGTTGATGAAGATGTTGTCGCGTTGCAGCTCCACCGGCGTGCATTTAAGATCATCAGCGGGCCAGGGCTGGTTGGCTTAATGAATGCACGTTACGTGAGTGCGCTTGCTCCTCTACTCCCCCCTTGCCACACAAACGAGGTGAGGCACACTGAAAATAATTCACTCGTGTGTACATGTCTGGGATTCATCCAAATATTATTGCTTAATATGGATTGATAGTCAAGGGGAGGCAAACGTTATGATCTCAAATAACGGTATTTTAATGTTTGAATTATTACATTACAGGGTTCAGATGTCAAAGTAAAGATTTCTGACAGGGGGAGGATTTAAATAAGAATTTCACGGCAGGTTTTGAAGTTACGCCAACGTCCGAGTTGAAGATCTCAAGCCAGAAGGGGAGATTCTGCAGCAAGTCTTAGTTGTGTTCTCATTTGCAACTGGTGATCCTTTCTTGTTTTGATTTGACTTATGTATATGTGATTATGGCTCACACACACTCGCACGCAAATAAGATGCACGATGTTTAGCATGACATTGAACATTTGCTTTGATCCTCCTGTTAGCGGGGAGTTGGGGGGGGGGGGTCTGTTTACCCCACCGCCAGTGCGATTATGCATGCTCCGGTATCTCCGTTAGACACGCGCAGATTAGGGAGCAGGTACAAAGAAATGTTAGCGGGTTACCCCGGCGACTCGTGGTAACCATTCCAAGCATCGCCACAAATAGCTCATCGAGACGCCTATTCGTCTTCGGACGCCGAACGGACGAGGTGGAATTAATCAAGGCGACGTCCGTGTCTCAATCTTTGCCATCTACGGCCAGATTTCCCCTCCATATAGACTTCCTGTGTTGCCGTGGTGACCATTCGTCACTGTGACAAGCATGCCTTTTAAACATAGACCAGAGTTATTGCTCTGCTCGTTGTTTATATGTATATAAAATATGGGGGGAAATGATACATAATGAGTTACAGTTGCACAATTGGAAATTGTATTTATTTGGACCTGGGCTTCCCCTACAGGTAACGGGTAATGAATATTCAATTGTGAAGTCAGGGATTGCTAAACAAAAACATCTTTGATCAGTTTGACTTTGCATTTCCATTAATTAATCAAGTCTTTTTTTGACATGACAAATGAATAAATCGGATAGCGCCTTGCAATCTAAAATAACACAAATTCAAGTCAAAGTCGAGCAATCATTTCGAGGTTTCCGAGGTTAGCAATATTTTTTTCTTTTTTGAATCAAGCGTATTGTTCTCGTCCCAAGTTGTTATGCCGGCGACTGTCATTTGTTTTGTGTCACATTAAAGACGCCGCGTGGATTGTGAGTCACTTTTGGGGCGAGTCGTTCAAAAAGACGCGAGTGACAAGCAGGCTGTGATCACGCAAAGCGAGACGGACAACGGAAACGGATAGATGCGTCCCGCCGAGTTGAACAAGCGATGGTCCCTTTGAACACTTCACTGGCGCTGACGGTTTTAACGTTGCGATTCCTTTGTGTTCATTAGTGGCGGCACCGATGATGGATTTGTCAGTCATCACCGCACATGAATCACCTTAACAACGCTCAGTCAAACATTTGTATGCAAAGACAGCGCTTAAAAAATGTAATAGAGCAGTCGCCAATTTAAGGTTTATAATTACCTTAATCAATTTGCTGGAATAGTTAACATCACTTTGTCGAAGACTGTTAATCCAAATGATTTTTTTTTGGGTAACATGAAGAAAGTTGAGTCAAAATCTATTATCATTGTCAACTTTCTGAATTAGAGTGAACTGACCCCTTGTCTCCGCCTCACAACCAAAAACTTGTAACAAATTGTAAACTACATTAGTGTTTCAAGACTCTCCATTTTTGAGGAGAAGGGTTGGAATACTGAAGAGGGAAATGTATAGATTTTAGAAATAATTTGAAAAACTCTTAGAAAAGAAGTTGTGTATTTAGGCAAAATAAGATCATGCATGAGGAAAAAGAAAAATATAAGTTGACTCACGTTTCTAAAACAAGTCTTCTCAAAAGTATGACATTACTCCAAAAATCATTTTCACTCTCTTGGAAATATACAGCCATCTCATACTGTCATTATACGTGTTTTTTTTTTTTCCGCCTGACTCACTTGTACAAAAGCTTTTCTGTTAAACAACCATCTAAACATTTACGGAAGGTAACCAACTCCCTTTGGTCTATATTCACTGATTACGTGTCAGCTTTCACATAGCATGACGAATCGGAGGAGAACGTTTCGCAAACAGACAGATGAAATGCGGCGTTGAAAAGAATCAAAACAAGAAACAGAAAAGACTCCGCGTGTGTGCATAGAGGCTTTGCTCAAAAGCCACGGGCGAAACTTTTGACGACAGCTGCCTGGCAATTTGTTTCATTGGGCTCACAATCTGCCTCTCTTCACAAATGCCGTTTGCGTACGCAGCTCTATTAATGTTGGAGCTCCAGGCGATGAAGCTGCAACTATTTTCTTTGCTTCCATGTTTGCTGGCTTTGTAATGAGATGGTAAAAAGTGACTATTTGGGTATTAGCGTGTGGCAACACAAGAAAGGTCATTTGAAACCAGCTACTTCCGAAATTGGTCAAAATACCACAGTGCTTCAATCAGATCTTTTGTCCAACCAGTACAACCTTTTCAAGTCAACCATTAACTTGATTGGCTGGTGAACGATATGACAAAATGTATCGCAAAGGATTTTCGGAGCCCTGGTTTGAAAACCGATCCAACGCCATTGGGTAAAAACACATTCTGTGCTCCCTACCCTGGTCTTCCCCTCTCAAGCGCCACTTATCAGCCAGGGTGCAGGCACGGAGACGGACCGCCTGGCGAGCGGCGTCCGCGGGCCCCCGCCCGTCCGTCCGCCCTCCCGCCTAGATGCTTCCTCTCTCCTCGCACCTCCAGGTCAAACACGGCTGGGGGTGGGATTTAGCAACGGCAATTGCTGTGTCACCCTGAAGACACACTGACATTCAGGAACTGTGAGGCTTGATCCACAGTATAAGTGCTCGTATAGAATATAGAGAACATATACCGTCACTGTCTGTACAGGCCCATTTCTACCATAGCTAGCTAACTAACGCCACAAAAATGCATCTTCCTCGGATGCCCCCGATTTTATGAATAGCTCAGTGTCATTTAAATTTTCAAGGGAGAAGAGGAGGCGATGCTTTGATTGTGCCAGAGAGGAAAAAAAAGCCCTGAAAGCCAGTTAGCTCGCAAGCTAGCTTGCGCCTCATGTTTTGGCGTGGAAAGCCAGTTCCTCTTTCGGTGTGCCTCAATCACTTTCGTTGAATTGAGGCATGGCATCACACTTGATTGCTGTCATATTTTGTGCAACTTCATATGTTTCACACCCAATTTTCAAAATCTTCATTATCTGGGTCGTTTAGCATTGAAAGGTCTCAGTGAACATAAATTGGCCAAATCATTGCAGTATTGCACTTCCAAAATGAGAGGGACAAATATTAGAAATTGCACATAGTATGATGCAGAGCACTTCTGTTTTCATTTTAAAAAAAAGAAGTTTTTAATTAATTGCCCTGCAATGATTGTTGCCGAGTTTGTAAATGTGTGTGTGGATATACAACTATGCTAGCTGCTTCATCACAGTCGGGTCAACAGGAAGACGTTGCTGCATATTTATGGAATTACCAATTTATGAAAATGGAACATGAGTCAGCCACAGGATGAAAGAGCTGCCAACTTCCTCGGCATCAGAGCCACCGCGTGCATTTGTGTGTGCCGTGTCAGTCAAAATGTTGATCTTCCGTTACGCTCCAACCTCTCCATGTTTGGTAAGAGTTCTAACAAAGAAGGTAGAGTCCAACAATTGGAATATTGCTATATGGCAACGTGTCAGGCATGATTGACACACAACCCGTGTCAAATGGTAACAGTAACACGTTCAACCTTCCAAACAAACTTTGTACTAATCTTCCTTCATGTGCTCGCCTTGAGAGTCTCACAGGGTTTCACATTTGCGCACCACCGATAGCATTATTAGAATAATGCATGACGCCCGCAGCACTATCGTGTACGTGATGTACAGTGTGATTAAACGAATCCATCAGCCCGGCGGCATGTTGATGTCCTCGTTCAGCTACCCGCACGATGCATTAAGTGACAAATTGCGCGGCGCAACTTAAACTTCCTGACAATTTATCCCATAATAAAAATGATAATTTTTCAAAATGGCCACCAAACTATAAGTAGTAAATCAAGCATATTAAACAACTTGCAGTGTTCCATAAAACGCCGACCAAAGCGGTAAAGACGAGCCAGCCGCGGATGCTGTTTCTATGGCGACGTACACTCAAGTAGCAGACCTCTGACATTTGCATAAAAATATAATAACGAGCGACGCGTCGTTCTTTGAGTTTATTGTTGGAAAATTGCGGTTTACATACTACATCGTCAGCATCGGCAAAGCAGAGCATAAAATTTGACAATGGCATCTGCACTGCAATGATTTGCTGTACGTATATTATGGGATATAGAAACAAGAAAATGTCCACTGAAAAGTGTGATAAAATTGCTCCTTTAAGTGACCAGCATGGTTGAAGGAGGCGTGTTGGGTTTAGGCTAAGGTTAATGTTGTTGCTAAGGTTAGGAAGGTGACGTTTGGCAATTAGGGGGCGGGCTCAGTTAAGCCTCGTAAAGTCATTAAAAAACTCTCTGAGGGAGTTGTGTTGGAAAGTCACAAAGTCATATTACAAAGTGTGACCAGTCACACAATGAAGTCGTAACAAAGTTTGAGTATGAAGTCCGAGATTGCAATGCTAAATATTTCCTAGTTTTTTGTATAATTATTATTTTTTTTTTTTTACATTTAATGGCTCAACACGTTTCCTGTGCCTTTCGCCAAGAGGATGTCAAAACATCCTACTTCTCTGGGGTTTTATAGAACGCATTAAGTCAAACTGTTGTTTTGTATATTTGTCAGAAAAAGATATAAAGTAGACGCCTGCATTCAGATTTGACACGGGGATTTAGCTGCAATGTGAAAACACACAAATAGCCCGTCAAAACACAGTATACACTTCAGAGTTGGTTTTTAAGCAATGCGGAGTTAAGGCACTTATCAGAATAAATATTTCATAGTTTATAAAGTAATATTTTTTTTCCAGTTGTAATTTTTCCCCGCTTGATTATTTTTTCAGTTTTAAATGTATTGCCTTGATTGGCTATAAAAGACAGCGATCTCTTTTTTTCTGGGGGACTCATTCGGGTTGAACCGACTCTTCACTGCCATGAATCGCAAGTGGACTTTCATTGAACATTCTCACTCACCCTGACGAGCTTACTAAAAAAAAAAGCTGACTGGAATGTCTTCTGCTTCCTGTGGGCTCTACAAGGCGTCACCTTGAGAATCACACAAGGACTTGTCGACCAGCTAAGTCTTAAAAAGAGTCAACGTGCAAATGGTTGAGGGATCTTTGGGACGTTTTGAGTGGCTACTTCGCTCCTATTTTACGACCAATCGATCACGGAGTGCGACAGAAACACTCGGACTCGCGCGGTGCAATGCCGTGTGCGTAATCCCATGCGGCTCAGGGGGTACACGCAGATGTACTTTGGAGGTGTGAAATATCCCAAAGCACAAACAAGGAGGAGAAGCTTCTGAAGAACGACCAGATGTTGGGAAGGGGGTTGACACATGCCGTAGAATAGCAATACTTTTAAAGAAGGGCAAGAAGTTCTCCTATGACAATGTCATTTTTTCTTAAAAAAAAAGCCCTCTCATCGCACAACTGCTAATTATTATTCACGTGTGTCTCCATGCTTTCATTGTCACAGGAGTTATGGGAAGCTTACAGTACCTTCAGACCACGACGCCGAGCGCCTTTCCCAGATGACAGTTCATTCCCATCTGTTGACATAATAAGAACCTTGGTTGGAAGTTGAAACTTTAATTAACTGGTTTATTGAGCTAGATACAATCACCTGAATGACATCGACCGACGAGAATCTCCGAAAGCCCTCATTACGTAATTTCTATCATAAGATAGAAATCAGATCGAAAGTACCAAACTCTTTGATGGCAGGGTTGCTCAAAATTCAAGAGGGCAAACACGACAATTTTTTTTCTGGCAATAAATCAATCTAGTGTCGGTAGACCCAAACGACAGATGACGAAAGACTGATAATCGACAATTAAAAAACAACAACCGTTTAAAATCGAATCACAGCAGAAAAAAAGGTCGGTTTTCACGTCGGCGGTCCGAACGCTTAGCTCTGCATTTGTCGATAAGCTGCGTATTTTGCTTGTTAACCTTCGTCCAAGATAGCAAATAACCAAAACATCAAAGCTTTTTTTAACCCCATCTTTTTTAATGAGTTTGTGCATCAATACAAAATGATAAAAACATGTCCCACCCCGAGTTCACTCCGCTCTGTGATGGTGGTCGTGTTTTGCATGTACAACAGCCTCCCTCATGCAGTATGTAACTTGATAATGTACAAAATTTATCACACGGCTAAGAGCCTTTATTCTGTCTCCTTAGACAGACTCATCCATTATGCAGAGATCCATAATTTCCAGGCAAGAGAGAGAGAGAGAGAGCAGCACCCAACGAGCTAGATCAGATAGTCCGTGAAATCTGCAGTAATTACGTGGATTAATGAATCGTCGGGCCAATCCCAAAAATGGAGATTAATTCATGTGACGTGGCCATCATGTTGTATATTTATCAACGTCAAGACGGTGTTTTATGCGCATGCCGTGGGTCCCGCTAGCTAATAAAAGGATAATGCGTGTCATTTACACAGCGACAGATCATCGAGAGGAAGAAGTGACGGCGGAGAGCCTGTTAGAAAGTAATCCTTTGGTTTTAGAGGGGATTTAATTAGAATCAGTCTTCAGCAAAGATGTGATTTATGAGGCTTGTATGCTAATGCATGACTGCATGTTGGCATGTGTGACAGCTTAATATGCAAAGTTAAGCAGAACAACGCTACTTACTTGAAGTACCAATCAGAATATTTTCTTCCGCCAGTCCGGCTGTGGGGTTTATTTATTGGATCTGGTGCAAGGCTTTTATTTTGTACAAGCACATATGTCTTTAATATGATTTTTTTTTTCTGTATATACGGAAAAATATAAATGCACGTACCTCCAAACTTCAAATTTGATAGCAAAGATTCAGGTCATTTTATAAACCTGGCTAATGTAACTTTGGAACACAATTTGTGCTGCAACTTATTGACGTCGTCAAGTGACCGCGACAAGACATGACTGTATGGTGACTCAGTCAAGTGACTTGGCTAGTAACTTAGTAAGAATACTGACTGAACCAAGGATGCTTACTTAGGCATCATTTGAAGTTTATAGTAGGTGACATCTACGGTGACTTTCCTTTACACTAACCAAAAGGTCATTTTTGCTTCGAACTCATTTGCACATCTGCCGTGATCAATACCAAATCAAGCCTAAGTCAAAAATCACCTTTCCGAGTCACAGTTCAAGGTTGCATTCGTGTTGCGTGACTTGCGTTAGACTTACAGTAGCAAGCCTTAGCTTGCGTAGAGCGTCCAATGAGCACGCAGGACAATATGACGATGGTAGCCCTAAGGTTTGACTACATGTCCACAGGATTCAAAGTTCTGGAACTCCCCGAGGACTGACACACGTCTGTTGGGAATTTGCAGTGAGCTACAACGGTGGCATTGAATGTGTGACACATTCAAGCACAACTTCAAAGCGGCGGCAACAAATATTACCAAATCTCCTTTTCTCCCAGGCTAGGAATTCTACCTCTCTTAATAGCACATGGCTGAATAGCTCAACACAAACAAACAGTCTTGTCTATTATCAAAGGTTGTTTTTGTAATCGCCCTCATGCTCATCACTTGACCTGGACAGGTCACCAGCTAACTGCAGGGCTCGTGTAGACAAACAACCAAGTACGCTGACGAACCAAACAGCCATGTCCCGACATATCCGCACAGGTTTGGTCCAGTTCGCAATCACATATTGCTCACATTTTTCTTTTGGACCACATGCCCTTGAAAGCACTCACCGTTTCTTTCCTGCCTCGCCATCAGCGCTAATTACAGCAAATGACTTTTTACCCGGGGGGTAGGCCTGAAGGCTGCCTGATGTAGGCGACGTGGCGTCAATATGAATGTTAACGGCATTCCCTCTCTGTCCTTCATTAATCAAGGTAATGTAGAACCGGCGCGGGGCGGCGGATCACGGGAACACGTGTCAATTATCATCCAAACGAGGCGACCGAGCGTTAATGAGGTGTGGACGACAACATTAGCATTCGGGAGCTAAGAAGAATGCTAACTATCCAATCGTGAATTTAACTCGGAAGCTTTTACAGCCGCGCCATTTGTCATGCGGGTAGGTCTGAAACTCCGTCCTTACAAGACCCAGGCGGCGCTCGGGATTCCAAAAATGCCACTCGTTAAAAATGTGTGTGGGGAGGGGGGGGTTGGCGCGTTCACTTTTGAAGCCACATTTGCAATTTCATTTGGACTTGTCTCGCTTTAATGAAAAAAAATCTCTCAAGAATCATAAATGCTTTTACGGGAGGTCAATTTGACCGAGGCAGATGTGCAACGGAGTACAAATGACATAATCTGGACGGCAAAGAGACACACGCCTGCCTCATGGTTGGCTCGTCTGCCCCAGTTCTGAGGTTCAGATTTTCGACAATTCGACGCTCATCTTCCAACTTCAAACCAGTACAATGTACCAAACAGGCGATTTTGGACATTCTTTTCAAACTCTAGCCAAACCCAACTGCAAGACCAATTGCAAAACTGCAAAGGACACGGCTCATAAAGCCGAGCCATCTGCATTCCGTACAGCATCTTAAAACTATAACATAAGAGACTTAATTTGCAACATTATCATTAAACAAAATGCGCTTTATTTATTGCACGCGAGTACACGGGGAAAGAAACTGACGCAGATGCCGCCATAAAAGCCACGACGTGAGACATTATCTGCTGACGTCGAGTTAAATCTCCTTTTAATACTCGCCTTCTAATTTACATTGTCTATTACGAGTCGCTAACGACTTTGACCTTCTCCTGCGCTTCGCAAGCACGTGCACGTGCGTGGTGCCGGAATGAAAGAAAGTGAGAGTGAAGGAAGGACAAGAAAGAGAAGAAAAAAAAAAAGGTAGAGGAGTGTTTTAGGGCCCTGGCATTCAGCGGGGGTCATAAATCTGAGCTTTATGGGGAAATGACGGCGGATAACGTACGTAAAGGTCAGCCAATGATAGATCAAGAGGACGGACGGCGGTGCTGATGAGCCCGATTGGTTCGTTTAGACATCATCATTCTGTTGCGCGCACTGCCTGACGATTTCCTTCGTTTATCGGCATACGGCACATTCCGTGTGTCAATAAGCCAGCGCGGACATTCAAATTCAAAGAAATGTGCTGTTCAAAGCGGCCGCTTGTTTCTTAAGACAAACAGGATGTCTCACGCGCCATCCAATAATTTGACAACAACACTCCGGTAAACACCAAAGGTTGTCTTTATAATTCATGTCAAGAAAATAACGAGAAATTCCTTAGAGCAGACATGAAACTCAATTCAAAAGGGAAATATATCAAAATGAGATTTTTTTCCATTTGCGGGCCACATAAAATGATGGGGTGGGCCGTATCTGGCCCCCGGGCCTTGAGTTTGACACCTGTGCATTAGTCAGTCCGCCTTTCATGGTAGATATAGCATACTTTCTGAATCACTGATGTTGAAAAAGACAATGTTATTGTTCTGCCTGGCACTATGTGTCACAGGCATCAAAAGATGCACAAACATACATTACTAGAGGTAAATAAGAATTGTCCAAGCAGTAAATAGAAATTGCATAATTCCCCGTGGCGCATCTGATGATCTCTTATGGAAAACTAATGTTTTGCGGCACAGTGGTTTCATGCCTTGGCATATGCGCAAAGCCCGCCCAACTACCCCATTCGCAGACACCTCTTTATCACGTAGATGCAGAGAAGTTGCTTGTTGACTCGCCTACTTCACGGGTTGGAGGAAAAATGAAAAAGAAAATTATCATTTTGATGGAACACGCTGCCGTTGTCTTTGTCTCCTGCTGATGAAAACTTAAAACAGTCAGGCGCCATCTCTCTCCATCTGGGATGATAATAAAAATCACCAGAGGAAAAAAAAAATAGATTTTTAAAATGAAAAAAAAAGATCATTTTATACCCCCGATTGAGATCATGGATTTAAAAGTTATGGTGTAGGTAGAAATCGACTCCTAGGAGACAGTGGTGGCCAACTTTAAATTACAAGACATGGCTGGAGCCATTGGCTGTTAATATATGTATACAATAACACTGGTCAACAACTATTACGATGATGGTGACGAAAACCAAATATGCTTGAGAAAAAAAAGGCAGATTTTGAATAAGCGCAAAATAATGAATCAATAAAAGTTAACTTGTTCAATTATGTTGACAGCTTATGTTCCTATCGCACACAATTTTACATTCCAACACCAAAAAAATTGAAAATATTACACATTTTCTATAGTCTGTGCCTTTGAGGGGCGGGGCATGTCTGTGCGTGAGTGTGAGATGTGGCCAATAGCAGCACTTTTATGAGTGCGCTCATTGCAATTGGCTTATAGTGATCTGTCGATGTTTTTGTAAATAGCTGAAAAGTTTAACAACTTGCTGTCCTTTTCCACGTCGGAGCATGAAAGTAAAAAAAAAAGTGATGTAGCAGGGGGCGCCAATGAACCGCACTGTGTTTCCGATTCAATTTTAAGCTTTTATCTGTCATTGACTTGGCTCATAAAACTTGTTAATCAAAAGTTTGAGACAGCAGCCATAACAAATGTAATCATTGCCTCCCATCTCCTCAGCAAAGTTCGATGAGCACAAATGAGCATGTTTTGACATTTGGAAGATCCCGGAAAAACTAATTGCACATCATTTCCTCTAATAACACGGGAAACAGGCCGTCATTGATCGGAACTCAAAACACAGACAGATTATTGATTGTGCTCCTCTGCTGATGGGAAATACCAAACACTGATGTAACTTTTTTTTTTTGTGGCTCGGCATGCTGTACACAACAATTCTTGGGACCGCGGCTCTGCCTTCTCGTAGCGTGTTGTCATATTTCTTACGCTCGCGAGCAGCCTCATGTTTCATGGCCTCTGGCATGGTTTCTCTAACCTCCGCTCTATGTAACACATCTCCAAAAATTGTGGAGTGGTGAGGCCAATTGTTTTATTTTGCCGTAGGCTCAAAACATTTTTGTTTGCGGTGCAACCAAGTTGAAAAGCAGAGAGCGGTTGCAAGCATTGTGAAGCTGTGAATAGAGATGGTCTAAACGACCAGCTCCATCATTAGGCTCCGCCCCTTACCGGCGCACCAATATTTTAAAAAATGAAATAAAAATTCATTTTTAGGTGGGTTTCAAAGAATTTCACTAGGGAAAATGGATTTGATCTATGGGTACTTGTGAATTTATCGCTGGCTTTCAAGGTATTACAGGTGCTGTGTTACCTTTATGTGCACGCCGCAAAGTCGGGACAGGGTGTGAAGTTTAACAACCGACATCCACTTCTCCCAACGAAAGCAATTGTTGCTGTCAGAAACGATTTAAAGACGAGACAAGATTTTACCAGACACCGGTGCCATTGATCGCGGGATACAGTGCTGTTGTTGCAATGTTTCACCTTGTTGGCTTCAGTTGAAAAACAAAGTCTGCTTCACGCAGAGATCCCAAATTGACCCAAAAGAGTGAAAGGATGCTGCAATGACGTAGCAGGGAATCTGTTTGGTTTTTTTTGCCTTGCTATGCCCACGCTGCTAAATCAATAAAGTTGTTCCCTGGTCATCACCTTTGGCCTGTAATGAAATAAGACTACCCAGAAAGGAGTGGTCACCTTCAAAAAGATAATGCACCCTGGTCTGCAGGGCACTGGGGGCTCACATGTGATGGACTACATCTGGAATAGCAAAAAAAAGTTATAAAACTGCTAGCATTTGAAAATAAAACGATTTAGTAGACGGCTATTTGTGGTTTAGCATTTAGCTTTTTTTACATATTTGCAGCCCGATCTCTTTGCATGATTACAGTGGCTGGTCAAAACGCCCCCCCCCCCCCTACACACACCTTGCCAAGATGTCACAATGCAGTGATAAATGGGCTCTGCACCGGTGACAAAAGCACAATAGCCCAAAGAGGTACTTTCCATTTCACATCCACTCTGCATAGAAATAAACGCTACCTTCAAATAGACACCTCCTTTTCACGGATTATAAAACAAGTAGTGAGTGAAACTCAAATGAAGAAATGCAGGAGACATTTTGAAAATGAAAGAAAGTGTTAAACACAGCAGATACAAAAGGTACCGTGCTATTTATGCGACAAGGCATTTTCAGTTGGTCACCTCGTGCCTGTCTTGGCCGATGGCAGAAATTCACACCCATTCTGACAAGAGTGCCGTTGCCTACAAATACGTTTACATCTCAGTAGAAACACTTTACAAAATGGAGGGGGAAAAGAAAAAAAAAAAGAACACTTGTAATCAGTGTAGTTCCAAATCTGCATCTTCCCAGTCACTCGGGCAAGCAGTCACCGACAATTTCTTTCCATTGGTGTGATCGATAGCAAGTACCGATTCATCCATAAATGCCAGAGTGAGCACAATAACATCCCTCCCCAGTATTAATATTGAACATGGTGATTAATCTGCATCGAATCCATCTTTAAATAAAAAAAAGGAGCCTAATCAATACAAGAAAGATGGTTGGAAAAGTATAGAATATCGCTTAACCACTTACGAGATGAACTATTTAGTAAGAGTGGCAATCACTCTATGCATGTTTGATTTCATAATGTTCACATGAAACATTCAATAGCTCTGTGCTAATGCTAATGTGGATACCAGCAAAGATGCTCAATGAAAGTTTTACATTACAGTGGAAACTTTCATTCATCCCGTGACTAAGCTCCTAAGTAAATTTACATATCATAATTATGGTGTGTGTTCTACTGCTAATGGCAGCAAATGTTGCTTTCATAAACTTAACTTTACCTTTTTTT